>NC_087349.1:65545996-65849027 GCF_030014295.1 Loxodonta africana | reverse complement strand
TGTGGCAATGACTGTTATTGAAATAGCTAGATGGATAAAATGGTAAAGCTTCTTTGCGGATATAGATACAGAGGCTGTTAAACTACCTGCACATGATTTGAGACTTGGATTTAGTGCTTTTTTATCTTTACAGTATTTTTTAATCTTAATCCCTTTAACGCTGCTTGGAAGTAATTAGTATCCTGATTTTGTAGCTAGGTAAATAGAGGCTGCCAGTGATGGTATCAGAGCTGAAGTTTAGGCTCAGAAGTTGCTTGTTTCCACTCCTGTGCGAAAATTGCTTTCCTGAAATGAGCAGGATTGCTCAAGTTTGAGCAAGAGACCTCTCCCATATACAGTTAGTTTAATTACTAGTCTAGGGGTTTAATCTAGCTCAGAGACATTCCACGGGGCTTGGTGCTGCCTTACAAAAAGCTCCTTTTGGTGTATTGATAATTACCAAGTGAATTTACTAAATCTTTGAGCTTCTGGGAAACAGTGATGGCATGGTGGGTAAGTGCTACGGCTGCTAACCAACAGGTCAGCAGTTCACATTCACCAGGTGCTCCTTGGAAACCCTATGGGGCAGCTCTACTCTGTCCTACAGGGTCGATATGAGTCAGAATAGACTCTACAGCGATGGGTTGGTGTGGTGTTTTTTTTTTTTTTTTTTTTTTTTGAGCTTCTGGAAACTTGATTTTTTTGCAGTGACCTGGCAGTCTCACCCCTTCTGATGGCCATTAGCATCAGTTAAGTTCTTTGAGGTCATTTGTTACTGCTGCTCAGACCTGTGAGCCTGGACTTCCTTCAGCAGATGCACACCTCTCGGTGGCTGGGGCACCTTTCAGTCTGACTGGCTCTTGTATTACCACCCTAGGTTATCAACTTCATCTGTAGTATCCCAACTTCCAGCCTCAGGCTTTGTTTCTTGTGAACCCCTCTTCTCCATACCGACCCCACCCTATCCCTCCATTGCCAGAAATCATTCCATCAATTTAAGATCAATTCTTTTAGGGACATCACAGCTTAACACTGCTGTCTACTTCTGAAAAATCAACCCTTCAGAGCACAGTTCTACTCTGACACATGGGGGTTGCGATGAGTCGACTGCAACTGGTTGCTTGGTTATATAGCTTAATATGTTTTTGTTCCAGGATAATACTTTTTAGTAATAAAGTTGTTCCAGGATATACTTTTTAGTAATAAAGCTTTTCGCCCTTTCTTGGTTGGGTGGTAAAATGCAGAGTACCTGGAGTGACTTAATACCTTTAGACCTGGTTTGTGGTATGTGGCCCTCCAGGTTGATCTTTGAAAAGAGAACCACTGTCTTCCTTTTAGTTGGGACAGTAATCTTCATTCTTCTTCCCTTGGACCTTTTGTTTGCTGTTGTTAACATTACAATACCAGACTCAGGAGAGTCAGTGGTTGGCACTATTTGTGTGTTTAGGCCTGCAGTGCTTAACCTCACCTAAATTGGATTTAACCAGGCTTTCTATCTTTCTCCTGAATTGACTTGCAAAATAGGGAGCTGTTGTGTGACTTCCCAATAATGGGTAATTAGAATACTTGCTTTAGAAATGCATTTACAACTGAAAAAAATAGTGGATGTGGTAAACATTTCACATTCCTGAATTAGAAAAAGTTTAAAGCAGAGATAGTTAACTGTGTAAACAAAACCCCCATCTAACAGAGTAGCATTTCCAGGGATTTAGTTGTAGCACAGAGTAGGTAGGTGATGGAAGAAAAGGCAGAATAAGTAATTGCCTTTGAAAGAGCTATTTGATTATAATGTAGTTTAGAGGGAAAAATCTGCAACATGTACTGCTATTCTTAAGAATTTATGGGTAACTCTTTCATTGCCTAAGCCCCTGCAGCATAAAATAACTGAAAAAAATTATGTCATAGAAAAGCGGTATGATCTACTGTTGAACTTTTCCATAGGAGTCATCAGAATTTATACCTTGGGAATAGAAATGAAAGTTGTCGTTTAACATTAAAGGGCTGCACAGGTAATGAGATGGAAGGATGCTTCATTAGGATACGAGGAAACAGGTCATCTTTCTTTTTGAGAACAAAAAATGGTCCCAGGAGCGCGTACAACTAGGATCCGTCAAACATTGTTAGATGTTTGAAGGTCACTTAAATTGAATATGGGCTGTGTCTGCTGTGTTCTGACCAGAGGCGTTTGTTTGGTCTTTTTGTATTTGACAAAGTATTCACATATATATTTCACATACATACTTGTCTGTGTGTGTTCTCCAGTCGTATGCACGTATGAGAGAATCATTGAAGTTACCGTCCATAAAATAGAAAGCAAGTAATGATGTATTAGTATGTTCTTGTTTATTCTGTTATCACAAAGTGATATTGTTTGATTTTTTTTTTAAGTAAAATACAAGGGTATGTTTTTTAAAAAATCAAGCAATTCATAAAGATATATAAAGGAAAATAAAACTCTCCCTCTACCCCTTACCATTCCATTCTTCTTCAAAAGGTAATAACTTTACTTTTTATATATCCTTTGAAAACATTGTTTACCTATATTAATATTTATCTCTCTGTCTCTATATAACAAAAATTTTACCCATTACCAGTATCAATATTGTGTGTATCCTGACATAAATATTCTAGGCACACAATACATCTTGAAGCTCTTTTCCTTATTTTATTGAATAGCAGAACGCAATTTTTAAAAAGTTTTTTTTTTTAATAAGGTCCCCCTTGATAGGTATTTATGCTGTGTCCAGTTTGGCGATATTATAAGCAAACCATGATGAACATCTCTGCATATATTCTGACATACTTTTATGAATATATTCAAATGATAAATACCTAGCAGTGAAATTGTTAGCTCAGGGGGCATGTGAATTTTTAGCGTTAATAGATTTTGTCAAATTTACTCTAAAAAAGGTTGCATCAATTTGTCAATTTTGTCTTGGTAACATTTGAGTACTTATAATTTCTTGATATACCAGATTTTTTTTTTTTTAATGTACTCACATCCCCACATGAAGGAAGTAACTGTTTAGTCATTCCTTTGAGAACGTATTGCCATGTTAATTATCTAACACCAAGGACATTATATGGCTGTACCATAGTGCCAGTTCTTCCATTCTATTTTGCTCACTTTTGTTTTTCCCCTGGACCTCTGTGAAAGCCTCCTAGTGGGTTTATTTTGACTTTTGATTCTCTCAAATTCATTTTCCCCAGCCAGAATGACCTATTTAAAGTGTGAATCAGATTAATTCACTAAGTCAACTCATTTTTACTGGGAGTTGATTGTGTGCCCAGCATTGTTCTAGTTTTTTAGGATGTGGCTGGAATAGCCAAGTCCATGTTTCTAGGTGCTGGGGATAGGAGAATGAATGAATAAGACATGGTTTATGAAGAGTTTACCATATAGTGGAGATAGTCAGACAACTCAAAACCTATTGCCCTCTAGTCGATTCTGACTCATAGCAACCCTGTAGAGCAGAGTAGAACTACCCCATAAGGCTTCCAAAGACTGCCTGATGGATTCGAGCTGCCCACCTTTTGGTTAGCAGCCATAGCTCTTAACTACTACTCCACCAGAGTGTCCATAGACAAGTAAGCTGGTAATTAGAATACAATATATGTACACTTGGGAAGTGCCATGAGAGGGATGTGCCCAGGGTTCTGAGGGAGATGGAACTGACTTATCTCAAGAAGGCTGAGAAGAGTCATTAACCAGGTGACATGACCAGGCTTGTTGTGTTTTAAGAAGGATAATTTGGTTTCAGTGTGGAGAATGCCACGTGGGAGAGTAAGATGGCACAGAGGCCAGTTAGGAAGGTATATGCACAGCGTGCGTGTTGAGAGTGGGGGTTGTCGGGGCAGTATGGCAAACAAGAAGTGGTGAAGGAATCACACTGATCTAAACTAGGGCAGTGGCAGTGGGGATGGAGAAGGGGGTATATTTGAGGGATATTTAAGAGTTAATCTCACAAAAGCCTTAGAAAGGGATGAAAAGCGAAAAGTAAAGGAAGATTGAAGGATGACTCCCAGACTTCTGGCTTGAACACTTACTTGGATGATAAACTTCTGAATTTCAGCATATTTGAGGGGCTGCAAAGAAACCTTAAAAGATCTTCTATTCAATATTATCTTTATAAATGAGGAATGGAGGCCCAGAAGCCTAATGGGATTTAGCGAGGAGATTTTTTCTAAATAGGCAGGGGTTGGGGGCTAAGATTGAAACTAAGTTTTCTGACTCCCAGTCTATAGAGTTTTTCTTGCTGTCCCATTCTGAATGTTAAGACTAGAGCTCTGCAGAGGGATGGGGACTATAGATGCTTTTCTAAGGGTCATTTGCACACATAAAGCTAATGGGAAACCAATGATAGAACTCAGAGGCCACCCACATTTAGGTGATAGAAGGAAGTATGGGCAGAGAAAACAGAAGCAGCTGTCTGGTGGAAAGTTGGAATGAACAGTGTTGTGAGTGCTAGCAGAGGAAGCCATGTGAGGGAGAAGAGGTCAGTGCTATCTAGTGGGGGCTGAGAGGGATAAAGACAAAAGATCTATAGACTTAAAGATGGAGCTCAGTGGTTATCATTAAGAGATCAATTTAAGTAGAATGGCAGAAACCTATATGAGGAATAGGTAACTGGTGGAAATATAAGCAGGTACAAACCACTCAATCTAAAGGTTTTTACTATGAAAGTAAAATAAGGGAAAAAGTCCAGTAGATAGAAGAAAAGATAGACTCAAGTGATAATGTTAGAGAAAAGATGAGAGATTTTTTTTTGTTTTAATTTTGATGGGAGAACCATGCCTGTATATAGACAGAGAGGAAGAAGAGGCACTGTAGGTAGAAAATTTTGCAGTGTCTGGAGATAGAAAGATTAAATATAAATATGGCTCTATAACTTTCAGGAGACAAGTAGAGACAGGGTCAAAAACTAAGTGAAGATGGTAGCCTAGAAAGGTAAACTGACCTTGCCTTGAAGGCATTTGCCAAATGCTTGAACTTGAGCATTGATTTTTGAAGCTTCAGCCAGCCAGGTACTAAGGAAGCTGAGGAAGTTCTAAAGAACAAGGCCAGGACTAAAGTAAGGCTGGAGAGCCTAGGACAGAATTTAAGAAGTCACTCAATTTTCAGTGCCAACCCTATTTGCAGAACCTTGATAGTGAGTGACTCCTTAAGGTTTGTACCTCAGGCTCCTCTTTTGCCTTACCCTATTCTTGGTCCTAAAGAAGATCCTTCCCCATAAAGTTGGCATTTCACAAAGGACTGCACCTTTGTTGGTGGAAGGGTAAAATGCCCCCTCCCAGTACCCTGGGCTACAAGGAAAACTGCCTTGTTTCTGCATGAAGGGAGGAAAAATGGAGGGGGTGGGAGGACGTAAGACCCCCCCCCTCAAAAAAAAAAAAACCCTGCCCTAAGGATCAGCAGCTCTAAGCTGGCCCTCATGTAGCTTTGTGGGCTGAAATTTATATAGTCCTTGGGTGATCGCTTTGAGTCAGAATCAACTCAACAGCAGTGGGTTTGCTTTGGGTTTTTGGGTGATGTGAAAAATCTCACACTGGGAATTTACATTTAAATAATCTTGAGTTGGTAGCACCCCAGGTGCCTGACAGAAGCAAGCACAAGTCCTCTCTAGGGGAACCCACCTTCAACCCAGACCTCAAAGAGTTGTTATAAGTAATGTGCTAAGAAAAATGAGCAGCTCACAATCAACGATTCTCAAATCACACATGGAAATAAGGCACTTTAAGAAGAGGTAGCAAAAACAGGCAGCATTTTCGACCTATGAAGATTTAAGTTATTCAAATTATCAGAAATATAAAATGAATTCTTTTGTTTTCTTTTAAGAAATTAAGAAGAATGAAAATATGATAATTAAGTTTTAAATACAATAAATGATCTATAACAGCAAATTAAACACAGCTGAGGAGAGAATTAGCAAACTAAAAAATAAGGGAAGAAATTAATTCAGAATACATTTCTGAGGAACAGAGAGTTCGAGAAAATGCCAGGTGGTCTAATAGGTATAACTGAAAGACCAGAAGAAGACAATGACTGAAGATTTTTCAGAAATAATGAAATCTCTCAGTCTACAGATTGAAGAAGTATAACAAATCCCAAGTAGGAGAAATAAAAATAAGCCACATTAAATATATCAGAGTGAAACCATAGAACACCAAAGCTAAAAAGAAGCTCTTAAGTGGTTAGAAAAATGCAGATTACCTTCAGAGGAGCAACAGTTGAACTGACAGCTAACTTAGAAAAGAACAGTCGAAGCCAGAAGGCAGTCGAATGGTGTCCAGAATAAAAAAAACCTTTCAACCAAGAATTTTATACCCTGCAAAAATATCTTTCAGGGTGCGAGGATGAAATAAAGACATTTTTTTAGACTAGCAGAACTCGTAAAACGTATCTTATAGGGTCACTGTGAGTCAAAACTGACTCAATGGCACCTAACAACAATAGACCCTTACTACAGGAAATTCTAGAATGTACTCCTGGTAGAAGGCAGGTGATCATAGTAGGTCTGAGATGCAACAAGGAATGAAGAGCAAAGAAAGTAATATATGTTTATTCTAAAAAAAAAAAATTGCCTGAATTTGAATATATAGATATATAAAATAGAAACCCTGGTGGCGTATCGCTTAAGTGCTACTGCTGCTAACCAAAAGGTTGGCAGTTCAAATTCACCAGGTGCTCCTTGCAAACTCTATGGGGCAGTTCTACTCTGTCCTATAGGGTGACTATGAGTCGAAGTCGACTCTACAGTAGTGGGTTTGGTTTATATATAAAATGGTAATTAAAGTACTTAATTTTTTAAGCTAGAATTAAAATACATGACAATGATAAGATGAGGTTCTAAAGTGCATGTATTTTTCAAGAGGAAGATAAAAAAGACTATGATGAGCTAAGTATGCATATTAAAATTTCCAGGAGAAACACTTAGCCTAGAAATATACTACAATTTTGAGACAGATAGTGAGGGAGAGAAAAGAAAGTAAGGAAAAAAAGAGGAGAAAAATTGAAAAGGTAGGGCACATTTTCTAGATCAGCTTTGTGAAGGTGACATGACTGGAAGCTTGGAAACTAAAGTTCATGCAATAACATTTCACGCCACTTACAGGATTTCCAACCCATCTAAATGATGAGCGTCACTGATGACAAAGCAACATGCAATAATAGAACAGTGTCACTGACAGAGGAATGACATTTCCTACAGAAATACCTGCAGTCGCCAAGATGATTTTGTTAGAATTGCAGTGAATTTAAGAAGAAATCCATATTCTAGAAGTTCCTGGACTAGAGAAACCAGAAAATAGGCATTAATATTTTACATTCAAAGTGATGTAATTTCGATGTTCCCTGATAATGAGTGTTCTTTTGTTGGCTGGTTTATTTTGTTTTAACACTAGTGACACAGTGACATAACACAATGACATCCCTCGGCACCGGTGATATTTCTCAGTAAGATGCTAAAAGGCACCCTATTCAAATTCCAGGCACAGGATGCATAGCTGTCTCCTGACTGGGCAGGAGTGGCGCTGCCAGGTTGTGTGTATCTAAGGGTTAACTCACTTGAAGGAAACCAAGAGGAATGCTTAAGGATCGTGAAATGACATGCTGCCCATTGTTTATAGCTCCAGGATCAAAATATACAATTATACATGCCAAATAAATTCTAAACCTGTAAGGTAGGAATAGAGGGTGTGGCCCTGACTACAGGTGCCAGAAGCATTAAGTAACCTCTCAGACAAGGTGCACCACTGTTGTCTTGAATGCTGCAGGGTCCCCCAGTCTGGCGTTTTCCCCCACGTTAGACAATGTACATTCACTGCAGGAGACTCTGCTAAGCCTCCGTCTCCCAGACCTGCTGGCTCCTGGTGCCCGGCCCAACACAGAGGTGCCTTTGTGAGTGTAATTACCTTCCCTGTATTAGAAATAGTCTGTTTAGAGCTGTATTTGCAGGTACAGCTAGAATAAGTAGGAATTAGCATGCGAAAGGACCAGCCCTGCCCTGACTCCTTTACCAGCACCACCCTTCAGGACTGGCTTTTTTGTCTCTGGGTTGTTGAGCAAGTGTGATACCATCCAGGATGAAAAGCTTTGAAAGGGGAAAAAAAGACATTGAAAATAGCTCTGTGTGTGTGTGTAAGTGTGTACGCTACAGATTCTGTTGTGTTACCTCATTTGACAGTCTCATGCCAGGCAGAGGTGCCAGAGTGAATGTTGAGGGGATGATTCCAGTAGCTTAAGAATTGATTAAAGCTCCCTTGGGCTTTGAACAGAAACCCTGGTGGCGTAGCAGTTAAGAGCTAAGGCTGCTAACCAAAAGGTCAGCAGTTTGAATCTACCAGATGCTCCTTGGAACCCTATGGGGCAGTTCTACTCTGTCCTATAGGGCTGCTATGATTCGGAATCAACTCAACAGCAGTGGGTTTGTTTTTTTGGTTTTGGCCTTTCAATACAATGTCCACATCAAAAAGGCATGGGAAGCAAAATAAATTATTTTTTGCCATGATGATACCGTAGCCAGTGTCTCTAAGCCATTCTAATTGGCTTCTGTCGATTGTGAACTATTAACTTGAAGTTTTGAGGCCTACCCTTAAAGAAGCTTTCCTAGACTCTAAATAGAATGATGATGGAGAGACTTCATGAGTAATACAGAATTGGAATGGAGCCAGAGTCAATTATTAAGCCAGATCCGAGTTTTGATTCAAGTTTGTTTACCTGTAGGTCTAACCCAGAGATGCCTTTTATTTTTCGTGACTGTATATTAGTGGGCTTTTTATTTTACAAATAATAATAATAATTTCCTCTCTTTGGAGAGAGAGTCCTTTAATGGATTAGATGATGTTAATAAATTAGGTTTAATGAATTAAAAATTAGATTATTGTATTTTGCATTTATTAATTACCCCCAAGTGGTTTTATAAAGGAAATTCAGGGGCAATCAGGGAATGTTTAGGGGTCAGGCCCACCTGGAGAACCCATGAAAAAGACTTGAGACAGGTAAATGTGGGGATTTTCTTAAAGGGCAGGAAAATTTAAAGATTTATTTCCAGTGGCATACACTTTGTAATGTATTAATTTTTTAATGGCCAAAGTCATTGTTTTTGTGTTGCTGACGCAGGCTTCCTGGGCAGCACAGAATGTTTCCCTTTACTATAGAGCTGCCTATTCAGAATAGCTGGTCTTTTAGGAAAAATTATACGTGGGGTGCGTGGAATTCAAGTCAAACAGGTTTAGGTTTTGCTGTAGGACTGGAGAGTGGGTGTTTACCACCAAGGGAAGAATTTATCAAGGAATCTGGGAGAGAAACATTTTCACAGTTGGAACTTTAAAAGCCTTTTTAACATCCTGCCTCCCTTTTCATTGTGCTGGAGCAACAGGTCAGGTATTGCCTAAGGCAGCCTTACAAATTGGCACCTGCCTTTGTGCCTGAGACCTAAAGGAAGTGATGGGGAAAAGGAGGCCAGAGAAATTTAATAAGTCTGTGCCTTTTTCTCCAACATTCTGCAAAGTTAGCTTTCCCTGGGAGTTTGGCTTTGATGCCTGGGGTGTGAGGCTGGAGATGGCCCACCTCCTGACTCTGAGGGTTATTTGCTACAGGGAGATGCTGAGCAGGTGCTGGGCTGGGACAGAGAGAGGCTGGGAGACACTCACCACAACCTCCCCTTATGTATGTACTGCGGAAGACACTTTATACAGGACTTTCACAGTTATTACCTCAATTAATCGTTAACTCCCAGTTCCTGGGAAGAAGGGGGCCTTTGGTAGTTTTTAGAGGTGAGAAGGCTCAAAAATTGATTCCTCCCAGTGGCTGTCAGGGGCAGAAGGGAGGGTTGTACCAGGTGTTCTTGATACCACGGTCAACGGAGATTTGCATTTTTAAATGTTTTAATTTGTTGGCAAGGTCGTCCTGTCTCTGTGGAGTAAGGGTGGCTGTTCCACAAATTCTCTTTCTCCCTTGACTTTTCCTTTTCTCCTTTTTTTTTTTTTTCTAATAATCAGAAATCTAAGATTTCTTACACATTCTAACATTTGCTTTAGTTTGCAGAGATTATTTGACCACATTGTCCAGTTCCTGGAAGGAAAATTTTACATAGTCCTGACTTTGCTTTAGGGCTTCACAAAACAGCTCAGCCTTTTCCTTGGGCTTATTTGTTGTATTTGTCTGTTTTTTTATCAAGTCCATTTCTCTTCTCAGTCACCTAGAGTTGTTTTCAGACTTTTCTTGAAGCTTGTCACACCTTACGAGGCACTTGTTTCCACACTGATACAAAATTTATTGTGATGATTTTAGGAAGTGAGGAATAGGCTCTGATGGTGGAATATTCAAAGGTTCCTTCTGGGGAAGACTAAGCTGCTTCTTCATGGTGTCTCCTTCTCGTGTCGCAGGGATATTTTTCATTTTAAATCTTGGCTTCTCTTGGCATTGTTATATTGAAACCACATAGCAGAAAAAAACCCAAAAACCCAGTGCTGTTGAGTCGATTCCGACTCATAACGACCCTATAGGACAGAGTAGAACTGCCTCATAGAGTTTCCAAGGAGCTCCTGGTGGATTCGAACTGCCGACCCTTTGGTTAGCAGCTGTAGCACTTAGCCACTACGCCACCAGGGTTTCCCCATAGCAGAAGATATGCTGATTTTTCTTTTTTGTTTTAACTTAAATATTCCAGTACAAAATTATTGACTGTTTCCTCTTAGGCTTTGATGTATCCTCGATTAATAATATGTCTTTGAAAAACTAAATGCTTGATTTTCATTTCTAATATATTTTTCCAAGAAATGAGTTCATTTTTTTGTTTGCTTGTTTTTTGCAGAAACCTTAAAAAAAAAAAAAAAAAAATTTTTTTTTTTTTTTTCCAGTATATCCCAAAGCCTTTTAGACGTGGTTGTCTTATGGGACTTACAGCAGAGCAAAATCACTGTCATTGGGAACATTTCTTAGGCCCCAACTGACAGCCAGATATTTTGAGAAGTGTTTTATACATTTTATCAAACAGTAGTTCTTGTCCCCCGGTAGTTTATTATCTGAAATAGGCAGCATTGACATAGGCAAATATAAGGGCATGAAGAGAGCTTGACCAGCTTTTGAGAAAGTGTAGACAGTGTGGGCTGTGTGGAATTTACTCCCTGTTGATCTTCTAGCTAGAGGAGCCTCAGTGGAAAAGGTAGTACATGGGGTTTAAATGAATGAATAGTTGATATTTAAGAGGTTGATGTGATTGATTAGATGAATGGGGCATTAAGTAGCTCTTCCCAAAAGGATCCTAGCTGACAAGGGAGAGTAAAGTGGGGAAGTGAGTACAGTTGTCCCTTGGTATCCATGGGATAATTGGCTTCAGCACCCCGGCAGATACCAAAATCCGAGGATGCTCAAGTCACTTATATAAAACGGGGTAGTATTTGCATATAATGTAGGCATATCTTCCCATATACTTTAAATCATCTCTAGGTTACTTATAATACCTAACAAGGTAAATGCTATGTAAATAGTTGTTAATCCTTACCCTTAATGCTTTCTCAGTCTTTGCAAGCTCAAACAATGAGTGCTGGAGAGAGACTGAGGATCTGTGAGATGGCAGAAAGCTACAACAGGGTATGCCTACACACCATTTCATTTGCGTGGATTCAGCATAGAGCTGGGCTCCAGGCAAATGCAAGTTTTGTTTTTTGGAACTTTTTCTTTTTTTCCCAAATATTTTTTGATCTGTGGTTGCTTGAATCCACAAATGTGGGACCCCTGGATACGGAGGATCAACAAAATTTGGACAAAAGTAAGACTGTCATGCCACATCCACAGAACAACCAAGACCAAAGATGGTGGTGGAGTTTTTGAAACAACAAATAGAAAATTTGTGTGATATGGCTGTGGTTGAGAAATGAAAGAGATGTTAGATCAAACCTGGCAAAAAAAAAAAAAAATACAACAAGAACTTAAGGAGAAAAAAAGGCATGACCCGTAACCACACAAGCATAGTCTCAACTAGTAGTTAATATTACTATTGAAGGAAGTACTCCAAAACATTGATTTTAATTGCAGCGTTTATCTCTGGTGAAAATTATGAGCAATTTAAATTTTCAATACTGTTGTCTATTTTCTATGATAAGCATTTAACACTTTTATTATTATCATTTTTGTTGTTGTTAGTTGCCCTCAAGTTGAATCCAACTCATGGCAACCCCAAGTGGGCAGCATAGAACTGCTCAAGAAAATACTTGTTTTTTTTTTTAATCAGAAAGAAAAAAAAAAAAAACGTTTTAAAGGGAAATGTTAGTTTCAAAATGAATGAGTGGAGGATAGACTGAAGTTTGACTGTAAGATGTAAAGATTTGGGAGATGTGGTTAAAGGTTTAAGAAAAAAAAGTTTACTAAGAAACCAAATTTGTGGAAGGGAAAATTATACTAAAAACATTTACTCCAAGGTGATTTGTTTAAAAAGTCAGTTATACGGCTTTGTTTTTGACTGACTGTATCAAGGAGCCAGACCTGAAGATTTAACTGATGTTAATTTTAGTTGGCTCTTTGGTATTTACTTTGAGTATATTCTGTACAGAATCTACATCTGTGCAAATAACTAGCAGAACTTATAGGAAGGTTTGGAAGCCAGATAGAGAAAAACAAGAGAAAATGGAGAAACAAAACGGTTACCTTTACACAGAAACTGCCTGAATTGAAAATAAAAAAAGAATCAGAAGAAGAGGATTTGATGCTACACATGAATATGGACATTATACAGTACGTTTCCCCTGTGCAGTGGGGGGAGGTGGAAAGTCAAGAGCTCTGAGTTTTGTACCTGCCTCTGACACCGCCTCTGAAAACGTCCCCTGAACAAATGTACAGTTGGTAGATTAGATGCCCTAGATATCAGTTATCATACATATTAAGTGAGGAATTTGGCTCGATGGATTTTATGGTTCTTAATTTCAGTAAGACATTTAACGGGAAGTGGCGCCATTTTTGTGCAGACAAGATATAGAAGCATGGGCTGATTGGCAGCGCATGAGATGGATCTGACTTCTTTTCAATACACGTTTTCAGGGTAAAGACGGGTAAGCATCAATGTCTATCACAGAGCATGCTTACTGCCTAACGTATCCATGGATGGTTGACTGAGGAATAACCAACATGATAATCCAGATTCCAAGCATTTGTTCTGGTAGGAAGGATTGGGCCAAACTAGGATGAAATTTTTAAAAATTAAACATAAAGTCCTGTTGATGTTATTTTTTTAAGGCAACTGATTTACAGTAGACCTGAGATTACTTTGAAAAAAGACTAAGGTTAAAGGTTTTATTATCCACAAATTCAGTTTGATCAGGAATGTGATGTTGGTATCAGAAAAACACAGGGTACAATAACAGTTATTCAGTATTAATGAACTTTGACAGATAGGAGCCTCACGTCAGACAAAAATTCCAAGACTAAACATCACTGAAAAAAAAAAAAAAACCCATTGCTGTTGAGTCGATTCTGACTGATATCGACCCTATAGGACAGAGTAGAACTGCCCCATAGAGTTTCCAAGTTGCAGCTAGGGGATTTGAACTGCTGACCTTGTGGTTAGCAGCTGAATTCTTAACCACTACACCACCAGGTCTTCTCAACATCACTAAACCTCTATAAATGTCATCGGGCTTGGCTAGATTCTGTTCCATTTGGATGGAATCATTATTTTCTTTTAGAAATCTTTTGATTCGGCGAAAATTCTTTAAGTATTAGAAACTTGTGAATGAATTGATCATTAGGTATTGAAAAGAGACGTGACTTCACATTCAGCTTACCCAGAACACAATATGTCTTATGTTTTTCATCACAATGTTATATTTCTGGGCACTGTCATCAATCCTCAGGGCCTTCCTGTGGCATTATTTGGCACCAGACATTATTTGTTTTAGGAGCTAATTGTTCTTCACACAGCTCTTAAATGTGTCAGAATTATTGTAAATATTTAAAACTTTAGAACAAGCATCTATTAATGTTTCGTAAGCCCAGGGGTGGGGAACAGTATGTGAATAAACTTGAGGAGGAACGCATGAGCCTCCTGAAGAGTTATATAATTTTTTATGTATGCATGATTTTTTTCTGGGGAAGAGTTCAAAGCTTTCATCAGATTCTCAAAAAAGAAACAAAAACAAACCAACCTCCCACATCATGTATAAAATTTGTCTACTTCCCTGGGTGTAAACAAAGAAGCGTCCTGGTTTTTGCTGCTCATCTTTAGCTGAGACCAGAGTGCTGATCCTCCTTGAAATGCCAGTGACTTGCCACCACTGGGGTTTACAAAGGCAGTGCTACAAAGATGTTTGAATAGAAGTCTCACCATTAAAATAAATTGGAACTCCCCCTCCTTTCTCATGCCATACAACAAAACTACTTTTTTGTTTTTTAATAAAATTTAGATTTATTACTTGCAGAATTGGGGTTATTTTTTCTGTTCACCTTTCAACTTGTGAGTACAAATTTGTTCTTCTTTAGGAATATTTTGTTCTGAGGTAAGTTCCAGCGAAGCTTGATCTTCTCAATGGGATATGTGTTTCATGTGGTTTTTCTTCCTTTTCCAACACACAGGGTGCCAAAGCATGCTTTCTGCGGGACATTCCTTTCTCGGCCATCTACTTCCCGTGCTATGCTCATGTGAAGGCTTCCCTTGCAAATGAAGATGGGCACATTAGCCCAGGAAGCCTGCTCGTAGCTGGCGCTATAGCTGGTGAGTGTCCCTCACGGGCTTCTGTCACTTCCCCACCAGCCACCCGTCTCCCCGCATCCCTATTCTACTGCCCTGGAATTTTTTTGCTAATAGTTTTTCACAGATACTTATGAGTTGTTTAGGGATTGCTTTGAATAGCTACTGAAAAGAAAGGGGAGGAAGTTAGTCTTACTTTGGCAGATTAGATTATTGGACAATCTTAATTTCTTAATTCTAAAAATGGCTCATTAAAAACTGGCTCATTTTATAATATTGTTGGAGTCCAATTCAAGTTGCATATCATTTCATGGTTTCACTTCATAGTATAAAAATTGTAACCGTTTCACCAGATGTAAATGTTTGTACCTAGATACAAAATGGTGCATAAAAGTTTTTCCATAACTTAAGCAATAGTTATTATCATTTAGGAAAAAGAAATGTAGTAGAGCCAGAAATGACTTGGACCCATTAGAGGAACCTGTTTCCTCTTAGGTATATAAGGTTATATAGGAGGTGTGTGTGTGTGTGTGTGCGTGTGTGTGTGTTAATTAGATCACACATACATATGATTGCCTTCTTGTTTTCAGTGCTACAGTAAAAATATCAATAGGAAAAAAAAAATAGATATGTAGGTTGGCTTTTACACCCCAATTTGAATCCCTAGAGGAAATTTGATTATAGTCAACAGGGATCAGTTCATTCTTTGATAGTCTTCCTTGTCCGGAGAACTTAAAGGGAATTGAACAATCTGGCTTAATGCTGCAGGTGGTAAAAAGCACTTAAGGAGTTAACCGGCCCTACGGCAGTCATGGGATGACTGGGTCTGAACATTTTTTATGTAGGTGTTGTTCTCATCGGATACGTGGCCAGAGTCCGAGCTCTTGCCCAAGACAGTAGTGAGAACAGAAGTTGTTTGCTGTTTTGTGGGTTCCCATGTCTGGGCTTTGGCCCGAGGAACCCTTGGAAGTAGGAACACATGTGGGGTGGTGTTAGGTGCTGTCCAGTGAGTCAATTCTGACTCAGCAACCATCAGAACAGAACATTACCCAGTCCTGTGCCATCCTCACAACCATTGTTATGTTTGAGCCCATTGTTACAGCCACTGTGTCAATCCATCTCTTGAGGGTCTTCCTCTTTTTCTCTGACCCTTTACTTTACGAAGCATGATATCCTTCTCCAGGGACTGGTCCCTCCTGATAACACATCCAAAGTATGTGAGACCAAGTCTTGCCATCCTTGCTTCCAAGGAGCATTCCAGCTGTGCTTTTTCCAAGACAAATTTGTTCATCCTTCTGGCAATCCATGGTATATTCAATATTCTTCGCCAACACTGTAATTCAAAGGCATGAATTTACTTTTTCGGCCTTCCTTATTCATTGTTCAGCTTTCACATGTATATGAAGTGATTGAAAATACCAAGGCTTGAGTCAGGCATACCTTCATCCTCAAAGTGACGTCTTTTGCAGCAAATTTGCCCCATGAAATACATCCTTTGATTTCTTGACTGCTGATTATGGATCCAAGTAAAATGAAATCCTTGACAACTTAAATCTTTTGTCCTTTTATCATGATGTTGCTTATTGGTCCAGTCATGAGGATTTTTGTTTTCTTTATGTTGAGGTATAACTCATACTGAAGGCTGTAGTCTTTGATCTTTATCAATAAGTGCTTCAAGTCCTCTTCAAGCAAGAGAACTTTCAGCAAGCAAGGGTCTGAAATAAATCTGTGTATCAAAGGTTGTTAATGAGTCTTCCTTCAATCCCAATGCCATGTTCTTTTTCATATAGTCCAGCTTCTCAGATTATTTGCTCAGCATACAGATTCAATCAGCAGGGTGAAAGGATTAACCCTTACACACACGTTTTCTGACTTTAAACCATGCAGTATCCCCTTGGTCACTTCAAACAGCTGCTTCTTGGTCTATGTGCAGGTTCCTCATGAGCACAATTAAGTGTTCTGGAATTCCCATTCTTCATAATGTTATCCACAATTTGTTACAATCCACATAGTGGAACGCCTTTGCATAGTCAATAAAACATAGATAAACATCTTTCTGGTATTTTCTGCTTTCAGCCAAGATCCATCTAACATCAGCAATGACATCCCTTATTCCACATCTTCTCCTGAATCTGGCTTGAATTTCTGGCTGTTCCCTATCGATGTACTGCTCTAACCACTTTTGAATGACTTTCAGCAAAATTCCACTTTTGTGTGATATTAATGTTATTGTTCAATAATTTCTGCATTTTGTTGGAACCCATGTGGTTTGTGTTTAATTCTTTGCTAATCCCTTTTCTTCAAAGGCAGCGGTATTGGGATATGAGACAGAGTTGATTTTTCGTAGCTGTTCAGGGACCCTGACTGTATGGGTAGCATTGAGTCAGAGCACTCTTCCTACTTCAAGAAATCATGATTTCAAAACTAGAACATGGAATCCCTAGTTTTAATCTCAGCTTGGCCATTGACTCACACTGCCTCTTACATATAGTCATAATAACATTTTTTTGAACCAAAAGTTATAATTTACTTCAAATTTCTTACTTGAGCCAAGGTAGGACCTAATGAGGAGACACTCTAGTCAAGAGTCAGAACTAACACACCTTGTACTAGTTGTGTGACCTTGGGCAAGTTACTTAACCTTTCCTAATCCTCAACATTCTCATCTATAAATAGAGATAATAATTATACTTATGTAGCAGGTAGTTGTGAGGTTCAAATGAGAGCACCCATGTGAAGGGCTTAGCATAGTGCCTAGCATATAGTAATGCTCAATAAATGTTAGCCAATATTACGTTGAATCCGAAAGAATCTGTAAATCACTCCAAAAATCAATTGTGAGATCAGAAGATAAGGTTTAGGACTCAGATTCTGCCTTATTTTCTTCACATCACAAAAATACAGGTGTAACTCTTCCCTTGGATATGAGTAGGTCAGGAGGAGGTAGGTACCCCAAAGTGATTTGAACACCAGGTAGGAGTTTTCTTAGGTAGTCTATGCTACCAGAGCTGTAGAAATTACTGGTGGGCCTTTTCCTCATTTAAGAATTTTTTTTTCCTTTTTCTTTTTTGTTTGTGTATGTGTGTATGGTTATGGAGGTGCTTCTGCTCACTATAACATATTTGGAAAGTACAGGCAAGAGTAAATAAAATATTATCCAATATTTCAGTGCTCTAAGATAATCATTGTTTAACATTTCTGCTAATTTTTTCTCTTTGGATAGTTTTTAACATACTTGTGATCAAACCGCTTATATGTTTTTCACTGAATATTGTGCCTTAAGCATCGTTATTATATATCACAGCAAAACGGTTAATGGCATGTCCTGTAGGGCCGTGCCCAGGTTAAATCCCAGGTTCCCCACTCAGAACTGTGTAACCTACAGGTTATTTACCCCCTCCCTACGTGTTTTCCATTTATATGCAGGTGATAATAGTCTTAGTTCCACAAAATTATTATAGGATTAAATGAGTTCTAAAAGTGTTCAAAAATATTCAGTAGTCACACTAATTTTATTGTATGTCATTTAAAATTTGTAAGTATAGCTTTTAATTCCTACATACTTATCTAATCCTCAGTCTCAAATACTTAAATCTTTTCCCAAAAATTTTACTAAAGGGTATTGTAAAGAACATTTTTGAACATAAAAGTTTTCACCTATTCTGGATCATTTTCTTTGGAGAAATGAGTGCATTAGCTGGTAAAAAGTATGATTACTTTTAATACTATTCTTCTTTTTTATATTTTACTTATTCATTTTATTATTATTGTACTTAAATGAAGGTTTACAGAACAAACTAGCTTCTCATTAAACAATTAGCGCACGTATTGCTTTGTGACATTGGTTACCAACCCCACAACATGTCAACACTCTCCACTTCTCAACCTTGGGTTCCCTGTTACCAGCTTTCCTGTCCCCTCCTGCCTTCTAGTCTTTGCCCCTGAGCTGGTGTGCCACTTTAGTCTCATTTTGTTTTACCGGCCTGTCTAATCTTTGGCTGAAGGGTGAATCTCAGGAGTGAGTTCATTACTGAGCTAAAATTAGGGTGCCTGGGGGCCATGTTCTCAGGGTTTCTCCAGTCTCTGTCAGGCCAGTAAGTCTGGTCTTTTTTTGTGAGTTAGAATTTTGTTTTATATTTCTCTCCAGCTCTGTCTGGGACCCTCTATTGTGATCCTTGTCAGAGCAGTCGGTGTTGGTAGCTGGGCACCATCTAGTTGTGCTGGACTCAGTGTGGTGGAGGCTGTAGTACTTGTGGTCCATCAGTCATTTGGACTAATCTTTCCCTTGTGTCTTTGGTTTTATTCATTCTCTCTTGCTCCAGACAGGGTGAGACCAGTGGAGTATCTTAGATGGCCGCTCACAAGCTTTTAAGAACCCAGATGCTACTCACCGTAGTAGAATGTAGAGCATTTTCTTTATAAACTATGTTATGCCAGTTGAGCTAAATGTTCCTGTCACATTATTCTTGACAGAGGTGGCTGAATGGACATGGAAATACAGGGTGGAGAGAAGGAGTGTGCTGTCTCATTAGGGGGAGAGCAACTAAGAGTATATAGCAAGATGTATATAAATTTTTGTATGAGAGACTGACTTGATTTGTAAACTTTCACTTAAAGCACAATAAAAAAATTTTTAAAAAATGTTTAAACTAGTTTATATCTCCATGCTACTGTTATATAACCCTTACAGCTCTCCTGTTCTCTTTCATCACCATTTGTCAGTTGTCAGACTGTGGGGGCTGGTGTATTGCTGTTATGCTGGAAGCTATGCCACAGGTATTTCAAATATTAGCAGAGTCTCCCATGGTGGATGAATTTTAGGAGAGCTTCCAGACAAAGACAGACTAGGAAGAAGGACCTGGTGATCTACTTCTGAAAAAAAATCAACCAGTGAAGACCTTGTGGTTGACAGCAGAAAATTGTCGGATAGACTACCAGAAGATGAGCCCCTCAGATTGGAAGGCACTCAAAATATGACTTGGGAAGAGCTGCCTCCTCAAAGTGGAGTCAACTTTAATGATATGGAAGGAGTAAAGCTTTTGGGACCTTCGTTTCCTGATGTGGCACGACTCAAAATGAGAAGAAACAGCTGCAAACATCCATTACACAGTGGCTACAACAATGGGTTCAAACATAGCAACAATTGTGAGGATGGTGCAGGAGTGGGCAGTGTTTCATTCTGTTATGCATAAGGTCCCTATGAGGCGGAACTGACTCAACAGCACCTAATAACAGCAACAACATGGTCTCTCAGAGTTGTTTTCCAGATACCTTCTATGTTAGTTATCCATTGCTGCATAAGAAAATACCCTAAAACCTGCCAGCTTAAAACATTGTTATCTCACACAGTCTGTGGGTCAGGCAGCAGTTGTGGGTCAGGAGCAACTTAACTGGGTAATTCTGAGGATACAAAGATGTCAGCCAGGGCTCTAAAAGGCTCGACAAGGATTGGAGGATCTGCTTTCAAGGTGGCTCAATCCAATGGATATTGGTGGAGGCCTCAGTTCCTTGCCACGTGAGGCCTTCCTGAGTGTCCTCATGACAAGGCAGCTGGCTTCCCCCAGAGCAAGATCTGAGAGGAAGAAAGCAAGACAGAAGCCACATGTCTTTTATGACCCAGCCTCAGAACCCACCCTCCTTCATTTCCCCACTATTCTGTTGGTTACACACATCAGCACTATTTAATGTGAAAGAGGACTACACAAAGATAGGAATACCAAGATGTTTTCAAAGAAAATTATTGAGGGCCGATTTGGAAGCTAACTACACACTTACTACAGATCATTTTACTTTCATTTTATCATTTATCTTCTCCCTAGTTTTCTCCTTCCCTGTTGAGTAGGAAAATATGAGTCACAATATGTTATAGTGTTTTTATCTTCAAGGAGTGGATCAGCTACAAAGTTTGATGGCCTTGTATATTCCCCAGTGTACATGGATAGACTAGATCACGAGAACTAAGCTACCTTCTTAATTTAATAACAATATCAGAAGCAAGCAACAAGTGTCATAACTACAATTTTTATTAAAGTTAGGCATAATGCAAAGATGCTTTATAATAAGCAAAACTCTGTATCTAGTGAGAAGAAGTTAACTGATACGATTTGAGGAAGCAGTTCAACTAGCTGCTGAGTACAGAACCTTGCTGGCATGCTCAGCCAGAGAGCTAAAGTCAAAGTGAACATGTTGAAAAAGGCAAGAAGACTTTTTGTTCAGAAGTGTGTCCAACATGACACCATCAAGAAAGGACAGTGAACAAAAGAAGGCACCAAACCTGCATTGGTTGTTGGATAGAAGATGGATCAGACCCCCACATTCCCATTGTGGGTATCAGTGAAAGCCAAGGCAATTCCTAGGGAGAGTATACTAATAGAATATGTGGAGAACTCCAGGAATTATATCCCAGGACAGCAGTGATCTTTGTTGTCATTAAGAGAAAGGAAAAAAGCTTATTTCAAAAATGCCATAGTGAATAGTAGATAGCCATGACCTTACTTATTATTTGACAAAAATGTCTCAAGACTATTTTTTTGCACTTCATTTAAATTAATCTTACACTACATATATGTATATATGAAGAGTCCTCTTATAAATTTATAAATGAAATAGATCTGTGATTAAGTAAATATGATCATGCTTTCTACATTTTGATAGTAATTTCAGTTATTCAATAAGCCTATCTCACTTTTTCTCTTTACAAGAATTTGATTAGACTTGAAGTTAGACTGTTTTAGTAACATGCAGCTTTTTAATAGAAGTGATTGTGGCATTTCAAAACCTACAGAATATTTTTTTTTTGTCTTTTTGCATTTTATATATCTTTTTATAAACTGGGAATATCTTTAAATACTGGGAGCATCTCCACTGTTTTGCTGAATAGACTAACCTATACTTGAATTTGTGTTCAACTGGCCTAAGTGCCTCACCATGTCAGAAGGTTAGGGCTGAAGCAGGGACCCTGAAATTAAGAAACTATATTATAATTCTCTGTAATTAACATGCTGCTTTTTAATCAATGCAGGACATTTCAGTATGATTTATTGGCAATATCAAATAAGGGATATCTAACACCACATTTTGTAGAATGATCTATCATATCACATGCTTTTAACTGTCAGAGTGATATGGGAACAAGTTAAAGTGTAGTGCAGGCCTTGCCCTTGAATTAGTTAACTTAGAGTAAGTTGTAATCCAGGAATATCTTTAAAAGCTGTCAGCCCACAGATACAGAAATATTATACATGTGCTCATAATGGTGCTTTTGCAAAGGTATTAGAAGGGTTAATTTAGAAGTTCTCTTGGCACAAAATTTTTAATTATGTGGACATAAAGCTTAAGATAATTTAAAACATGCTTAGAGCCTTAAACAAACAAACAAGTAATGGATTGGATCAAGGTAATAGAGGAAACATACTCATCCATCTCTCCTCTCCTGCCAAATACCTTAAAATATTGGAAAATACATTTTAAAAAATTCCTTATTGGCATTAAGAAATGTTAGCACCTGCCCTCAGCGGACCAAAATTGTAAGGAGTTACTTACTGACAGGAAACAGAACCATACTGGCTCTGAAACTGGACTGAAAGAGGACCCATGGCCCAAAGCCTTGGCAGGAGAACTGCTTCTAATGTAAAGCGGAACTAAAGAATTTTAACCTCTGAGTGAATGAATAGAAAGCCTAGAAAGGGGGTAGAGGTTTTACAGTAAACCATTAACATTAGTTAAAGAACTATATTTAATACAGGAGGCCTGGTTTGGCCTCTCCTCTTCTACTTTTATGTGGAGCCTCAGGCAACCTTTGACTCCAGGCTAAAAGCCCAGAACTGTATTCTAAAGAAAGGGCACATGCCTGGACAGGACAAGTGTAGGAATTGAAAGAAAGCAGGACAGGGTTTAAGGTAATTGAGACCTGTACCACAGATACTAAGGTCCCTGGGTTGCCAAAGGGTTTACATGGACTGCTAACATAAAGATTGGTGGTTGAAACCCACCTACCCAGCAGTGCCGCAGAAGAAAATCCTGGTGACCTGCTTACGTAATGATTACAGCCAAGTAAAGCCTATTGAGCAGTTCTACTCTATAACACATGGAGTTGCCATGAGTTAGAATCTACTCAACAGCAAAAGGTTTGATTTTGTTGTTGTTGTTTTTGACCACATATACAGAAACAATTAAAAAAGTTCTTACCATGCTCTTCCAAGAGAGAAATAAATTCTTCTAACTCCAGAATGAAGCTCTCTATAATAGATTAAATAGTATCCCTTCAAAATTCATGTCGACCCAGAATCTCAGAATGGATCTGTATTTGTAAGTAGGGTTCTTACAGGTGCAACTGAGTGAAATGAGGTCATACTGGATTAGAGCGTGCCCTAAATCCAATGACAGGTTTCTTTATAAGAAGAGGAAAACACATAGACAGGTACAGAGATAAGAAAGCAATGTAAAAATGGAGGCAAGGCAGAGGCGGAGCCAACATGGCGCTACAGAGAGAAGCATCACTCTGTCCATGCACAGCAAAGACATGAAAAACTAAGTAAAACAGAGACATATGTCAATCCTGGAGCTTTAAGCATCAAATGAAGAGACAAAGAACTCAGCCAAGCATCGAAAAGAGTAAGATACTGTTTTTGTTTGTTTATTTTCTTTTCCTTTTCACCACTTGGAAGCCCCTTCTACCTGAGCTGTACTGCATGGCTTGGGAGCCCCATCCCTGACCTTTGCAGCCACTAGTGGGATCCCCGGGGGCATTGTTTTTTCTTTTTTCCATTTTGTCTTTCTTCATTTCTCAGTTTCTCATCTCTCTATATTTACCGTCTTTTCCTGTCTCCTGAATACCTGGCACTGTGTTACATCTCTGCCCCTTCTAGCCAGGCTGTACTACACGACCTGGGAGCCACTTCCCTGGTCTGTGCAGCCATACTGATAGAATCCCTGGGGACTTTTTTTTTTTTTTTCCTCCATTTCTGGCTTCTCGACTCTGCATTCCAATGGCAAGCTCCCTTAGCACACTTTTTTTTTGTTTTTGTTTTTGCTCCTGTTTCTCTCTCCTCTCTTCTTCCCCATACCCATCTTAGCTCCACACATCACAGCCTCTCCCCTCCTTCTTGCCTACCTGCACTGTGCGCTAAACATTACACACCCGAACAGCACAGGCATGGTCCACCAGAACCTGTCTTGCACTGACTCCCAGCCCACCCTGTCAGCCCTAGTACCTGCTACAAACAACCTATACCAGCCCCTCCCCTTCAGTTGGTCCTTACCTGCTGCACTGTAGCTGAGCAACTGGCCCTGCCCCTTGAACAAGGAGGTGAAAAGTATCATGCCCACAAATGAGCAAACAACAATGTGCAGCCTGCCTGCTCAGACATAACCAAATAAAACAGAAAAGCAGGACAAAACAAACAAATCTAAAATCAATAAGCGAATAACTACGGAATGTCCTGAAGACAGCAGACAATAGCAAAACGTATAAAAAAACAGGACAGGATGGTTCCAGTAGGCATCCAAAATAAAACACCAGGTGACTCCCCAGTAGAAGAAAAGGCACTAGAACTACCTGATAGGAAATTCAAATCTCTTAATATGTAGCGGTATCCAAGAGATGAAGCAAAAAGCAGACAAAAGTGAGGAAAAAATAGACAAATTCGTGGAAAATACAGAACAAAAATGGAAGAATTCAGGAAAATAATACAGGAACAAAATGCCAAAATAAATAAACAACTAGGAATCATACAAAAACAACAGTTAGAAATCCAAAAAAAAACAAGATTTCAGAAATGGACAGTGTCATAGAAGGGCTGAGGAGCAGGTTTGAAACAATGAAAGACAAGATCAGTGAAGTTGAAGACAAGCACTTGGTACAACTTTGAGGAAAAATCAGAAAAAAAGAATGAAGAAAAATGAAGAAGCCCTGAGGATTATGTGGGATACAATCAAAAGCAAAAATTTGCATGTGAGCAGAGTTCCA
The DNA here is from genome assembly GCF_030014295.1 of Loxodonta africana. Taxonomy (NCBI): domain Eukaryota; kingdom Metazoa; phylum Chordata; class Mammalia; order Proboscidea; family Elephantidae; genus Loxodonta; species Loxodonta africana. The sequence goes on along the minus strand of NC_087349.1, from coordinate 65,824,400 downwards.
AAACAGGTGGAGAAAATGGAAAACACAGGGATCATTGAAGAATTGCTGATGGAAAACTCCCCTAATATCATGAAAGGTGAAAAGTTGACCATCCAAGAAGTTCAATGAACTTCATATAGGGTAGACCCCAAAAGAAAATCAGCAAGTCATATTATAATCACACCTAACCAAAGACACAGAAAGAATCCCGAGAACAGCTCGAGAAAAACAAAAAGTCACGTACAGAGGGGAAACAATAAGACTAAGCTCTGATTATTCAGCAGAAATCATGCAGGCAAGAAGGCAATGGAATGACATATATAAAACCTTGAAAGAAAAAAATTGCCAACCAAGAATAATATATCCTGCAAAACTCTTACTCAAATGTGATGATGAAATTAGGACATCTCCAGATAAAAAGGAATTAAAGGAGTATGTAAAAACCAGACAAAACTTACAAGAATTATTAAATGGGCTCCTTCGGTCTGAGAACAAGCAACATCAAACCACAGCTTGAATCTAGGACGTAAGATCGTACCAGCCAGATACCAACCTAGGAAATGAACTCTCAAGGACTGTCCAAAACCAAAAGAATTATAGGAGGGAACCAGAGAGTTTAATCTGTAAATGACAACAATGTCAGAACAATAAATGAGGGAATAAATGGTATTGGTATAGTACTTCCTAATGGAGAGGAAGGCAAGATGAGACCAAATAATAATAGACTGGTTTGAACCTAGGAAGATAAGGATAAATTTCAAGGTAACCACAAAGAAAGTTAACAAACCTACTCATCAATATAAAGAAGAAAAACAAAGTCTCACTACAAACAAGATCTACAAAAACAAAAGAAATGAAAAAAAAATCTACATACAGAAGAAATTCAGCACAGTAGAGTAAAAAGAACAAAGAAAATGTCAGTACCACAAAATGACAGCAATAAACTCAAATCTATCAATAGTTACACTGACTATAAATAGCTTAAATGCCCCCATAGGCAGAGAGTGACAGAATGGATTTAAAAAACAGGACTCATCAATATACCATCTACAAGAGACCCACCTTAGAAATAAAGACGTAAATTTATTAAAAATCAAAGGATGGAAAAAAAATACATCAAACAGCTACCAAAAAAGAGCAGCAGTGGCAATATTAATCTCAGATAAAATAAAATAAAAAATTTGTTTTAAAGTCAGACAAAAAGACAAAGAAGGGTGCTGTATAACGATTAAAGGGATGATCCATCATGAAGACATAATGGTAATATACATCTGTAGACCCAATGACAGGGCCCCAAAATACATAAAACAAACTCTAACAGCACTGAAAAGAGAGATTGACAGTTCCACAGTAATAGTAGGAGACTTCAACACACCACTCTCGGTAAGGGATAGAACATTTAGAAAGAAACTCAACAAAGATACAGAAGAGCTAAAGGGCATGATCACCCAACTTGACCTCAGAGACATATATAGAACACTCCACCCAACAGCTGCAAAGTATACATTCTTTTCCAGCACACATGGAATGTTCTCCAGAATAGACCACTTCTTAGGCCACAGAGCAACCCTCAACAAAATCCAAAACATTGAGATAATACGAACTACCTTCTCTGACCACAATGCCATCAAAGTAGAAATTTAACAACAGGAATAAACCAAAAAAACCAAACCCGTTGCCATCAAGTTGATCCCAACTCGTAGCAACCTTATAGGACAGAGTAGAACTGCCCCATAGAGTTTCCAAGGAGCGCCTGGTGGATTCGAACTGCCAACCCTTTGGTTAGCAGCCATAGCACTTAACCACTATGCCACAGGGTTTCCAAACAACAGGAATAGCAAGGGAAAAAAATTCTTTTCCTGTACATGGAAACTGAATAACACCTGCTTAAAGACCAACTGGTAATAGAAGAAATCAGACATGGAATCAAAAAAATGCCTAGAATCAAATGAGAATGAAAACACATCAAAACCTTTGAGACGCAACAAAGGCAGTCCTCAGAGGTCAATTTATAGCACTAGATGCACACATCAAAAAAGAAAAAAGGGACAAAATCAAAACATTAGCTACAAAACTCAAACAAATAGGAAGAGAACAGCAAAAGAAGCCCACAGACACCAAAAGAAAGGAAATAATAAAGATCAGAGCATAAATCAATGAAATAGAGAATAGAAAAGCAATAGAAACAATCAATACAACCAAAAGTTGGTTCTTTGAAAGGAACAACAAAATCGACAAACCACTGACCAAATTGTCAAAAGACAAATAGAAGATGCAAATAACCCAAATAAGAAATGAAATGGGGGACATTACAACAGATACAACTGAAGTAAAAAGGATCATAACATAGAATTATGTAAACCTATACTCCAAAAAATTTGAAGACCCAGCAGAAATGAACAAATTTGTAGAAACACACTACCCAGACTAACGCAAAATGATGCTGGAAATCTGAACAGACCCTTAACGAGACGAAATTGAAAAGGTAATAAAAAAAGAAAACTCATCTAAAAAAGCCATAGCCCACATGGCTTCACTGGATAATTCTACCAAACATTCAGCAACGAGCTTACACCAGTACTACTCAGATTATTTCAGAACATAGAAAAGGAAGCGATACTTCTGAATTCATTCCATGAAGCCAGCATAACTCTGATACCAAAACCAGGCAAAGACACCACAAAAAAAGAAACTTACAGACCAATATTTCTCATGAATATGGATGCAAAAATTCTCAACAAAATTCTAGCTAATAGAATTCATCGTATCAAAAACGTAATATACCACGACCAAGTAGGATTGATACCAGGTATGCAAGGATAGTTCAACATTAGAAAATCAATCAATGTAATACACCACATAAATAAATAGAAAGAAAAGAATCACATGATCATCTCAAATCGATGCAGAAAGGCATTTGACAAAGTCCAACACCCATTCCTGTTAAAAACTCTCAATAAAACAGGTATAGAAGGGACGTTTCTCAACATAATAAAGGGCATCTATGCAAAACCAATAGCCAACGTCATTGTTAATGGAGAGAGGCTGAAAACAGTCCCATTGACAACAGGAACAAGACAAAGATGCCCTTTATCACCACTTCTGTTTAACATTGTGCTGGAAATCCTAGCTAGAGCAGTAAGGCAAGAAAAAGAAATAAAGGGACTCCAGATTGGTAATGAAGAAGTTAAACTGTCCCTATTTATGGATGATATGATACTATACCTAGAAAACCCAAAAGACTCCATGAGAAAACTACTGGAACTAATAGATTCAGCAGAGTAGCAAGATACAAGATAAGCATACAAAAATTAGTTGGATTCCTATATACCAATAAAGAGAATGATGAAAAGGAAATCAAGAAATAGCACCTAAAAAAGTAAAATACTTAGGAATAAATTTAATCAGGGACGTAAAAGACCTGTAGGAATAAAACTACAAAACACTACTGCAAGAAACCAAAAGACATCTACAGAAATGGAAAAACATACCATGCTTATGGATAGGTAGACTCAACATTGTGAAAGTGACAATTCTACCCAAAGCAATTTGCAAATACAGTGCAATCCAAATCCAAATACCAACAACATGCTTTAAAGAGATGAAGAAACTAATCATTAACTTTATATGGAAAGGGAAGAAGCCCCAGATAAGTAAAGCACTATTGAAGAAGAAGAATAAAATAGGAGTACTCGTACTACCTGACCTCAGAATCTACTGTACAGCTTTGGTAGCCAAAACAGCCTGGTACTGGCACAACGACAGATACATGGACCAGTGGAACAGAATTGAGAACCTGGATTTAAATCCATTCACCTGTGGTCACCTGATCTTTGACAAGGGCCCAAGTCCATCAAATAGGGAAAAGACAGACTTTTTAACAAATGGTACTGGCAAAACTGAATGTCCATCTGCAAAAAAATGAAACAGGACCCATACCTCACATCATACACAAAAACTAATTGAAAATGTGTCAAAGATCTAAGCATAAAGCCAAAAACTGTAAAGTTCGTAGAAGAAAAAATAGAATCAATGCTAGAGGCCCTAATACATGACATTAACAGGATACAAACCATAACGAACAACACACAAACTCCAGAAGATAAGCTAGATAACCAAAAGAGTAAAAAGAGAACCTACAGATGGGGGGGGTGGGAATTGGCTATTACAAATCAAAGGTCTAATCTCTAAAATCTACAGGAAAATCCAACACCTCTACAACAAAAAGACAAATAATCCAGTTATAAAGTGAGCAAAGGAAATGAACAGACATTTCACCAAAGAAGACATTCAAGGGGCTAACAGGCACATGAGGAAATGCTCGTGATCACTAGCCATTAGAAAAATGCAAATCAAAACCACAGTGAGACACCATCTCACCCCAGCATTACTGGTACGAATCAAAAAAAACAGGAAATGACAAATGTTGGAGAGGCTGCGGGGATATCAGAACTCTTATCCTCTGCTGGTGGGAATGCAAAATGATACAACCATTTTGGAAAACAATACGGCACTTCCTTAGAAAGCTAGAAATAGAAATCCTATATGATCCAGCCAACCAAAGCGTTGGCAGTTTGAATCCGCCAGGCGCTCCTTGGAAACTCTATGGGGCAGTTCTACTCTGTCCTATAGGGTCGCTATGAGTCGGAATCGACTCGACGGCACCAGGTTTGGGTTTTTTTTTTTTGGTTTTTATGTGATCCATCAACCCCCACTCCTAGGAATATATCCTAGAGAAATAAGAGTTGTCACACGAATGGACAGATACACACTCACGTTCATTGCAGCATTGTTCACAATAGCAAAAAGTTGGAAACAACCTAAATGCCCATCAACAGATGAATGGATAAACAAACTATGGTACATACACACAATGGGGTATATTATGCAATGATAAAGAACAATGATGAATCTGCCAAGCATCTCATTACATGGATGAATCTGGAGGACATTTTGCTAAGTGAAATAAGTCAAGCAAAGAAGGACAAGTATTGTATGAGACTACTAATGTAAAAACTCATGAAAAGATTTACACACAAAAAGAAACAATCTTTGATGGATACGAGGGAGGGAAGAGGTGGAGATAGAAAAACAGTAAATAGGCAATAGATAAGTGGTAACTTTGCTGAAGGGCACTTTTTTTTTTTGGTGAAGGGTAAGACAGTGCACAATACTGGGGAAGCCAGCACAACTGGTACAGGTCAGCATCATGGAAGCTCCATAGACATATCCAAACTCTGTGAGGGACCAAATTGCTGAGCTGAGGTATGTGGGGACCATGGTCTCGGGGAACACCTAGCTCAATTGGTGTAACATAGTCTGTAAAGAAAATGTTCTACATTCTACTTTGGTGAGTAGCTTCTGGGGTCTTAAAAACCTGTGAGCTGAGCGGCTGTCTCAGATACGCCACTGGTCTTACTCCATCGAGAGCAAGGGAGAATGAGAAAAACTAAAGACTCAAGGGAAAGAATAGTCCAGAGGACTAATGGACTACATCTACCATGGCTTCCACCAGACTGAGTCCAGTACAACTAGATAGTACCTTGTTACCACCACCGACTGCTCTGACAGGGATCACAATAGAGGGTCCTGGACAGAGCTGGAGAAAAATGTAGAACAAAATTCTAACTCACAAAAAAAGACCACACTTACTGGTCTGACAGAGACTGGAGAAACCCCAAGAGTATAGCCCCAGACACCCTCATTTTAGCTCAGAAATGAAGTCACTCTTGTGGTTCACCCTTCAACCAAAGATTAGACAGGCTCATAAAACAAAACGAGACTAAAAGGGGCAAGGACTGGAAGGCAGGAGGGGAGAGGAAAGTTGGTAACAGGGAACCCAAGGTTCAGAAGGCTAGAGTGTTGACATTTCGTGGGTTGGTAACCAAAGTTACAAAACAATATGTGTACTAACTGTTTAATGAGAAGCTAGTTTGTTCTGTAAACCTTCACCTAAAGTACAGTTAAAAAAAAAAAAAGGAGACAGGAATTGCAGTTATCTAGGTTAATTTAGGTGAATTCTGGGTGGTGCAGTTTACGTGCTGGGCTGGTAATTGAAAGGTTGAAGGTTCGAATCCACACAGAGGTGCCTTAGAAGAATAACCTGGCAATCTACTTCTGAAAAATCAGCCATTAAAAACTGTATGGAACCATATGCACACCTGTGTTCATTGCAGCACTATTCACACTAGCTAAAAGGTGGAAACAACCAAAGTTCCTATCAGCAGATTAACAGGTAAAGAAAATGTGGTCCATACATCCAGTGGAATACTACACAGCCATAATGAAAAGATTAGATCCCAAAACATCTTACAATGTAGATGAACCTGGAGGGCATTATGCTGAGCAAAATAAGTCCAAGAACAAATATCGTATGGTCTCACTTTCATAAAGTGACAAAAATAGGTATATATACAGAGACCAACATTCATTTGTGGTTACCGGGGGTGGGGTTGGGAATCTCTAGATAGTAGTCACTTTTTATTTATGGTGATGGGACAAGTAGCACCAAATCTGGATGAAGTATGCACAGCTTAACCAAGGTAACTGATGCCAGTAAGTCATACACAAGAAATAGGATGTTTTGGTAAATGCTATGTTATATATAATTTTACAACAAAGACAAAAACCAAATGTATATATTTATGTTTAATATACATATTAAAATGAATAGGGATCACAGATACTGATACTTCTTAAACATGACCAGTCACCTCACAGGATTGGTTTTCTTGGTTTGAAGACTTACGGTCATAGTCTCATGGGACAGCATAGTCAATTGGCATAATATAATTCATAAAGTTTATGTTCTATTCTACATCCTTGTTTGGTGAGTAGCATCTGAGATCTTAAAAGCTTGTGAGCAGCCATCTAAGATACAACTGTTGGTCTCTACTTGGCTGGAAGAAAAGAGAAAGAAGAAAACCCATGATTCAGAGAAGGAACTAGTCTCAGGACTAATTACATGAATCACACCCTCCTCTACCCCAAGACTAGAAGAACTAGATGGTGCCCAGCTACCACTACCGAATGTTCAATCAGGGCCACAATAGATGAATCCTGATAGAAAGAGAGAAAAAAATGTGGAACAGAATTTCAAATTCTTAAAAAATCCAGACTTACTGGACCAATTGAGACTGGAGGAATCCTTGACTATTGCCCTAAGATACTCTTTAAACCTTGAAACTATCCCCTGAAGTTAACCTTTTAGCTAAATAGCAAGTTAGCTCATAAAAGTAAGGTGACACCTGTGAGTACTGCATCCCTTTAAAACATCATCTATTGGAGCCCAAATGGTCAACAATTACTCTAAAGCATAAACGAAAAAGTTGGGGTACAGTTGTTGTTAGGTGCCGTCAAGTCAGTTCCAACTCATAGCGACCCTGTGTACCACAGAACAGATATAGTAAGACTAAGCTAATGGGAACAGAACAACTGGAACAAAAGTAATGATGATGTTGACCCAGTGTGAAGAATGTAGCCAGTGTCACTGACCAATATGTGTAGAAATTCTTGAATGGGAACCTGTTTGGCTGTGTACACTTTCGCCAAAAATACAATAAAATATTTAAAACAAAAAGACCCTATGGAGCACAGTTCTACTCTGATACACATGGGGTGGCCATGTGTTGGAATCTACTCTCCGGCAACTTGTTTCGGTTAATTTAGCAAGACAAGGAATACCTGGGACCACCAGAAACTCATGAAAAACAATAAGGAAACAAGACCAGGAAAATACACCTTCAGGTATGACTCAGCCTCAGTTCTCATTACTTCTCCATTAGTTTTCATAAAGCATCTGCTCCTCTACTTATTAGATACAAAGGTTCATATATTTATATGATTTTTGGATCAAGGTTAAGAGTTTTTCAAATTCCCTTTGATCCTTATCCATATTATCTACTTGATGTGCCTGTCAGCTTCTAAGAGAAGCTTGATAAAGTTTCTCGTTGGCAGTGAGAAGTATCGTGCTCTCTTCACAATGCCCCCTATATCTCCAGCACATCTGATTTCCCAGTTGCCGCGGAGTCAGCCCCGACCCGTGGCAACCCCATGTATGTGAAAGAACTGCTCCATAGGGTTTTCTTTTCTTTTTTTTTTTGAATATTTTATTGTGTTTTAGGTGAAAGTTTACACAACAAATTAGATTCCCATTCAACAATTAATACCCAGATTGTTCTGTAACATTGGTTACAGTGCCTGAAATGTGTCAGCACTGTCACCATTTCCACCCACCTGCCCCATTTCCATCCATCCAGTTCTCCTGCCCCTTCTTGCCTTTTCATCTTTGCTTTTGGGTAAATGTTGACAGTTTGATCTCCTATGGTTGATTATTTAAAGGAACACATTTCTCCGGGGTGTTATCCGTTTATTTCATAGGCCAGTCTCTTTGGCCAAAAGGTGTCCTCCAGGAGTGGCTTCCATACAAGTTAATCCGCAGGGTTTTCAATGGCTGATTTTTCAAAAGTGGATTGCCAGGCCTTTCTTCTGAGACTCCTCTGAGTAGACCCAAACCTCTAACCTTTCAGTTAGTAGCTGAGTGTGTTTATGGTTGTGCCATCCAGGGACCTCCCTCTTGTTTTTAGAAATAGAGAAAACTCAGACTACTTGACCAGCTTTGGAAGACAAACATGATCAGGCAAACTTCCTAGGAGTCTCTCCAACCCTGCCCCGGAAAATCAGCACATTTCTGGTGAACAAGCTCTTTCCAGTGTCTGCTTCCTTGCTGTCCTTGCTCTGGAGCAGCCCAGTGCTGTTCTCCAGGTTAAGTTAGCAATCCCCACACCGACATCTCCTTCCTCCTCTGGGGTACCCAGTTCCTCCTAGACTTTAACAACCATCAACTTAGGAGGGGTGGAAGCTGGAAATGGAGATGATAAGAGGCATGTTCAGGTCACCATATTGCCGACATCATCCAGAACACTGCTTGGTTTTGCCAGACACATTCCTTCTGCCATTTTTATTCCTCTAATTTAATTAGTATGTTTCCCCTCTCCTCATCATCTGCCCTGTATTTTGTCTTCTCTCTTTTTTCATGATAAGGAAATGTTTATGAAAACCACCCTTACTAAAGGAAACTCTTTTATACATTTCATTCATTGTATTTCTTTCACAGTCCCACTCTGACAGGCCTGCCCACTGTTGTGAGGAGGATTTTATCGTCTGTATAAAACAGACTGTCTTGCTAATAAACTCTTTCTAAAGTAGGAAATAAAACAATATTAGTAGTGTGAACACAGTGGGTTTCTAAGCATTTTTCCTGTTTCCTTCCATTATGTTGGAGGATAAATTCCTGGCTCCAAGTTAAAATAATCCCTCCAAACTAATAGGAAATTCAGTATGACTTATTCAGTGAAGTGTTGGAAATAAAGTGAGCTTTTCACATGTAAAATTGTGATGCATTTTATAAAAAGTGTTACTTAAGATTAGTTTGAGAAGCTAGGTAAAGACGGAAAAGGAAGAGATACTACTTTAGTGATACAAATGCAAGCAGGTAGTGTGCAGATTGCTCACACACACACATACACACACACTCCCTGTAACTTTAAAGCTGTCTGTTAGAAGGATGAGATGGTAGTTGCTAGCCAGACCATGTTGGTTTGGACAGAAATTCTTACAGAATTATTAAGCCTTAAAAAAAGCAAAGGAGATTTATGCATCTGCATTTGACCAATTTGGTTTGGAATAGATTCATAATGGAAAAGTAATAAAACCATAAGAGACAGTGTCTTCTGAGTACAGTCTCGCTTTTAAAAAATCTAAACATGGTCTGCCCCATTTTGGATGAAATGACTGTAGAAAAATTTCCCATTGGTAATTTTGGTAGGATTTTCTTCTTGTTGTTGTTTCTTTTTCATTGATTATTAGCCAGTATAAACTTTAAGTTTTCTGTCAAATATTTTTTCTGGAGATGTCAGTCTCAGGAAGAAGGAATCCTAAAGTGTTATCTGTGGGAGTCTGCGTCTTCCCTTCTTGTTACCCCTACTACACACACACACACACAGTGGCACACAGTGTTGGTTCAGCTATCAGTAAAGTCTTTTTCCTGTGGAACTGGAGAGGTATGGATTGTTGTTTTTTGTTTTTTTTTCCTGAGGGGGTGGGGTGGTTAAGTGTGAGAGAAGGCTCTCCCTGTGACTGCCAGCAGCCACAGAAAGGCATGAAGAGGAAACGCATAACAAGCATCACCTCTAAAACATTGGAACTAATAACTTTGCGAGTTTCTGATTTCAACAGGGAAAAAAAAAACTGCTCCATGTATTCTCAACTGCTTCCAGTCATGTGGTTGTTGTTAGGTGCCCTTAAGTCGATTTCGACTTACAACAACCCCATGTGACAGAGTTGAACTGCCCCACCGGGTTTTTAGGCTGTAATCTTTACAGGAACAGATCACCAGGCCTTTCTCTCTTGAAGCAGCTCTGTAAATTCAAACTGCCAGCCTTTAAGTGGGCCACCAGGGCTCTTGCTGCAGTGATGGCGTTGATAAATAAATCCTTAGGGATATAAACATAACAAATGAACATTAGGTGCTTGAGGAAAGGGTTGGTGGGGAGTGTGCGTAAGTGTGCTGGAGTGTTTGTCACTCCAGGCAAGATATTCATGGCTGGGTGCCCCATATAGGACAGTGAAATAGCTATTTTATTTCATTTGATTCTTAACTTTCTTTCCCCGACCAGCAGTTCAAAGCACAGTTATTTTTATATAGTGAGAATGTATGTGACCAGACTGAGCTGGTGCTGTGTCTTTCCTGCAGGTATGCCTGCGGCATCTTTAGTGACCCCTGCTGATGTTATCAAGACGAGATTACAGGTGGCTGCCCGGGCTGGCCAAACCACTTACAGCGGAGTTATAGACTGCTTTAGAAAGATACTGCGGGAAGAAGGCCCAAAAGCTTTGTGGAAAGGAGCTGGTGGTATGGAAATAATTTGTTCTTAACTAACCATTTGGTATCATAAATTTTTTAGAAATCTAATTGTATTTGTTATTTCCCCTTTTATTCTGAAGCTCGCGTATTTCGATCCTCACCCCAGTTTGGTGTGACTTTGCTGACTTATGAATTGTTACAGCAATGGTTCTACATTGACTTTGGGGGAATGTGAGTATCATCCTAAATCTGAATTTCTGCTGCTCCATTGTGACTGAGAAAGGCGCATCAACCTATAAGATAGAAAAGATTTGTGAAAACATTAGAAACATGTTAATAAGCTCATTTCAAAGAAAAACCCACAAGTGACTAAAATTGAACAATGCCTTTGTTTTGTTTAACAGTTTTGGTAAGTTGTTTGTACCAAGTTAAAAAATAATAATAAAAGAAAACAAAACTGAGATTCTCACTCTTTTCTCTTCCTTTAGAAAACCCGTAGGATCGGAGCCAGTTCCTAAATCCAGGATCACATTGCCTGCTCCCAGTCCTGATCACGTTGGGGGCTACAAATTGGCAGTTGCAACTTTTGCAGGGATTGAAAACAAATTTGGACTTTACCTACCTCTCTTCAAGCCAGCAGCATCTACCTCAAAAGTTATCAGCGGAGGCCCGTAGGAGGCCCAGCAGCAGGAATTGCTGTAGCATTGTTGTTACAACAGTCAAGAACACCTCACCTTGGATTTAAGCAATGTCTCATCCCTTTTACTTCCATCTCTTGTTTAAATTCTAGTTGAGGCTTTTTATAAAGCGAAATCATTCATTTTCTGTGTTTTCTTAACCAGATCATTGTGAAATTATTTATAATTATTCTTCGGGCCTTAGCCTTGTATCTGACATGTGTTAGAATTTGGTCAACACTGCATGATTTGAGGAAAGGAGCAAATAGGAATAGAAATTCAGGCCGTTCTCCTTGGACTGGGATTAGAATCCCAAACAGGCTCCTGAAAGGCAATCATGGTGCTTAGAGCAAAGTGTTTCTTGTATGTTTAAACTGGTAGTAAGCTGAGTACATATTTATAAAAGTAAAAAACACTGGAAGAAATGAAAAAATTATCAGAAATAACCAGCCTGGCTTCAAATCTTATACACACACAAGTTCTGTCTCTGGATTATATTATGAAGCTTTTATGTGAAACATGTTTTTTTGTAATGAAAACCACATTGAAGATGTTTAGTAATCGTATTCTGTTACTGGTACCAAGGCTGCTAGGGAAAAGTCTTTGTGCTTTAGGGAAGTACTTTTGGCATTTTATTATATTGACTTAGAAACTGGTGGATGCAGCACTTCTCCTGGATGTGCTAAATTTGGGTAACTGTCCCTGTGATGCATATATGTCTATTATTGCCTATTTCAATAGACACTGTAGAAGAAATGTATTACCCTATTGCAGATACCTGCCCTAATCCCCCTCCTCATAACTGGTACCCATTTGCTATTAAAATCTACTTTATCTTGAATCATGTAAGACAAATATATTCTAATGTAAGTTTTTATTTAATTTCAGGTGCCTTGCATAATGTTCAGAGGCTCATGTGTTTGTGAAGGTGGAAATAAACTTTTTAAAGTCACTAAATTGTTTGCTATTGTGCATGTCATATGGTGAATGACTAACAATTATCATTATTGGATTCCATGTTTTGTCTTGAGTGGGTTTTATTCACACTGGCATGGATATATGCTCATAATCTTTCAAGGTAATGTGTACCCTCATTTTCAATATACCATGATTCAGAGTGAATAAGGGAAACTACATTTAACCTAAAGTAATATAAAGATTCATTGGAAGTTGGACATGAAAACACGTATGATGTGGCAGTGTAAATGTTTTCTCACCGTCTCTGGCTCTTGCTCACACCAAAACCATATAACATAGTAATCTGACATAAGCTAATATTTGGTCAGCACTCTAAGTTAAGAGCTCCGCTGCTAACCAAAAGGTCGGCAGTTCAAATCCACCAGCCGCTCCTTGGAAACCTTGTGGGGCAGTTCTACTCTGTCCTATAGGGTCGCTATGAGTCGGAATCAACTCGATGGCAATAGGTATAATTATTTGGAGAAATAAGCTAGTCTTGAACAGAATTTAGGACTCTTCTTCTTAATGCTCCTGAAGAGGCTACTCATCAATCTATTGGTAGTCAGTATGGATAAACATCACATCTCTCATTTTGTTGTATTGTTGTGGCTTGAGTGTTGCTGTGATGCTGGAAGCTATGCCACCGGTATTTCAAATATGAGCAGGGTCACCCATGGTTAATAAATTGGCCAGTGAAAACCTTATGAATAGCAGCAGAACATTGTCTGATACAGTGCCGGAAGATGAGTCCCTTAGGTTGGAAGGCAATCAAAATAGGACTGAGGAAGAGCTGCCTCAGAGTCAACCTTAATGACGTGGATGGAGTAAAGCTTTTGGAACCTTCATTTGCTGATGTGGCAGGACTCAGAGGAAACACCTACAAACATCCATTACACAGTGGCTGCAACAACAGACTCAAACATAGCATCGATTGTGAGCATGATGCAGGAGTGGGAGGTGTTTCACCCTGTTGGGCATGGAGTCACTATGAGTGGGAACTGACTCCATGGCACCTAACAACAATACGAATGAACATTCTGTGTCACCAAAATTCCTTCCATAGGAGAGCTATTGAGAAGACAGTCTCTGTGTTGTTGTATGACATTGAAAGTAACACTTTGGAATTGGAAAGAATTAAATCTCTGGTTTTTATATTTTTTATCTGAACAAAATTTTTGTTATCTTCAGCAGAATGGGACGAATATATGCATGGCTTCTTCCATGTCTGTTTGGCAAAAACCGATGAGGCAGTCCCATTCCCATTCAATGTGTTAAGTGACAGAAGCCTCTAACTACAAAAAAATATCTAAATTTTCCTCTTACAGAGGCAGGTTATCCAATAGGTAAGGTAAACATGGTGCTTACCTTGCTTACGAGATCATCTGAACAGTTTCACATTTTTTCACCACATCAAAGATTCTGCTTCTCGATATGACTGGCATCTGTCTCTCTCCCAAATCCATAGCACCTTCCTACAGAATCGAAGCCTCTTTTTAAATTTACAATCCCTAGAGGGTGGATGACCCAGTAAGCAATATAAGCATGGGTTACTTGTGCTTACTTACTAATCTATAGTTAGCTGGTGCTTTACTTTGCTTACTGAGTCATCTACCCCTGGTCATAATGCTATAAATATGTCTTAGAAATGTAGGTGGTCTTATAATAACAGCACTCCAGCTTTGGTCTTTGAGTGTGGAGAAAAGTCACTGAGTGTATATCTCTGCATTCCTTTTCTTCACGTGCTTGAAACTTTATAGAAGATCAACTTTCTGTAGTAAAAAATATTGACCAAAATCTCATAAAAGGTGCACTGCCCTGGCAGCTTCTCTAAGAGCTGTTATATTTGATGAGAGAGTGTCTTGGCTTCACTTAGACTTACACGTAGCTGGGGGCGATTCTCTTTAGTACTTAAGAGAGACTGGAGGAGACCAGTGGAGTAAGGGTCACATGTCTGTATTTAAAATCCTTGGCTTACTCTGTTCAGGGGTAGTCAGTGACTTGAGACACTTTGAAGGAGGTCTAATTTCCATCTGAGTTGTGCTCAGTGGGTGGCGGGACTGTGACATCCCTCGAATAGGACTGCAATCACTGCACAGTGAAAACCACGTAAAATTTGTTCTGGGCTTTTCTTCCTGAAGTGACAGCACAATACATCGTCAGTGGTGTGGCTGCTGTTCCTGCAGTCAGCTGTTTCCCTCCTTAACTGAGGGCCAGAAAGACGGGTAGTCCCCACCAGCATGCCTGCCCACCCAAGGGGACCAGCCTTCAACTGCTCTGCCAGCCTGGGTGTCTCAGCTGCCCTTGGTCCACCTCGTGATGCCTGAGGGGTGGGGTGGGGGGAAGGCCTGACTTTAGTAGCAGCTTTTTTTCAGGGAGGGGAAAAAATGTGAAGCTGACCACAAAGTGAACACACTGATTCTTGGGTTCCAGTCGTGGCTGGGTTTCTTGAGGCTGGGTGGCACGCTGTCGCCAGGCTCATGCTACACCTCATAACCCACAACCATTTGCAAAGCTCCCTGGGGTCGCCTTAATCCCAGCAGCCAGGGTTGCACAGGGGAAAATAAGAATTCTGGCATAGAAAGGAGTCATTTAAATGCTTATTGCATTTCAAGCTTCAGTTTTTACTTAGCTAAAATATTTACCATTGCTGGAAAACAATGTTTAAAATTTTGTGCTTATATGTTATTTAATGGTGTGGCCTATGTAAACCTCAGGATGCTTACATTTTGACAGCCTTCTGGAAATATTTAACAGCACATAACTCTGAGCAGGGAGTAGAAACGGGAATAAATTGTGCTTGAAACTGTTTGAAGCCTACTCCTGACTAGGTAACCAGCAAGTCACGTTGAAATTCTTCAGGTAGAGGGAGGGAAATCTTTAGTGATGGAATTTCATCAATCCTGTCTTACGGCCCTGTTTACTGCCCTTCTAGATAAACTCCTAAAAGTTATCTTGAATCTTTTACCACAGAAGCCATGCTTGTGGGGATGAATTTGTATTCTTGCCACTGAACAAAATCCTATTTTAAATTCAGGGTAATCAAATGCTTTCAGGATGTGGATTTTTCCAAAGATTTTTAAAAGACACGTTTCCTGGTCAGGGCAGTGAAATGTTCTCTCCACAAATGGTTCTTCCCATAAAGGAGGTGTGCCTTTCATTTCATCTTTTGGGAATAACAATCCTCACCAGAGTTCTACCTTCAATATTATGAAGACCACAGGGAGCTCACTGCTTCATTATGAAGTCTGAGGTCTCTAAAAGCATTGTCAGCTCTGTTAGGGGCGGCCTTCAGTTAAAAATCTAGACTGGGCTCCTTGAAGGTAGGGACGGTGTCTTTGATTCTAGTTCTTCAGTGCCTGGAACTTAGTAGGCCCAGGGCTATGTTTTCGAAGGATGGATGGGTGTGTGGAAAATGGATGAATGGAACGATGAATGGATATATGAATTTTGAGAAGTTATTTTTTTCCGATGAGTAATCTCCACTATTTTCCTACTTTACATGACTTCTGCTGCTGCTGGAGTTAAGACCATAACTCCGGTTCTGGAGAATCAGCCTTATTTATTGATTACTTATTTTAGAAGTTATAAATAAATCTTTTATTAAAACAAATACAGCTATTTAAATGTTTTTAATCACTGGTAACTTTAAGCCAGGAACTAGCACATAAACTAAAAGATATTTACATTTCCTGGTCATTATTAAAATAAAGCTTTTTTAAAAATAATTGCCTTTGAGAGTAGTGTTACATTAGGTTTGAGGAGTATCATTAAAATAAGTTTTCTTTATCAACGAATGGATTATTTACAACTCATTCTTTCCATTCATGCGCCCCTCAGAGCGCGGTGGCAAACTTTCCTTTAGAAGCTGCTGAGGAGATCGGGAATGCTCAGAAGGGTTTGTTTTTTAGCAAATGCATTAATTGACTCCCAAAAGGGCCCAAATGGAACACTCTGCTTTCATCTGCTGGGGTAACCTAATAAAATAATGTTTGTTTTTAGAGTCCCGGCTGTTAAGGGGGTTTTGCTCAAGGCAAAACCACAGTCCCCTCGAATAACTTAAAAAAACTTTAGAAGGAAAGTTAAAAAGACACACTAATTGTACTTGTGTGAAGCTTGCTTCTCCTGGGTCACAGACACACCTCCAGCACACTGGTCTGGCCACCAAGGCTCCGGTGTCCAGTGCTGCTTTGATTCCATCGGACTGGCCTCTTCAGAGATGCTTGGTTTTGCAGCAGAACAGTTCTTAAGGTAATTTAAAAATGGACCCTGGCTCTCTGGAAAGACTTGGGCAGGCATGCTATAATCTGTTTCACAAGGTGGGGAAAGGGAAATACAGTTTAATGCATGAAGGCTGATTAAAACACTCTTCCTCATCTCTCCTTACCCCCTCCATCATTTTAAGTCACTTATCCAAGCTCTTACTCCGGTCCATTCACGGGCTGTTTGCAGATGAGAGAGCGGCAAATAATTCTGTCCCCACCAAGGTGTTCTTTTGCCAGTGAAGACTCAAGAAGTATGAGCTATTAGATGCCAGACATGATCTCATTTAATCCCCCCCCATCACCTTAATGGATTAAGGTACTGTTCTGTTCCTCACATTTCAAATGAGGAAAACGAAACACAGGGAGGCTAAGTATCTTGCCCAACGTCTCTCAGCTCTCAAGTGGGGGAGCTAGGATTTGAACACAGGTGTAAGAAGAGCCCACGCCCTGTTTTCTCTCTACTAGGATTGGTGAAAAAAATTCAGTACAGAAAGTTCTCACGCTAGCCCATGATTTCTAATGATCCCCAGTTCTCAGTCTCGGATATATCATTCCTCATTTAGAGTAGAAGGAAAGGTCGTTCTTTGATTCCTTACTAAATAGTAAATGCATTTGCTATCTCAAAAATTCCAGAGCTTGTGGACCTGGTGAATCCTGACAAGCTTTTTGAGGTTCCTCTTAAAACTATTTTACAGCCTCTTAAGGTCAGTACGGAGAGGATTAGGTAAACTTGAAGAATTTGCCCCACGGGTTTGAAATTGGAAGGTAACATGGAAAAAGCAGAGGTAAATTTACAAACTGTTAGAATGTAACACGATATGATGTGAACTGAATTGGGTCATCTTAAAAATCTCTACTATAATTAGAAATGCCGTTCTTCAACAAAAGTTGGAAATAAGAAAACCAAATTAAAAGTAAGTATCTATGGGTATTTGGCTTCAAGGCCTGTCTGGAGGGAGTGCAGACAGCTTACAAAATGTGGGATTTTCTGGAATTAACTCTTGGACATGAAATTTCTGTCACCACTAATGGTGGAAAAGTCTTACTTGATTCCCAACAAGTTTCCGGCTATCCCTAAAGCTAAAGGAGAGGCTATCTACCCTTGCATTTTGCAACCGCCTCCCACATTCATATATAAATGAAAGCAGTTTACTGACTTACCCACACCAAAAGTTACATTTTCTTCCTGGGCAAAAGAAAAAAAAAAAAAAAATGTCATATTCTTATTCCTTTCTCAGAAGCGTATATTTCCGAGTGTGAACTTCCATTTTGAAGCAGAATTTACCTACATAGGTTGTATGTCTAGAAATACGCTTAATCAATTTGAGAATAAAACAGAAAGAGAAAAAAAATCGTAAAAATGAATAGAGTGTCAGTGACCTGTGAGACAATATTAATTGGCCACTCCACAGAAGAGCCTACTTTTTATGGTACTCTCTTCATTTGGGCCAGCTCTGGTCTTATAAAAGGCTGACACTCTGTTGTAGTAAAAACAGAAAAATAAAAATTTGAGATGAAAAGTGAAAATTTGTTTTTTTCTTCTGAAGATTGATGTCACTGACAATGTTCATTGAATTGATGGAACTAGAGCTTTCTCCACACCTTCTCTTGAAGAATTTGTCCCTCTTCACTGCGTAATGTGTGCACTTCACTCCTCCTGAGAAGCAGTTCACACTTAATCTGGAACCTCAAGTTACTCTGTGACCATCGCTAATAAAGTTGTTGGTTCCTTTCCTTTCTTTTTATTAGTTTGGCTGTATATGAATGACTGTCAAGAAACAATTCTATCTCTTTTTGATACTTCAGGTTGTTGCTGTGTTGCTCATAGCTAGCCTATAGCATGAAGTAGTACTGCCCCATAGAGTTTCTAAGGCTGTAATCTTTACAGGAGTCCAGCAGTCTCCCCAAATTGAAGAGATGAAGATCAGCGATTAGGGAGGCCACCATATCTAAAATTTGTAAGACAAAGTATCAGACTGGCAGGAGCTGCTTTGAGAGATAGCACTGGAATTTTGATTTCTCAAGCCTTTGGCTGAGTACTGATCTGTGCATTTATGAGAGGAAACTATCTAACACTAGAAGGGAGGAAACAGAAAAATTCTGTGGCTCCCACAGAGAGAATAATTTATGTTTCCACCAGCCAGAATCGAAAGTCCTTATAATACACAAAACATCAGGTAGAATCCTCACAAGAAGAAAATACAGCCCAGAACAAGGTAAAAAATCAATCAATAGGGACAGACCCAGAAATGACAGATTATGGAACCAGCAACAAGACCATTAGAACAGCTATTATAAATAACCCATATAGTGAAGGAGATGGGGGAAACATGATGTAGAGAGAAATATAAGACATAAAGAAGATCCAGTGAAAATTACAATAAGTGAAATGAAAAATACAATGAATAGGAATAGATTAAACGCTGCAGAAGTAAAGGTCAGGGAACTAGAAGGCATAGCAAAGGACTAATCAAACTGAAGCAGAAAGAGACAAAAAAAATCTTAAAAATAAACAGAGCTTCAGTGACGTGTGAGACAGTATCAAGCAGTGTGGCATATGTATACCTGCGGTTCCACAAAAAAAGAAGGGGAAAAAAATATATTCAAAGAAATAATAGCTGATCTCTCCAAATTTAAGGAAAACTATACACCCACACATCCATGAAGCTCATTGCATCCTAGCAAAAGAAACTGAAAGAAATGACACCATAGTACAGTGTAATGAAATTGATGAATGCTAGTAATAAACAGAAAAATCTTTTAAGCAAACCACAGGGAAAAGAACACTTCACTTACAGAAAAAGATGATAATAAAGGAAGATTTCTAGCTGGAAACTATATAAGGCAGAAACTATATAAAGCGGATAGAGTGACATCTTCAAGTTACTGAAAAAACACTGTCAACCCAGAAATCTATACCCAGCAAAAATATCTTTAAAAAAAAAATTAAGGCAAAATAATACAAACAAAAGCTGAGAGAATTCACATTGTTAGTAAACTTGCACTAAAAGAAATGTTAAAGATAGTTCATCAGGAAAAAAAAAAAAAGACACCAGACAGAAATTTGGATCTATATAAAGGAATGAGGTGTTCCAAAATTAAAAATAAATAAGTAAAAAAAAATTTAAATTCTTATTGTTAAGATTTCTTTGAAAGGTATTGAATATTTAAAGCAAAAACAACAGTGATGCGGAACCATTCCCAAAGCCAACTCTTCAGACAGGGCTTAGACTGCACTATAGGATAGAAAATGATACTGATGAGGAGGAGTGAGCTTCTTGGATCACATAGACACATGAGACTATGTGGGCAGCTCCTGTCTGGAGGGGAGACGAGAGGGCAGAGGGGGACAGAAGCTGGCTGAATGGACACAAAAATAGAGGGTGGAAAGAAGGAGTGTGCTGTCTCATAAGGGGAGAGCAACTAGGAGTATATAAAAAACCCACTGCCGTCGAGTCGAGTCCGACTCATAGCGACCCCATAGGACAGAGTAGAACTGCCCCATAGAGTTTCCAGGGAGTGCCTGGCGGATTCAAACTGCTGACCTTTTTTTTGGTTAGCAGCCGTAGCACTTAACCACTACGCCACCAGGGTTTCCCAAGAAGTATATAGTAAGGTGTATATAAATTTTTGCATGAGAGACAGACTTGATTTGTATACCTTCACTTAAAGCACAATAAAAATTAAAAAACAACAACAATGACACGTTGTGAGGTAGACAGAAAATCAGTAGCTATATAGAACACTAGAAAATCGTTATCAAATAATTGACCTAATTTATGTTTGTAGAACACTCCACCCGACAACAGAATACCCATTCTCCTCAAGTGCAAATAGAACTTCACCAAGGTATACAATACTCTTTAACAATTTAGCAATTTAAATCCAGCAACATATAAAAGGGATAATGTGTTTGACCAAATGGGATTCATCACAGGAATGCAACTTAAGTTTAATATTCAAAAACAATCAGTGTAACACACTGATTTTATATATATATATAGACATGTGATTTAAATTAAATTCATAAAAAGCATTTGATGAAATTCAAAACCTACTTTTAAAAATGTCACAATCCAGAAATAAAAGGAAATATTTTTTTAATAAGATTTTATTGTGCTTTAGGTGAGAGTTTACCCAGCAAATTTGGTTCCCCTTTAACCATTTTTATACAAATTATTCTGTGCCATTGGGTACAATTTTTACAATGTGTCAGCATTCTTATTAATTCCATTCTGTTTGTTCTGTTTCTATTGATCAGTGAGTGGTTAAGAACTTGGCTACTAACCAAAAGTTCGACAGTTCGAATCCACTAGCCACTCCTTGAAAATTCTATGGAGCAGTTCTACTCCGTCCTGTAGGATTGCTATAAGCCACTGCCATGGCAAAGAGTTTGGGTTTTCTTGTTCAGCTTCCCTTCACCTCCTTGCCTTCTTATCTTTGCTTTCGGTTAAACGTTGACCATTTGATCTCATATACGTAATTATTTCAGGGAGCAAATTATTCATGGGTGATACTGTTTATTTTATAAGCGAATCTATTATTTGGCTAAAAAGCAACCTGTAGAAATAGCTTCAATTCTAAGTTCAAAGGGTAAAAGGAAGCATTCTTAACCTGACAGTGGGGCATCTACAAAAACCTACAGCAAACATCGTAGTTTATGTGAAAGACTGACAGTCTCAAACACTGCATTAAGGGCAAGAGAAAATAAACAGATTGACAAACCTTTAGCTAGACTGACCAAAAAAAAGAAGACTTGAATTATTAAAATCAGGAATAAAAGAGGGGACATTACTATTGACCACACATAATGCAAAGAATTACAAGAAATTACTATGGACAATTGTATGCCAAGAAGTCATGTGACCCAGATGAAATAGACAAATTACAAAACTGAATCCAGAAGAAATATAAAATCTGAATAGATGTATTAGAAGTAAAGAGATTGAGTTAGTAATCAAAAAACTTCCAACAAAGAAAAGTTCAGGACATGATAGCTTTACTGGTGAATTCTACCAAACGTTTAAAGAATTAACAACACTTTTCAAATTCTTCCAAAAAATAGAAAATCAAATAACACTTCATACCTTATTCTGTGAGACCAGTATTACCTTCCTACCAAAATCCGATAAAGACATCACACAAACAAGTCAATATCCCTTATGAAAATAGATGCAAATCTTCAGGAAAGTACTAGCAAATAAAATGAGTATACAAAGAATTATACACCACAACCAAGAGAAATTTATCCTAACAATGCAAGGATAGGTCAACATACAAAAATACAATTTCAACATGCAAAACTCATAGTAGAATAAAGGGGAAAAAAGATCCATGATCATCTCCACAGACACAGGAAAACTATTTGACAAAATCCGACATTCTTTCATGATAAAAACACTCAGCAAACTAGGAATAAAAAGAAACTTTCTCAGTCTGATAAAGGGCATCTACCCACAGCTAATGTTGTGCTTAATGGTGAAAGACTAAAGGCATTCCCCCCTAAGATCAGGAATGAGACAAACGTGTCTGCTCTCACTGTTTTTATTCAGCATTGTACTGGAGGTTCTAGCTGGGGCAATTAGGCAAGAAAAAGAAATAAAAGGCATCCAAATCAGAAAGAATTTGGATGCTTTTTTTTGTGTTTCAAGTTAGAAAGGAAGTGTTGGCAAGTGAATTGGTAACTCTCATACATAATTGGTGGTACTGTAAATTGACAGCTTGAAAAAAGAAAAACTGTAAAACATGTTGAGTTAGAAAGCACATTTAAGAAAAATATACACAGAATGAATTGATGTTTGTAAATTTTAAAACATAAAGAGCCCCGGTGGCACAATGTTAAGCACTTGGCTGCTAAGTAAAAGGTCAGCAGTTCAAACCTACTAGCCACTCTGAGGGAGAAAAGACCTGGCAAATTGCTCCCATAAAGATTATAGCCTAAGAAACCCTATAGGGCAGTTCTATTTTATCACACAGGGTCACTATGAGTTGGCATAAACTCAATGGCACACAGCAACAACAACATTCAATATTGTACTGGAAGTTCTAGCCAAAACAATTAAACCTGTTGCCTTTGAGTCAATGCTGACTCATAGCAACCCTATAGGACAGAGTAGAACTGACCCATAGGGTTTCCAAGGAGCAGCTGGTGTATTTAAACTGCTAAGCATTTGGTTAGCAGCCGGGTTCTTAACCACTGTGCACTGGGCCCAGTCAGAACAATAGTCAAATAATAATAATAAATAAATAAAATAAACAATAAAATGCATCCAAATCAGAAAGGAAGAAGTAAAACTACCTTTATTTTCAGATGAAATGATCCTACATATATAGAAAATCTGACTAAATCTATGAGAAATCTACCAGAGCTAATAAACGAATTCAGCAAATTTTCAGGGTACAAGATCAACACACAAAAATCAGTCTGGTTTTATACACCAGAAATGAGCCATCTGAAAAAGAAATTAGGAAACAAATCTTTTTACAAGAGCATCTAAAAGAATAAGCTATCTAGGAATGAATTTAACAAAGGAGGAGAAAGGCTTTTACACTGAAAACAAAACATTGCTGAAAGAAACTGAAGAAGACCTAAATAAAAGATTTTCCATGTTCACGTTTCAAGGAGCAGCTGGTGGATTCAAGCTGCTAACCTTTCAATTAGTAGCCCAATGCTTAACCACTGCACCACCAGGGCTTAAAACTGTTAAGATGTCAATATTACCCAAAGTGATTGACAGATTCAACGCAATTCTGATCAAACCTCCAACAGCCTTTTTTGGAAAAGCCAATCCTCAAATTCATATGGAATTGCAAGGGGTCCTGAATAGCCAAAAACAATCTTGGGGGAAAAAAAAAAGTAGGAGGACTAACACTTCCCAATTATGGTAATCAGAACAGTGTGGTACTGGTGTAAAGATAGATACATAGAATTTATTCAGTGGAATAAAATTGAGAGTCCAGAAATAAAGCTGTACATTTATGGTCAATTGATTTTCAATAAGAGTGCCAAGTCAATTCAATGGGAAAAGAATAGTCGTTTTAGAATTTCCACATGCAAAAGAATGAAGTTGGACCCCTACCTCACAGCATATATATGAGAATTAAGACAGATCAATGACCTAAATATAAGAACTAAAATCATGAAACTCTTCAAAGAAAACATAGGGGTAAAATTTCAAGACCTTGTTTTTGACAACAAATTCTTTGGTATGACACCAAAAGCACAAACAACAAAAGAAAAATAGATTAATGGAACTTCATCAAAATTTAAAACTTTTGTGCACCAAAGGACTTTATTAACAAAATTAATAGACAACCTACAGAATAGAAGAAAATATTTGATTACTGTAACTGATAAGGGTTTAGTATTAGAATATATAAAGAACTCCTACACCTCAACAACAAAAAGACAATCCAATTAAAGATGGTCAAAGAACTTGACTAGACATTTCTACAAAGAAGATATACAAATGGCCAATAAGCACATAAAAAGATGCTCAACATCATTAGTCATTAGGAAAATGCAAATTCAAGCTTCAGTGAGATACCTCTTCACACCCAGCAGGATGGCCACAACAAGATAGTTGGCCCAAACCCAACCCACTGCCATGGTGTTGATTCGGACACATAACAACCCTATAAGACAGAGTACAACTGCCCCGTAGGGTTTCCAAGGACTCCTGGTGGATTTGAACTGCCAACCTTTTGGTTAGCAGGGTTTCCGAAATAGTTGGCAAGGATATACAAATATTGAAAACCTCAGACATACAAGAATACTTATTGTATGATTTCATGTATATGAAGTTCAAGAACAAGTAAGACTAATCTATATCGATAGCAATCAGAACAGTGGTTGACAGAAAGGGCCAAGAGAAATGTTCTGTACCTTGTTTTGTGTGATGGTTACACGAGTGTACACAATTGTCAAAACTTGTTGAACTTAACCTTAATTTCTGTGCATTTTATTATATGTAAATTGTATTTCAGTAAAATACAAAAATTATTTCTCTCATTTTAGTTATATGATATTTTCATAAGTATGCTATGCTAATTTTTTTTTTTTTTTTTACAGCAACATCTAAAAAAATTGGCATAGCAGCACTTATGAAAATACCTCGTGGAAGGAGGGTGCAGTTGGCAAACACACATGGAAGCCATGCATTATTTGGGTAAAAATACCGTAATAAAAAGTATAAAATAAAATGTTCAATTGTCTCTCTTTTTCAGTACTCTCTATCAACTGATGAGGAAACAGAAGTTTTAAAGCTCATTTTCTGTTGTTGTCATTGCTTTTTTAAACTATGGCCTCTTCATGTTAACACTGACCTTAGGCCTTTTGGGAGACTGTTAACTCTCACGGATGAAAAATTAATTGAAAAATCAGCCAGAGAAATTACCTTAATTATATTAAAGGGTGGAATTTTAAAATATGGGCATGCAAGCTTTATACACTCAATGGTTTCAGCATTCTAAATAGAAGAAACAATGAAAAGGCCTTATGGTTGGATGTCCTTGGCGTGTTAAAGGAAGAGTGAGAAGACCAGAGTAGTTGGAGAGGATAAATCAAGATTAGAGTAATGGGATAAAAGTTGTGAGACTAATTAGGGTCAGATTTATATGTGGAACGCTATGAAGACTGACTTTTATGCCAAGTAATGTGGAAAGCCATTGGTGTGTTTTGTTCTGTTTGAAATTTTTGTTGTGGTGAAATCTATATGACAAACATTAGCCATTTCAACCATTTTTACCTGGACAGTTCAGTGACATTAGTTATGTTCACCATGTTGTACAACAATCACCATTATCTGTTTCCAAATTTTTCTTCACTTTTAACACAAACTCAGTGCCCCTTAATCAATAACTCCCCTATTTTTCTCTTTTATTTGCCTCTGGTAACCATTAACAAACTTTGGTGTCTACATTGATGTTGTTGTTAGCTGCTGTCAGTCAGCCTCAGTTAATGGTGGCCCCATGTACAAGGGAACAAAATGCTGCCTGATCCTGCACCATCCCCATGATTGCAAATCAAACTGTTGTAATCTGTAGGGTTTCCATTGGGTGATTTTTGGAAGTAGATTGCCAGACCTTTCTTCGGTCTTAGTCTGGAAGCTCCAGGGAAAATGTTTAGCACCTTAGCAACATGCAAACCTCGACTGACAGATGGAGGGCAGCTGCTCATGAGGCACACAGCTAGGAATCAAACTCAGGTCTCTTGCAACGAAGGCAAGGACTCTACCACTGAACCGCTAATGCCCTGCTTGGTCTCTATTTTTTGCCTATTCTGGATATTTCTTATAAGTGAGATCATACAATAGTTGTCCTTTTGTGTCTGATCCATTTCATTCAGTATAACGTTTTAAAGGTTCATCAATTTCATACCATGTATCAGACCTTCCTTTCTCTTTATGGTCAAATAGTATTCCATTGTATGGATAGACTACATTTTGTTTATCCGTTCATATATTGATGGGTATTTGGGTTGTTTCCACCTTTGGCTATAGTGAATAATGCTGCAATGAACACTGGTGTACAAGCCTCTGTTTGAGTCCTGGCTTTCAAGTCCTTTGAGTATATACCTAAGAGTGGAATTGCTGGGTCACATGGTAATTCTATGTTTAACTTTTTGAGGAATAACATTGTTTTCCACAGTGGCTGCACCGTTTTACAATTCTACCAGCAAATGGATGAGAGTTCCAATTTCTTTACATCCCCACCAACACTTGTTATTTTGTGTTTTTCTGATAATAGCCATCATAGTGGTGGTGAAGTAGTATCTCATTGTGGTTTTGATTTGCATATCCCTAGTGACTAATGGGAGTCCTGGTGGCGTAGTGGTAAAGAGCTCAGCTGCTAAGCAAAAGGTTGGCAGTTCAAATCCTCCAGCCCTATAGGGAAGTTCTACTCTATCCTACAGGGTCGCTATGAATTGGAACCGACTCAACAGCACCTAACAACAATGACTAATGACATTGAGCATCATTTCATATGCTTACTGTGCATTCATATATCTTCTTTCATGAAATGTCTATTCAAGTCCTTTGCCCATTTTTTAATTGGGTTGTCTTTTTGTTGTTGCCATTTGTGTGTTTGGAGCTGAAGAGCTGTTCATTCTTACAGCACCATTCAGGTGGCCATATTGTGAAGAGATTGAAGGGGTCAAATATAAAAGTAGCACCACTCAGGAGGCTATTGCAAGAATTCATGGGCAAGGCGATGATGGCTTGGGCTTGAATGGTAATATGTATATATATTAGTCTAGACACTTTTTCTTCTACACAAAGTAGATGGCTAGGTGTACAACTCATACTATCTTTCAAGGTCACCCCTGAATGTGACTATAATACAGGTGACAACCATTTTCAATTTCCACCTACGTACTGAGCCAACCCACCTGTAAGCCTGGTTGTGACTTTTTCCTCCTCTTTTAGCTGGTCACACAAGTCACACAAGACCCTCCCTCCTCCATACAACCATAGTTGCAAGCTTGGGGGAGGGGTATTCATGCAATTCTGCAGGATGATGCAGGGCTTCTAGGTTACTGGCTCATGCAACTTGTTCTTTTCCCCTGGTCCTGCTCAGGCTCAATTCCAGATATACAATTTCCATTTTATAAGGGATTTCTCCTGAGTCTGTCCAACTTTTTGACTTAGCGGAGTTGACAGTACCCAATACATGATGGGCTCTTTTGATGCATGATCACTTCATATTCCATGATGAAGAGCTCCATCTCTACAAGGATCTAGTAACATGCCAGGAGACCTTTCTCAAAAGGCATGTAATTCTTTCCTATAGAAGGCATGCCCTTCCTCCAGAATTCCATGGACTAGTATTGTAATGGGAAATCATCTATACCACATCTTTTCCCACTGTTGACATCTCCAAAACCACAGCATCTGTTGGTTGTATGGCCAAGCCTCTTGTACTGCAGTTTGGACCTGCTGCAAAATCCTTTCCTGTTCTGTGTACCACTAAAAGCCTTGCATGCCACCTACTATACAGATCAGAACAGTACTCCTAGATGTGGAATTTATTGCCTTCAGAACCTAGAGAGACCTACCAAGTGCTATGCTTCTTTCTCTCTGCTGGGGCATCAAGCTTTGGTAATTTGTCTTTTCCTTTGAAAGGGATATCTTGGCATGTTTCTAACCACTGGATTTCTAAAAACTCTAATGAAGTAGCAGGTTACCACATCTTCATATATTTATCTCCCACCTTCTGTAGTGCATATATCTTACTAAGACTTCCAGTGCACTAGTTAACATGCTTATCTTGCTCAATCAGGTAATGCCATTGATGTAATGAATCAGCGTAATATTTTGTGGGATGCTCAGGCTGTCCAGACCTCTTAGGAGTATGATAAAGCACAAGAGAGCTCTGAGACAAAACTGAAAATGAGTAGTGTTGTTCCTCCTAGGTGAATGCAAACTGTTTCTGACATTCTTCTGTAATGTGGAAAGGAAAATAATGCATTTGTCAAATCAGTGGCTGCATACCATATACCTGAGGCTTTCTGCTCCCACATCTTGATACAACAGCGTCAATTAGAGCTCCTCTTGGTTGTGTTTGCAGTCTCTTCAGCTAGTCTCCAAGATCCATTTAGGTTATAAGGGGCCAGACTGGTGTATTAGATGAAGATATTGTAAGGACCACCACTCTGTATCATTTAGGCTCTTGATGGTGGCACTAATCTGTGCCATCCCACAGCCCTACCCAGGATGTGATACTGTTTTGATTTACTATGTGGGCAAGGGGAGGTGGGGTTGGGCAGTGTTATGGGTTGAATTGTATCCCCCCAAAATATGTGTTGGAATCTTAACCCTTATACATGTGGACGTAACCCCATTTGGGAATAGGGTATTCTTTGTTCTGTTAATGAGGCCATATCAATGCAGGGCATGGCTTGAACCTAATCACTCTTGAGATATAAAAAGAGAAAATTAGGCACAGAAGCAAGAAAGTACAAATGGAGGAAAGGCAGATGCCACATGAAGATCGCCAAGGAAGCAAGGAACGCTGAGAAGAATGCCGGAAAAGCTGAGGCAAGGATTTCCTCCCAAACTGGGCACAGCGGACTAAGCCAGTGGCCTGAATTCAGAACTTCTAGCCTCCTAAATTGTGAGAAAATAAATTTGTTTTTGAAAGCCCCCACTATAGGGTTGCTATGAGTCAGAACCAACTCGACGGCAGTGGGTTTTCCACTTGGGATATTTCTTGTACAGCAGCACTTGGTAACTAACAGGCGGTTTCAGAGATTTCTATTTGGCCTTCCCTATTTTTATTATGATAGTTTTTACTCTACAGGCCAGCAAACCAATGCCAATTACATCAATTCTAATTGAACACTCCGTGATTGGAGATAAGACCACTGTGTTGTTCCATGTCCCAATGAGCTCACTGTGACTGTAGACTTTAGTAAGGACACCATTATATTACCTGGTTACCATTAGCCCTCACTCTAACAGGGGGACTATGAGGGAAACTTTAGGTTTCAATCGGGGGAACTCAGAACCTGTATCCTATAGTCCTCCAAGTGTTTGGATTTTCTCATATTCTACCTTGTATGCTCACCTGAATAAATGGGCATAAATTCTTTTGGGGAACGACTGAGGGAAATCATCACAATATATATTTTCCATGGTATCCTTCCTCTTATGGACCCAGTCACGTCTTCAGTCAATGGGTTCTGGATCTGAAAATTGGATCAGGTCTGGGTAGTGAGGAAAGGACCATGACTTTTTATTGGGATAACTGCCTTCATTCTCCTGCTCCTCCATTCCTGCCTTCATGTTTTAGTTATAGATGTTAAGCAACACCCTTCTTGGGTTTTTTTTTCTATTTTGCCTCGAATGATGCCACATTCTACTAAGCATTTCTATAACTTCCTATGGTTAAACCCTCCTTGGCTGCCCTTCTAACGTAGCTGACCGTTATAGTAATTGTGGCCTCCTGGTTTCTGGCAGGAAAGTGCCATCACCTACCCACAATTACTCCGGGGTCTCATCATCCCCATAGATATTAACAAGCCCTGCTCTGTGATTGCCTTCCCTACCATCATCCCAGCCTTGCAGAGGAAGCCATGAAACTTTCTAGCGATGCTTACGACTTTCTCAAGCTCATTCTTAATAGACTTGTTGAAGAATATGTACTCTGGGTACTCCTGTGAAACAAGGATTGCTTTTAAACCTATTTCAGACTCTTAACTTTTTATCTTTAAAATTTTAAATCTCTGCTTACAAAGAATTTCAATATCTAGATACTACTGGGCAAAAACTGTATCACTATTTTTAAAATAAAAGGAATCTTATAGTTCAAGGATGTCCCTATCAACGAAGCACCAAAAGAAATTCCTTTCCTAAAAAGCCAAAAGCCTGCCTTCAAGTATTTTTCATGACTCAACCACTATTTATTTTAATTCTCTCTAGGCATGAAATGACCACTTGAAATAGATTATTAAAGTTGTTTATAGACATATTTTTTAGTCCAATAGTAATAAACATCATTTTTCTGGTGTGAATAAAAAAATGAAATGGGTAGAACATTTGGTATTTGTTCATCTTAAGCTGTTTTTCTTACGCCAGTGTTTGATATAGTTTTTGGGCAAAGGCGGCTCTGGTGAAGGAGACAAGAGAGAGCGTTCCAAAGAACCATGTATGTTTCCACATAAAAATAAAACTTGGAGTCTTGGTTTAAGTCTAGCCAGGCCGGATGCCTATAAATTCATTGTCAATCTTGAACATGGCTGTAGATTCCCTGGGATTAATGTGCTCAGCTGCTAACCACAAGGCTGGTGGTTTGAGTCTGCTCAGAGGTGCCTCGGACGAAAGCTCTGGGGATCTACGTACAAAAAATCAGCCATCGAAAACCCTATGGAACATAGTTCTGCTCTGACACACCTGGGTTCTCCATGGATCAGAGTAGGCTCAACAGCAACTCCTTTTTTAGTATAGTCATAATGTATCTCCCCTGCCCCCATCTCAGCGGAATTCTGAGTCAGGCTTTCCCCAGGCAAAGGATTTACCCACCCTGGCGCAGGCCTGGTTTGGAACACTTTATTGGCAATATGAGTGTTATATTTAGGAACCACAGACTTTTGTCGGACTGTATTTGCTTGAATGACAAGTATCAATTGTCAACTATATTTGAAATATTGTTAAAGTACCTAGAAATAATAGGCATTAAAAATCCTTCCTTTCACGGCAGCAGACCTTTAAAGATTTCATGTCCTCAGTGGAACTGGCATACTGTAATTGTTATTTGGAACTTAATGTAACCTCAACTGCAGCAGAGAGACAATGCGGTCCTCTCATTATGCACATGCTCTAGGATCGTTTATTTTAATGCTTTCAAATAAATACATTCCATGCAGCACACCACAATAAATAAGGAGCAGCAACGTTCTTATAGTAAATCCGTTCATAATGTGAGTCACCATGTGAAACACCACATCTCAAGTCTTTGGCCCTGTCCCATATCACGAAGCACACCACATCTGCACCTAATCATATCTGGCTTCATATGGATTTAATAGGACTATGCCATAAGTGCATGTAAGCACAAAGTTAACCAGAGGTTTCCAGCTATTAAATGCAGCTAGTAAGTAGTTAAAAGGCAACAATTAAACCCATAAAGGCCCCCCCTCCCATTTTTGAGACAGAAAAGATAGAAATGTTCTGGCGAGTTTCAGGTGGAGAGCACAGCGGGATAGATTTGGAACACTTGGAGCAAGGCTGGCACCACGTGGCACCCAAAATGTCATGGCAGTACTGATACTGAATGGACACTGAATACAAGCAGATGAGAGGACTGTGAATGCTGGGCTCCAGGGCTGGGAACCAGCGGACTGGAGCAGTGGCGGCTGGTTTTCTCTAGGCAGCTAACTCAACGGTGCCTTCCTCCTCGCTATCGGCTCTGTTAGCGCGAATCTCCATGAGGGTCCTGGCGAATCGGGTCCACTCATCGGTGTGGGGAACTGCAAGCTGCAAAGCAAATCAATAGAGAGGTGATGAATAAAACCAAACCCACTGCCGTCAAGTAGAATGTGACTCACAGCAGCCCTATGAGACAGAGTAGAACTTCCCCATAGAGTTTCCAAGGAGCGGCTGGTGGATTCGAACTGACAACCTTTTGGTTAGCTGCAAAGCTCTTAACCACCATGCCACCAGGGCTCCATGGTGAACAGGATAGTATCTTTCACATCTGAAAGCCTGCATGCTCCTCACAAAGGAGACTTGGACTATAAACAAGATACTCTTCTTCCTTGAATCAGCTAGGTCCCCAGAAGTGTTGCTCTTAAACTAACAACATAAGAGAACAGACCAGTGTGGCTTTCGGAAGCGAAGTCACTGATGGAATTTACAAAACTTTTACCACTTATGTGTAAACTACCTAATTATTAGCAGCCATGTTAAAGTGCTCTTAGTAAGGAAAATTCCTAAGGCCAGACTTGAAAATGAACACAGCAAGTAAAAACTGCAACATTGACTTAAGGATTCTGAAATAACTCTTGTTATTTTTCTTTCTAGTCAAGGCTATTGATTCTAAAGTGTTTATCTAAAGTGTTGTTAATGCGCCCATATACACGGCAAGTGTATACTTTACATCTGCAAAGAAATCTTACTAATTTGAGATAATAATTGGGCCTTTTCAGCAAGATCTTTTACGCTGGTACCTATGAATAATCATAGCAGTAGCTAACACCAAGGGTTCTGTTCTAAATACTTTACATGTATTAATTCATCCCACAAAAGTCCTATATAAAGTAATATTACTATTTCCATCTTACAGAAGAAACAATTGATACATAGAAAGATTAAATAATCTTACAAAAGTGGCACAACTAGCAAACGTCAGTGCCTGTGTAACCTGGTTCTGGTATTTGCATCCTTAGCCGGTATGGCATACTCATTTGCCAAAAAAAAGGATTTATAAAATATCCCAAATAATATCTTCTTTTGTGCATAATTCAATGAGGAGGAAATCAACCCCACTCCCAATATGAATTACCTGTATGAATTTTCATTAGCGGTTTTTAAATGATTTCTTCATGTAGCATCTAAAAATGAATTGTTTAAAGATATTATGCAAGTGTTTGGAATAGAAAAGAGAATTATTTGAAGGTGAGATACATAACTGAGTAGAAGTCTGAACGGTTTTCACACAGAACAAAATCAGTGTAGACTTGAGAGGTATTTTCTGGAAGGATTACCCTATAAGATGGTGAAATCCATCTATAGGTACTAGTGATACAAACGCTATTCACATAGTCCATAAATATTAAGAACCACATTCATCCCAATCAATATACATTTTTAAAAATAAAAATATAAAGCAAATAAATCTAAGCTTTGTTAACAATTCTACAGCTGGAAAATTACCCACTACTCAGAGCCAAATGGCTAGAACTTTAAATTTGTATTAAACCAAAACCAAACCCAGTACCATCGAGTCGATTCCGGCTCATAGCGACGCTATGGGACAGAGTAGAACTGCCCCATAGAGTTTCCAAAGAGCGCCTGGTGGATTTGAACTGCTGCCCCTTTGGTTAGCAGCCATAGCACTTAACCACTACACCTGCAGGGTTTCCATTACAAGGCATAATATTGCCAGATACTATCTGTCCAAGACTGGTTATTGGAGGGTGGCATTGTCATTCTACAAAGTAAACGCACAGACTAGTGTTCTAGTAACCAAAACCAAACAAACATATTGCTGTCAAGTCGATTCTGACTCATAGCGACCCTACAGGACAGAGTAGAATTGCCCCATAGAGTTTCCAAGGAGAGCCTGGTGGATTCCAACTGTTGACCTTTTGGTTAGCAGCTGTATCTCTTAACCACTAAGCCACCGGGGTTTCCAGAACTGCCCTATAAGCTACATCTTTCTCCCGCAGAGCAGCTGCTGGGTTCAAACTGCTGACCTTTTTGGTTAGTGGTAAGCACTTTGTCACTGTGTCACCAGGGCTCCCCAAACTCATTGCTGCCAAGTTAATTCCAACTCATAGTGACTAAAGTTAAATGTTTCAAGAATGTAATTCTGGAAATGGTGTACAGATGGGGGAAGTAACTTCTTAGACTTGTTTTGGGAAACAGTACCAGTGGCACAGTGGCTAAGAGTTTGGCTGCTAGCCAAAACGTCGGCAGTTTGAACCCACCAGCCGCTCCTTGGAAACCCTATGAGGCAGTTATACTCTGTCCTAGAGGGCCGCTACGAGTCGGAAATGACTGGATGGCAAAGGGTTTTTTTTTTTTTTGGTTAGTACCCATAAGAATTCTCATTTAGTCATCTGAATGAGTTTTTCAGTGGTTAAATATTTCCCTAGTTATTGAAATGAATCCAAGTATCTTTTTAGGCAACGACACAAGTTCTCAATAGTATCGGATGATGCTGTTACCGCTTTGCTCAATTCACTTTCCCTACTTTGAGCTCTTTTCTGATACTCCACTATTCTTCACTTTTCTCTTCAATCTTAGAAAATACTGCACTTGGGAAATGAGGCCCCCAAAGATACAAAAGAGCTGACAAAAAGCATAAAGCAGCAAACGACTGGCTTCCTCCTCTGAGCTCTGACAAGTCCATCCAAAAAGTACACACAACAGAAGCCCAGGAAGAGACCCAAGTAAAATTACAAAAGCCCAATCATGATACCACCCTTATAACTTACGGATATAACACTATTATCTTTTTCTTATATAAGGTAAGACTCAAACTAAAGCACCCTATAACTTTGTATAACTTTAGATACTGGAAAAAGTCAGGTGTTAACAATAACACATAATATATTGGTTATAAAGAGCTGAGTTTGGCTCTCAAACATAAAGCTATATTATTGGTCAAAGTGGTACAAACTTAAGTTAATTACAATACTCAGTAATGTTTTATAGGCTTCCCTGGTGGCAGAAATAGTTTGTGCTTGACTACTAACCAAAGGTTGGTGGTTCAAATCTACCCAGTGGTACTGTGGAAGAAAGGCCTGGCAATCTACTTCCATAAGATTGTTGTTGTTGTGTGCCATGGAACTGATTCCAACTCATATCGACCTTATATGGCACAGCAGAACTGCCTCATAGGGTTTTATAATCTTTACCAGAGCAGACTGCTAGGTCTTTTCTCCCACTGAGCAGCTGGTGAGTTCGAACTGCCTACCTTTCCATTAGCAGCCAAGGGCTTAACCATTGCACCACCAGGGCTCCTTATTACTGCCACGGAAAACCTTATGGAATGCAGTTCTACTCTGAAACACGTGGAGCTGCTCTGCATCAGAATCAATTTGATGGCAATGGGCTTGGTTTTTGGTTATTTACTGTTTTATTGATATATAGAAAAAATAAACTAAAATGAGGAAATAGGTAAATGCGTTTACATAGTTTCATGTAGTAATAATGGCAAGACTGTGAAGAAACAATTCTAGTAAAGATCATGTAACATTAAGCTTTGAATATGCCAAAATAGAGTTTGAGACAGAATTGAATATCGTTTGTAATATATAAAATGGCACACCTAACTTTTCAAAAGTGAATTTTATCAAATTTAAATGTGTCTGATAAACAAAATAACCCCACAATGACCTCTTCTATGGGTGTGTGAATAACAGTACTGTAAGACTAACTGACACCAAACCATACCCACTGCCATAGATGCCGACTCATAGTGACACTACAGGAGATGGCCTGCAGGGTTTCCGAGGCTGTAAGCCTTTATGGAAGCAGACCACCACATCTTTCTCCAGAGGAGACGCTACTGGGTTGGAACTGCCGATCTTTTGGTTAGCAGCCAAGTGCTTATACCACTGTACCACCAGGGCTTCTATGTAAGGCCAACACTTACCCTTAAAAATGCAGATTCTTCCTCAGAAAAGGTTTTACACTATTCTAACATATCATCACCCCTTTTTGATCTTCTAAAGTTCTATTTAGGTTGGGAAAATATTAGAAGCTTGGTTTGTAAAATTTTTTTTTGCCAAGTATTTTCCTCTCTAGAATATCGTAAATATTATTTTTGAAACCCTGGTGGCGTAGTGGTTAAGGGCTAGGGCTGCTAACTAAACAGGTCTGCAGTTTGAATCCACCAGGCACTCCTTGGAAACTCTATGGGGACAGTTCTACTCTGTCCTATAGGGTTGCTATGAGTTGGAATCAACTTGACAGCAATTTTTTTTTTTAATTAATTTGCTTTGGTTCTAGAGTAGAACATGAGGAAAACACAAATGCTTCTAGAATCTTAGAATAAATTTACCCACCTCATCCTATTAAGACTTTTTCATCTCGTTGACTGTAAAAATAACCCAAGATGATTAGATGATTGTGACATTAGATTTAGAAGGTGAACTGCAGACTGCCCCATTTTTAGAACTAAATATCACCATCAGGAAGCACTTGAAGTATAATCTTAGCTTGAATGTGTGAATGTGTATTCACAGCCTGTTTCCACACCCAAAGTAATAGTTTTTGACATCTGAATTACTTGTAGGTAAGGCCAAATAGTTTTCCTTACAAATAAGAAGACCACTCTTTTTATTTTACTGTACTCTATTTTTTTTTTTTTTTTTTTTATAGCTGATGCCTACTGCTAATAACAGGATCTACATGGACAAAACTGTTCTTCTCACATGCGACAGTCCAAGGCTCTTCTCACCTGAAACTCTCTGATCAGAAATGACTAGAAATGTGGCTAAGGAGCATAAATGCATCTGAGACTTTCTCCAGGAGACTTCTAGTCCAGTAAACCTCAATTACTTAATTGGGAAAACCTTTGTTCAAGTTTCATAGTTAAAGGATAAGACTGCTCTCATGTTCTTTTATCTAGCATATACATTTATTCAATACTCATTTAATCAGGACTGGCTGGGCACCAATTATATTCCAGGCACTGGGTTAGGGGTTAAAGATATAGCAAGCAGTCAACCATTTTGGCATAAGAAGACTATGAAATTTAGATTAAAATTGATGTATTTTCTAAGGGCAAATGTGTGGGTATTGTTTTTTTGTGTGTTTGTTTTTTTAAGTTCACTGATGTTCAAAAAATGAGTAGCCTAAAATTTACTTTCTTACAATGACAACTGCAACATTTGCTGGAATATGCTGTGTGTTAAGCAAGTAGCAGAGGAGCAAATGGTACTTTAATCACATTGCTTCAGCATCTTTTTAAGTTTTTGGTAAGGTATCAAAGCTAAATCTGGAGCACTGACATGGATTTTTTTTTCCCTGAAAATAATGATTTAGAATAATTTCTAGGCAATTGACATTTGTGATAGGAAAAATATTCAGAAGTTTCTAATGGTAATGAGTAAGTTCAACTAAGTTAACATAGTTAAATTAAAGGAACACCATGAAGAAGGACTCATGAAAATTGTCCCGTATTTGTGCTGAATCAAAGCTGATTTGGAAACATTTTCTGCCTCCCAATTCATCCACTGAAGGCCAAGTCACAGATCAGGGATGATTCAGATTCTCCTACTACTTCATATACAGAGTTCATCAATAGCCAGTCCACTCCAGGTAGATGATTGTTTTCTAATTTTTTTTTTTTTTGTTAAATTGATAAAGCATTTTTATGCCCAAAGCACTCGCTTGGGCAATTGTTCCTGAGATAATAAAATCTGAGCTCTGGAAGGGATCATCTTTTATAGACCTGATATGACCTTATTTTTATAGCTGAGGGAACTAAGGCCAAAGACAGTTACCGAGGTAGCAATTTGGTCATAAGAGGAGGTAAAACGAACTTCAGATTTGGACAGGAGACTTAAGTCCTGGGCTCATTTTGGTCACTGGCAATGGTCAGGCACTTAACCTCTCATCGCCTCAACTGTAAAATGGAGACGATGATGTCTGACCCGTTTATCAACAGAGATGTGAAGATGAGAAAGGTAATCTAAGTGAAGAAAGTACTACGAGTTCTTCATGGACTGGTCATGCATTCTTTTTCTTTAAATTGTCACTTTAAGTGAACACGTTCCTAAAGATGTATATGTGGCATACATATCCATTCTACAGGATTTTTGTGTTTTTTAAAAAATATTTTATAGAGTTAATTCTGCTGAATGCTCTGTAGGATGTCACAGAACAAGGGGTAGTCCTCTCTGTAACAGATAGGAAGCTGAGTACTGGGAGCTGAACGGTTTGCCAAAGACCACAGGCTTTCACACCTCTGTGGGGCAATCGGGAGGCCTCAACCCTTGAAGAAACGCCAGCATATCAAGGCAGACTGGTAATGTGTTTTGAATCACCTGCTAGGAGAGTTTAAAGATTGTTTCTAAACTACTAAGGTTCTTGAGAGACAAAAGATCAAAAACAAAAAAAAGCAAAAGTGCAAATGTAAAACTGTAACTGAGTTCAATCACGCCCACTTCCACCACCGGCAACATAGAAAAAAAACAAAAGCCCACTCCCGAGGCCAGGCCGGGCCATGAATTTGCCCCCTTCGCCTGAGTGAACCGGTATGTGCCTCTGTACCCTGCCTTACCACGCCCCAAAATCAGCCATCAGTCTAACCATTGAGTATCTGGCCCAGACTACCTGTGTGGCACAGATTGCGGAATAGTTAGATATGGAGAATGGGGGCCAGAGTTGACTTTTTCCTCTTCGGTTATCAGTCAGATCAGGGGTTCAGTCCCAACTCTGCCACTTGTTTGCTGTGTGTTCTTAGGAAATTTATAGTCTTAGCCTCTATGATCTTCACTCCCCCATTTGTGAGAAAGGAATTTTAAGACACATCTCCTAGGACTGCTGTGAATATTAAGTCAGAGAAATATAATGAGCTTAGCACTGTGCTTGGCACATTATAAACCCTGAATAATGATGTTGTTTTTCTATTTTTCCTTCTTAATGCTGATCCCCTCTCCTCTAATTTTTTTCCCTCATTTTCTTGTTTCCTTTCCCCTTTTCTTCCATTTTCTTCTTTTTACCTATATAAAGCTGCTTTTTTTTTTTTTTTTTAGTTTACCTTATAGTTGACCACATTTGATTTCTTAAACACTCACACGAATTGTTTCTTAAGTTTTTAAAATAGCTAACTTTGATGGGCTGGGTGGGAGGAAAGAGTTCTTTCAGATCTCAGAAAAATTCTCAGAGTATTTTTATTGCTTCTTTAAAAAAATTTTTTTAAACCTAATTGTTCCTTATAAGACATGCACACACACACACTGCTGACATACACATCTTTTTTTTTTTCTTTTTCACATATGACCAACACAGCTTTATCTAGCTATTTCCCTATTATGGCACTTCCTGCACTGGGATCTGACATTGTTACCTCCAGTTGTAAGGCTTTGTAACCACTAAACATGCTGTTATAAAAATCAAATGGTTTTTTATAACCAGGGTTAAACATACAAATATCATTCATGTGTCCCTCTTCATAAGCACATGGCTAACCATTCTGAACAGCCCTCAGTCAAGCCTCCCTCATTTGTTAGTAATTTTAAAGGGTTTATAGTACCTGGCAGCTGATTTTAAATAACTGCCTTATCTGCAGTAACTCTGACCAGCCCAATATGATACATATACTTTTTTTATGGTAAAAATACCTGTCTCTGACATTACTTAGTGTAAAAATAGGTTAATTAAAAAAAAAAAAAAAACCTGGTTGAAAAACACATTATGAAAGTAGTAATTTCAGTTTGGTTTCTCAGATACATTAAGCATGGCAAACGAATTAAAAGGAGTAGGACTCTAGGTTTTGGGATAAATATTCCATGGGTGTGTGGTTCATCAGCATCTTTGTAATCTTTCAATTAAATGGAGTCACTAAAAAAAGAGTCTGTGGGACTATTATGCTAACCATTGATTCCAAACAGATATACGATATTCATCTCCTCTATTAACTTAAAAATTAAAGTTTTCTGTTAAAAAGATGTCTTGTAAATTTTCACTTGAATATGCATCAATTGTTTGAATGCATTTGCCGAAATAGTAGAAGTGTATGTTGGTTTCCAAAGAAAGACTGGCCAACCCCTTTAAGCTCTAAAAGCATTTTAAAAACTACAATTATTAATGGCACCCATATTCATGAGATTGTGGGCTTACTGGTATACAAATCCACATTTGTGTTGAGGAAGTCTATATTTTTTAGGACAATTCCCTTTGCCACACACACAGATGGAAGCAAAGTGGGAGGTAATAAGCAATGAAACAGCCACGGGAACGACCAAGCATACCCGCTTCAAATAAATACAGCTCCACTGTACTTAACTCTCTGGAGAGTCTAGCATCACTGCTAACAATGGATGAAACCACCGACCAGCATTCTAAGCCAGAATGAAGTATACGGAGGGCGTAAATACACTACAGCACTCTACCACAAAAAGATATACTGTGTGGTAACTTAGTATTTAGAGCAGTTTCAGAGAAGTAGAAAGTAGAAGTTACATTAGTCTCGGTTCTCTAGAGCCTGCTATTACCAGTCAATCAGTTAACGTTTCTGTGAAATTTAGCAGCATTCTAACCTATAGTATCTGATGGTATTTGACAAGTTTTGCTTAAGAAAGAACAAATTTCTTTTCATCTGAAAATCCCACCGAAGGGAACCCTCATCCACCCACGCAGCTTGACACCTTTCTGCCAAAGGTCTCTTCTCCATATGGTTAAGTGACTGGTTTACTTTTATAGCATACTTCTGAGAACAACACTTTCTAAAAAATCAATTACCACCTAATTAAAAAATGAAATAAATGGGGGACATAAAATTCCAAAGTAAATAGTAATATGGGTCTGTATCAATTTTAACAAGTCAGCAAATATAGAAGGGAAGAAATAATTTATTTTAAACATTGTTCTTAGGAAATGAACATTTGAAAATGAAAAATTACTCCATGTTAAATTTCAACAACATTATAAGAACCACGGCAAAATTCTGAAGTTTTAACCTGTGTCTGTGTGGTGGGGGGGGGGGGGGCGACCAAATAAATGAAGACGAAAGAGTTAATTCTCTAAGGCCTAAAGACGACTTTGCTCATACATGCATTAAAATCTTATCATTCTCCTTTCTTCAGAAATCTTTTCAGTGTTATTTTTCTCTTATTGGAACACTCAATTTCTCTGCCTAAAAGATGGAGAAAATGCTAAAAAAAAAAAAAAAAAAAACCATTGGCTGATGGGCAATAGTGGAAAATAAACTTTTCAACTTAAATTACCACTCTTTTTCCATAACACAAAAGCTCAAGAAAATGATAGGAAAAAGGAAAAGCATGAGCTACTCAGGGTGATCTGTCATATTAGCTGGCTAAACATACATCCCTTCTTTTCTGATATTATTAACTATAGGTTTTCTAGTAAATTTCTAGCAACCATTGCATCCAAGCAGTTTTGACAAGAAAGAAAACTTATTGCTAAACACCTTAAAAACATTTATCAAGGTAATAAAAGAAATGTCATTCCCTCCTACTGAATGTTTGGGCATAAAAGAGGTATTTTTATAATGCAGTTCATGATTTACCATATCTATAGTGTCCAAAAAAAGCACAATGAAAAGGAAGCATTTTTCCAGTGGTTTGACAACTATTTGAATCAACTGTTATACTTTCATTACACTAGTGGCCAACTGCTCAGTTTTAAAAGCACAAGAGAGGAGGGGGACTGGGATAGAGATTGGGGAGGAAAGATAAGCAATCTTTTCTAAGTATATTTTCTAAATATCCTTGTCCATGCAAATATATAAATGGATTTTTTCCCCCTCATCAATCTACAGCTAACTTAGAGGCTGTATTCTGAACGCTTTGCACAATCAAACTTTTCAACTAACTCCCCAACTTTCACACGTGAATCGTTCATTCACTCATCAAGTATTTATTGAGCATCTAGTATGTGCCAGCCACTGTGCTAGACAAGGTTACTCTGTTCAAACAGAATAATTGTCAAGTATCCACTTGATGTATGTTTCTGTGGGCATAGCTTTCTGAAGAATTTTTCCAAAGAAAAACCCTACCGTAAAAATATAATCAGGGATTTGAAACGTATGTGTTTTTATCACCCAAAGGAGGGTGGCTAACCTGTTTTTTTTTTTTTTTTTTTCCTCTAAGTCAAAAAGATGGCTAGTCTTTATAATAATAAGAGGTATTTACTTTCTACCAAAAGGCCCTTAATGCTGAGACAAAAAAAAAAATCAAATATTTAATCTAAATGTTGAGAAAATACTTGCTGGCCATTAAGAGAACTTAGACATTGACCACTTATCAGTTTTATATACCAATATAAGAGTACAAATCTTCCTTCTACAATATTAAGCTTTGATATTCCCTAAATGATAAATAATTCATTTTTTAAAATTTAAAAGAGTTTCTGATAGTTGACATTCTCAAAAATTCATGCAAACCTTCCTGGAAATTGGAATATAATGATTCATTCACTTCCTCATTTTGCAAGTCCAACCTCCGTGGTACATAAATATTTACACAGAAACATGCAGATATTTGATTGCATATTATATTTTAGATATACAAATAGAAGCACACATACACATGTAAGAAACAAATAACTTTCCATTTCTATACAGGAAAGTATTAATCTAGATCACAGATGACTGGAGCAGCTTCACACCCGGCTGGACTAAGCTGTCATTTGAGGCTACTGTTCTAAGCAGCAATTTCTCAAGACAAATTTAGCAGTTTTGAAAATCTGAAACTAAACACAATTTTTTTAGCCATAAAAAAATTAACACTATAATTAACAACTGCTTCAGAATCCAAACTGCTATTGAAGATGACAGTTGGAACCCACGGAAGAATCATAAAGATGATTAATTATACAAACTGGTTCTTGTTTCAGAAGGTTTGTATTCATAGACCATTTATCAGCCAAATGAGAATATATGAATTCCACTGACGATTGCAAATTACTATACACATATTAATTTGATTTTCACAAAAGTAGATATTAGGGTTTTCTTTTCATTTAAATGACTACTCCACAGTGCATAAAAGTCAGAAGTATTTTCTCATCAATTCAGAAAAAAAAAGTAGCTTGAAAAGATATTAATCATATTAAGTCCATTTTCATAAACTATGCTACCTGAATAAGCACATTACATAATAAATTAGTTTAATTGTGGCCTTTTACATATATAATTATCAAAATGAAAGTCACTCCTGTTATGCTTGCTATAAGATGAATAATTATAATATTAATTTAATGGAATTAAAACTGCCTATTCTTTCTAAAATTAAGTACTTTTCCTAGAAGAAATCAAGTTACTACTAAAATTACGATCATACATTTTACCCAAATTATTTTATTTCAAATACATATAATTTATCCGGACAAAGACATGGATTAATATGTACCATTTCAAAGTGGTTTATTTTATATAATTATATTTATGAGCACCCCAAATCTGCCCAAATATGCCTTTGTGCTCCTGACTTAACTGCATGGTGTCATAGCTTTAACAGTCAAAATTCAGGTAAAAACGACAAAACAAAACATCAGCTGATGTTTTGTTTCTACCTAGGTTATCATCGACAGGACTGGGTGTTTGAATTTTCAGGCGTTACCTGGATGTTCGGCATCATGAAAGAATTTATGTTTAAGTCTTTTCTTTTCAATGGAGAAAACCAAAGGAAGTGTTTAGCACCAGCTAAAGAAAATAACATAGTTTATCCACTGGAGAATAAGCCAGTACTTGCAAAGACCTTCAAGAATCCAGCAACTTACTGGAACACTCACTTAATGAGAAACACAAGCGTTTGCGGTAGCAGTAACTTTGCTAAGGTGGTATCAGCTCTGTTTGCCTCTTCTGATGGCCTGTCATGGTTTAGTCAGCAGCAGCAAGTAACCGCCATCATAAAGCACAATTAAATCGACTGATTTCAAATGCATTTCTTTGTCATTAAAGAACTCCTATTTGAATTAATCTCAAAAAACAAAACAAAACAAACAAAAACACAAAACTCAGTTTAACTTCATATTTTGGGTTCTTCATAGCTCCCATCCCAAGAAGAGGGGTTGTTTATATTCAAGGCACAGGATTCCTGATGGAGAATCGATGGTGGCTCATCCTACTGAAAACACAAAGTATCCCACAAAGCCAACAATTATTGCCCAAGTGTAATCCACTTAAAAACCATAAATGTACTGCATTTATTTATTTTAACTCCCTGCATTTCCAGCTTATCAGATGCTATGACATGGGACTGCTATTTTAAGTGCAAGGGAATTGGCACATTGGATCACTCTTTTTTTTATTAATTGTGCTGGCCGTAAAAACTGTTTGAAGCACTTCTTAATAAATGGTCCTTATTACATTTGACCATTATTTCTAGAATACATTACATAGGCCATTTTTCCTGTTTGGATTCCAAATAAACTTTTCATTTCAGCTTTAAAATACATTCTAATGGACATTTAAAATCACACTCTACCGACTTTACAACAGTTATATTTGATCTCTCATATTCGCCTGCATTTTTCTGATCCAAGAATTTCTCAAGGCCCTTTAAAAACATTAATGAATGCCAAATTGATTGTATTTATTGAAATCTGTAATAAAATGCTGCTTTCTTCTGGTCCTAAAATAGTCATATCAAACACGCTATTTGAAATGCTGCCAAAATTTAGGGTTAAAATGTAAAGATCTAGGTACATTTTCTTAGGTAATTAGTAAATGGGACATCAAACAGATAAAGCTAGCATGATAGAATTTATTCATCTTCTAAATGACAG
This sequence comes from Loxodonta africana, assembly GCF_030014295.1. Taxonomy (NCBI): domain Eukaryota; kingdom Metazoa; phylum Chordata; class Mammalia; order Proboscidea; family Elephantidae; genus Loxodonta; species Loxodonta africana. Next base: position 65,780,014 of record NC_087349.1, on the reverse strand, counting down.
TTTTTAAATTGCCATTTTATTTTGCAAATTCTAGTTTAAGCTGAACACCATTTTGGAACTTCACCATTTGACGACTGTAAAAATATAATTGGGGATTTGAAACTTCTGTGTTTTTATTACAATTGAAAACAAAATCTTCCCTGGAAGAGGTTAATGGAAAAAGAAATAATAGGAGGTTGAAGATAAACTTCTTTTTTCAAAACTGAAAACTGCAAACAGCATTTTAACTAATTCAGATAAGCAGCAAACATAGTCGTTAGGAGATATTTATGACAGCCCCATCTATGTGACAGCACTGAAGCAGTAACAATGGCAGCAGGCTTTCTATAAAACACATCTGCAAGACAGACAGGTAGATAGGCCTGGCTATCAATCATAAGGACACGTGAACAGTTCTATACTCACTGGCCCATGCGCCATTCAAATCAACTCCATATAGAAGAAGCTTGCTGTTCAGTAAAGGAGCCATAGCAGTGAGTAATCTTTATTTTTAATTCTTTCTAATCTTTATTTTTAATTCTTTCACATATCACTTAAAAAAAAATCCAACAATGATTAACAGCTTTCTATGAGCCTACTGAAGCCAAACACATTGAACATTTTCAGGTTATATCTGTAGTTAATTCATGCCTTGTTACCTTACCATGTTACAGTTAATTGAATGGGTTCAAATAGCACCCAAACAAGCAGATTGTATACCATAGTGTGAAGAGCAAAGTCCCCCAAACTTATTCAGGAGCTAGGCTCATTTTTTATTTTAAGTGTCAGAACATTTAAATGGTTCATGCAATTGCTGCCTATCTAAGTAACTTTTCAGATGCACGAGTAGAATTAAAATGATAGCCAGATAATAAAAAAGGGTCTTCTCTGTCTTTTGTTGGATTCACAAAACTTCCATTTATGCTAATGGGAGTAAGCACCTGCTCTGCAAAGAAAATCGACCCCTATCTGTGAAAATAAATGTGTACTGTATACTTTGCAGATACAATGTTGAAGTCAAACAACAAAAAAAAGTGTGCTATATAAATAAAGCATCATGTGGCCTACCTGAAAACACTGTTGCTGTTTTATATTTTACCTTCTTAGTCACAGGCCCCAAGGTATTACTCATGCCATTTCATAACGAAAGGAAAAAAAAAAACAAGGGTTCGGGATGGACAAACTCAATCTGGTGATTTCCGTGAGCTCATACACAGTCCTTTGTTTACCCCTTCAGAAGTTCATAATAAATTGCATCAGTAAATCTGGACTCAAGCCATTGCCCTCTGCCATCATCCTAAAAGTCATGGAGGATAATTGTACATAATAGAGGAGGGCATGATCATGGGGGCACTATGCTGGGACTCCCTGAGGCAGCCGCAGCCTCAGCTGGGACAGATGAGGCAGACGACTGTTAGCGACTGGTGACACGAGAGTCCCTTTCTGCAGTGCCCTTCTCGCTGAGCTCCAGGTCTCAGAGGAAGAAAATCTACGTGGACCTGAATGAGGACATCTCCACTGGCAGTCAGAAGTCTTTCTTATCAGGAGGCCCGCACGATGCGGTGAACAGAGAGCGCCTGTCCTACCCCCCTCCGACCGTAATAAGCATCATAGAAATCTTTCCCAGACTTATATAATACTTTCAGTTAAAATTACAATGTAATCAGAATGGGGCTGCAGGGAGGGGAATTAGAGTTTCCAGTACGGCTTCCACTCTCTTTTTCTGGGCCTTATGACGTTGATAATATAAAAATCATTGCCACTCTCATTCAACATTTTTAAATAGTTTTAAGAAATAAGTAATAAGAAGACCATACAGCATGTACTCCATGTAACCAAATTTCTAAAGATTGCTCCTTCTTCCTAATGACTTTGGCGATTGCTCCTTCTTCCTAATGACCTTGGCGAAGGCCAAAATTTTTCATTTCTGATAGGGCCGCTATGAGTCAGAATCGACTTGACAGTAACGTGTTTGGGTTTTTTTTTGGTTTTTTGGATATGCACCATGAGTGGTATTAAGAGCAATATTCTTGTGGACAGGATTGGCTACATAATTTGTGAGGCCCAGCACAAAATGAAAATGCAGAGCCCCTTGTGAAAAAGTTTTTTAAACAATTGCAAGGCAGTGATGGTGGAGCATTAAACCAAGCACAGGGCTGTCCTAAGCAGAAGCTGCAAACCCCTGAAGCCAGTCTTGCTTGTGGAATACAACCTTGGCAAAAGATAGCCTGTTGCCTCTGTCTTTCTCTCCCACTTAACAGGTCTCAGTCAAATCAACACTTGGAGAATGAGTGTGAAATGTCTCCCCACAGACAGGCACCTATTATTCAACGTACCAAAGTTCCACGGAAAATGGATGGACAAAGTATACTTTAAAAACTACTATTTACTTTCTTAATATGGTTTGTAGTATAAGACTTATCTAAAAGCGTTTCACCTTTTTTTCCTAGAGGGTTCCACAAACAAGGTTTTCCATCCAAAGGCCAGCATGACCCTGGTGACGGGTACAGTTTTAATGAGGACCAGAGGAACAATTTTGAACACAGATAATGGTAGCAGACTGTACTGGTGACCTGGCTCTCAATGCCATTTTTTTTTCTTTTCTATTTTTTTTTTTTTTTTCCTTTTTAAATTCCTTCCTTCCCCCACCTCTTCCCTTTCACCAGCTGGGCACCAGCCTTAGATTTGATCCCTAATTCTAAATAGGCCAGTTTGCTGTGAAGATACTTCGTCGGGTTTTCTGCAGTTTGGGTGACTTGGAAGGCTGGTGAGTTACTGTTTAGATGCTGCCCTTCTCTTCAAAGTACAGTTATGCTCTGTCAGTTCTAGGCTGGTGAATGAGACAATAGTAATTACATTAATCTTGGCATTTGCCGGTGAAGTGATCTACCATCTCTCAGAAGTGGGCTTCCGCTAAGCCTCAGCTTCAGGGAAGTTATCTTTCCTTTTATCACATGGTGGCTCTCCAAAACTTGGTCTTGGGAGATTTAGAATAGGGCATAGAGGTGAGCGAAGAGAAACAAAAGCCATTTTTTTTTTTCCAGCAGTAAAATCAGTATATTGAGATACTTTACAAAAATATTTAGAGAAAACAGTAGTTAAGACAAAAATTATTTTGTTAACTGAGTTTTTCTGAGCTATAGACTGCTTTGTATATGATCAAACAATACAGAAAGAATTGTTCAAGGGTTTTTTATAAGCCTACCCTGATTTGTGGTCATTCAAAAAAGGACTAGAAGATTATAATATTACCTACTTTCAATAAAACAGTATATCCTCTTTTTTTTTTTTTTCCTGGTAGTGAATTTGTAGGAATAAACAACTCTACAAATTGTTTGGCCTATTATATGTCACAGAGATTTTTCTATAGCCTGTCTAGACTCCAGACAATAGGCGAGACTGGCCTATAGTTGCAGACATTTCTATAGTCTGTAATATCACGTAGAAAAGTAAGGGCAATAATACAAACATGAAAGCCAGCCTGACCTGCCAGTACAATTGTGGAAATATGAGTATAACAACACTTTACAATTTAGAAATGATGACAGCAACCTAGAAAGAAGTTTTAGTAGCCACATATGAGCCAAAGCAACTTCTGAAACATCATATATACTCCCAAAATATGAGTCATAGTCCAACAATTCTGTCCATAGACTATAAAATCACTTTACTACAGAAAATTCTGTATACATATTATGTTGTTTCTTATTGCATAAAGATGGTATATGTGTGTATATGTATGTGGTATATGTGTATATATATTATTATATAAATTTATATACATATTAAATATATATTGCAATGTATAATTTTATAATATAAATAATATTTATAGTCATAAATACTTTAAAAAAGGCTTTTCTTTAAATAAATCAGATAGTTAAACTATTCTATATTTTAGCCCTCTGAGAATAAAACAAAAACAAGGAGGGATAAAATAATTCATATTGCCGATAATGTTAAGAGAGTTAAGGGACATTGTGTTTAAGCAAGGGAAGTGGAAAAAAAGCCTTAACATTTTGTCTATTTTTGTCCATTTCGTCTCTAAACATGTCTCCAGATCTATATCTCTTCCACAATTACACTTGTTAGAAGAGAAGGAAGGATGGAAGGAAAGAAAGAAGGAACGGAGGAAGGAAAGAAAGAAAAAAAAGAAAGGAGACACCTTGTTTAATTCTTTATATTCTCCTTCTTTGTTCACACTTTTGTTTTTTTAGGAAATAACCCAATAAAGAGTATTTGTCTGTGTTGTTATTATTCAGTTTTATTTGGATGAAGACCATGAAAAACATGAATTAAATATAAAGAATAATCATAGAAGAAAATATGGCCCTACAACTACTGGCAATATTTTCTACTCGGGGAACACTTCCTGTCCCAAAGACTCCAAACTCTATCAGTAGTCACTAGACCCTTAACATCTTCATCACTGGGGTTCGAGATGAACACAGTCCTTGTCACTATTGGAAGGACTCAGTTTGTGGCAGCAGGGACAGTCACGGGGCAGCTAATGAGATATGACATGCGGTAAAACCAAGAGATTCCTTCTGTTGTTTTACTTAGAGCTGTGCATCCCCGAACAGAAAGCTCCTCATCTCTAAAGGCATTTAGTTTCTGTCTGTGGCTGAGTTTTAGAAAGTATCATCCGGCTTGTTTCAACACAATCGCCTCTACCATCTAGCAGTGTATAACACATCATTAAAAGTTTCGCTGTAGAACAAACCATCTCAGATTGCCAAATTTATAGCACGCTGATTGATGAAACCATAAAGCGCCTTTCTCAGTGTGATCGTCTAAGCCCATCCACCAGGCACTCACAGAGCACTTCCTAGGTCTAGGAGGTTATACACACAAATGTGGTGTATCTTTCCTCTGGAACACAAGTGTTAGATTCATAATTTGCCAAAGCAGCATTACACAATGCTCTTACTTGGTTTGCTTGAAAGTTCAATATTTTCTCTATCTCTAGGAAAACATTCTTTAACCTTATCAGAAATGAAGGCTATGTCAACACTTTCTCATATAATAAAAGTAAACAGATATGCCTATGTGTAATTGATTGATAATTTAACATTAAACAAAGCTAGTATAAAAATTCAAGGAGATTTATTCTTAATAAAAGACATAGTTTTTTTTTCCTTTTGATACCTGTTCTTGACATTCAGGCATACTTTATGTATCATGCAATAAGACATATCGGATAGCTATATATCTCACATAAGAACCTCTGAATACTACGAAAATGGTTCAAAATTCTGATTCATCTCAGCCTTATTATTTGGCTGCTCTTTTATTAAAGGGAAATCGTATATATTTTAGTTTAGCATATCAACTAAAATTTTATTTTTCAAATTGAAAAACAGAACTTCCAAATTCATGTTAGCATGATATATTTGGCAAACTTTTTGTTCTCACAAAATTGGTGAGAAGCGCCATGCTTCTCACAGGATAGCTGGGAATTGCACAGCACTTTAAAAGGGGCTTGGATGATTAACTAAAGTGTCCTGTGCATGGAGACAGAAGACCAAATTAGGTCCTAAGGAAGTCTCACCAAACTCCCACTGAAGTCAATGGAAATTTGCAAACACACTCAAGAGGGCTCTTCTGGCCCACAAGGTCTCGTTAACAATTTCACTAGATCTTTGAAGTAGATACACAAGTCAAAGAAAAAAAAATGTATATACATGTACCTCTCCAACGTCGTAGATCCAGATGCGGCCTTCTGAGTCCCCAACGGCAACTTCTTTGCCAGCTTGAGCCCAACGAACACGGTTTAGGGCGGATGCCCCCTCAATGGCCACACTTGCTGTTGGAACCTGCCAAAAGGTTACAACAGAAAAAAAGAATCTCTGAGTATGAATTTAAATACACTAACATACAATGACACGGTTCACTGGATGAGTCATCACTGCCCTCATGCATGTAAAATAACGCACATCCCTTGTACAGGGGTAAAAAAGGATTTATCAGTCTTAAATCATCTGCTCTGCTGAATATCGAGGGTTTGAGAGAATAGACTAACAAAAAGGGAACAAGGGACAGTCTTTTTCCACAGTCAGTGGGCACTGAGCGGCCTACATATTTCTTCGGATTATGCAGGGTATGTACATCCAACATCCAACCACAACGGCTAAACGTGATATTTACGATCAGGTCATGATTTCTAGATTGATGGAGAGAGAGGTTTCAGGATTGAGAAAAGATTAAGGATACTATAAAAGGCAGGAGGAGGTGGGTGTGATGGAATAAATGTTGTATTTATCTGAACGTTCAAAAAAAAAAACACAGAAGTATTACTTCCCCCAAATCTCATCTGGGATGGGATGATCAGAAGAAAAGAAAGTATGCAGGCAAGAAACTTCAAAAATTCAAATTCTCCTTTTTTTTCTTTTTTTTTTCTGTTTTTCCTTCCTCTGGCAGTACCAGGGCGTGAGAAGTGGTTGATAACTGGTGACGATGTCCCCAGTGTGATAACCCTGATAAAATGGAGCTACCTACTTGTAGAACTGTTGGTTTTTTTTTTTTTTTTAACTTGTAGAAAGTACCTTACATCTTCTTTAATAAGCACCTTGAAATCTGAAAACGTATGTAAATTATATTAATTATTATTAAAGTGAAAAAGGGAAGTGCGGAAACGGAACCGACAGTGTTTGGTACAAGAACCTCAGTACTTGGAAAAAGAATCTTGGTGTGCCCATCCCCTCTTCCACCATCAGCTGTGTAAACTCTTGTCTTCAGGGCTGAAACTTTATAACAAGCCTTCTATAAGAATGTTGGATAGCAAATGATTACAGGCCTTTCAAAAAGAAAAAGGTAATACATATTAAAATAAACAAAAATAGAGAAAAGAGGACTGCTGAGATCACCTCATGCCACTGTTTCAGACCTGCGTCTAATAAACATCTCGTATTAGGATGGAAACGTGACATGTACTATGACTTAGCACCCCGGCATTCTGTTATTCAGGCAATTGAAACCATTTGTTTATATGAGATTATTGACCCAATACTTATCTTTAAAATAGCAATAAAAACTGTCATATGTAAGAATCTATGTTCAAACATAATCTTGAAATCAATAAAAATTCTTTCACCTGCTTAAATCACTGTATGTCAGTTGTGAGCAAAAATGTAAAACAAAAGTCCCGGCTCATTTATTTTTTAAAAATACACAATTTCTACGATAAAGTTACCTGCTGTGCATCCTAGAGCCTGAATTTTTAACCAAACCTTTCAGAGGCTAAAACAATGTGAATTTAGATGGGCCATAACTCTGTCAATACACTTTATTATTAGTGTGCTGCCCAGAAAACAAATCTGTGATTCGGTATAGAGCCTTCAGAGTTCTTTTTCAACTCCATAATTTAGAAGGATCATACTATACTTAACTCTATTCAATATCAGATTTTATCTATGAAAACCTGAAAACTTGAATAAAAATTTATAATCTTAATATAGTAAAAAATTAATCTCTCAAAAGAAATTGACCTTCTGACATATTTTAAATAATATATAATACATTTTTTTTAGATTTTTCTTCATTTGGAATTTAAGTAATGTGGTAAACTGAAACAATATTATAACCATTTTAAAAATACCTTTTCATAGATATTAGAAATGGTCAAAGGAAAAAAAATGACTGTCACAGTGCTTTGTTTATAGCACGTGCTAAAAAAAATTTATCGAATGAAGGAAATGAAAAAATATATTTGTATTAATCTGACCTTTCAAAAATTGGTAAGTCTATAATTAAGCCATATGTTCTCTTTCTCTCTCATCTTTTGGTTTCAAAAACATTTCCAATTTTTTTTTTAATGCCTCAGTAATTTTAATTGCAAAAACTGGATATATACGGGATAAATTACTACATCAAGCAATAGTAGTAATACTGAGGAAGGTAAATTTTAAACATCCTCATGTAATAGCTGGAATAATATAGTCTAAAAGTGCAGTAATTTGAACAACAACGACAAAAGACTCCTTCGCAAGTCACTGGGAATTCAGGTTCTTTTTTTTTTTTAAGGAAATCTAATTCCTAATCTGACAAATATTTGAAAAATGTTGCTCAACTTGCTAGAAGGCAAAATGATTTGAGGATTTAAAAAAAATTGTCCAGCACATCACTGGATTTGAATCCAACTCATATTGTGAAAACAGAACCATGCTTACTTTGAAACTACATGATGGGCACGCCTCCAGTAATGGTGTTTCAAGAATGTTTAACTACTAAACTCTTACACGGCTGTTTCTTGATACCGAGACAGAGAAGGGAAAAAATTACATTTGACATCCTTGAGACATTATTTCATTTTACCTAAAATGCAGATTATAAGAAACAAAACCAAACCAGCTCCCCAGGAATTTTAAGGGAGTTTGCAGAACCCTGACTGCCCTCACCAGTATCATAGTTGGGCATCACCTAAACAGCATCTCTTCTAAGCCTGATGTCTTACAGAGTGGGCTCAAAAGTCAATCCGGAAAATGCTCGTTTTTTGGTTGCCTGAGGTGAATGAGTTTCTTCTAGCAAATAGAAGCAATATCATTTTAATTCACAGCAATGAAAGACTTTGGGAAACCATTACAATGCAGGGTAACATCTTTGTATTAAGAGCAATACTGTTACAGACATTTCAACATCAAAAATGATGGACATTTCACATACTCATGCTGTTTTGATTATTTTCAAAGATGCTTCATTATATAACTCTTATCCCTGTCACACTGCTCTTGGAGTTAAAAGAAAAATGGACTTAAAAAGGAAAGATTAAAACAAAAACAAAACTATTGGGCAGGGTTTAGAGGTGAATATACCCTTGCAAGATACAATGACTCAACAATAGAACCTGAAGGATGTTTCCCTGCTCCCTCCCACAAAAAATACTGGGGTGTCTGCTCCTCCTCATATCCTCCAGCTGTAGGCTTTCTAATTAAAAAGGCTGAGCTGCTTCCGCCTCAAAACACTTCAAAAGACCTTTCTCCTGTTCTCCACTTGATATACAGCTTGCAGCACTTGTTCCTCTTACCGTTTCATTCTTATTTATGGAGAGCTGCCCTAAATCAGAAACCAGGAAAAGATACAGTAACCATTTTATTTGACTAAATTGAAGGACATTTAATGTTCACTTTTTTTAAAAAACAGAAGGAAAAACACCTCCATCCCAGTAGCTGAATTAGCATCTCAATAATTTTGAAAAAGGGAAAAAAGTAAAAATACACATGGCCAAATTTTAAAAACATATATATGACATACCTTTTAAAACATATGAATTTCTTTATTGTCAGTTACTTTTTTTAAAAAAAAATGTATATTTTTCACTTGTGAACTACTCTAAATATGTGAAAATCTGTATTTTTTTTATAGTGGGTTTTATATACAAGTTCAAAGTTAACTATTGTAAAAGTCCGAGTTCAATATCTTAGATAAGGAATATTATCTTGGTAAAAATCAAATGGAGGATAGATCTAAACAGAAAAATAAAAATAAAGTCAACAGAATTTTTTACGGATTCAAAATAGAGATCTCGCAAATAGCCAACACTGACAACCGGCCCTTTTAAAGAGTCCATCTAAAATCGGAGTCTACAAAAGCTTACTTTTCCAAGAGTTTGCCAATAAAGTCATTTCAATAACGCTCTGAAAAATGCCTGTGTGTCCTTTCCGTAGGCAAAGGCATGGACACATATCGTTTTGCTCTTTGCAAAGAAGGGTCATCAATTGTCCAAGACCTGCCACGGCTTTGAGATGAAGTGAGATTAAATGATTTTTGGCAACTGCATCTGCAAATCCCCCTCAGGGAAATCGAGAATGGGGGGCCGGCAGCTCAGCTGCAGTTGGAGGGTCTGTCCAAAACAATGCCGTTGTCGAGAGGGAGAGGGAGCGAGAGCGGGAGAGACGGGCGGACTGCACCCCCTTCCCAGCCTCCCGGCCCGGCGCCTGCGCCGCCGCTCACCTCGGTGTCAGTGTTGAGGTTCCAGAGGTCCAAGCGCCCCATCCCGTCCACGCAGGCAAAGAGCGCGGGATGCACGGGGGACCACATGACGTCGTACACATAGTCTGCGTTGTCTTCAAAGGAGTAGAGCGGCTTGTTGTGCTGTAAAGCAGAGAGACCGTGAAGACTTTGTGGCGCTGCTGCCGCCTCGGGCTGTCTAGCGAGCCTAATTAAAAACTTTGCACATTCACAACGTGTCATAAAACTGCCCGAGATGAAAGTCCTCGGAAAGGTGAAGCGGAGCTTTAAAGTGACTAGGACTGTCCAGTAGCATAAATAAATACCACCGAGGCGGGGTGAAGGGCCAGGGGCTGAGCTGGACGGGGGTGGGGGCGGTTTCAGACACGGTCGTAGGAGACATTCCAGACAGGTGGACGGGACTACCCCTTAGCTCGGAAATCTCGCCGGGCAACCCTTGGCGAGTCGCTCGGAACCTGAACGGGGCCGAGGTCTGCCGGGATCAGACCCCGTCGGTGCTCTGGAAGCCCCTGCAGCCCCGGCAACCCTGAGACCCTCGCTTTGAAGGCAACGCCTGCCACCTCGTGGTTGCTTTCTGTAGCTGCAATGGCTGGTACTGTTCCCAGTCCAACCCTAGGCCAAGTTCATGTATCCATAGATCCTTTGAGGTGGGTAATTGGAAAAAATACTTTGAAGGAGATTGTAGCTTTTCTGGGAAGTAAAAATTTCGCCGTCCTAAAATCCTGCTACTTTACACAGGGTCAGTTTACCAAAAACAGGTAAATTGGTGGCTCACTCTAATACACTGGAGCTAACCCACTCCCTCACCCTCTGATAAATGAACCATATTTTCTAGATCACCCAGTGTTTCCAAGAACCCTCAAATTGATGTTTCGGGGGAAAATGTATTTTTGCATACAAATGCTTCCATTCCAGAGGGATACAATAAATTAAAATTGCACTTTTGATTTTCAGTGAATATTGTCACATCAAAATAGCACAGAAGTCAGAGGCAAGTTTGAAAGTACACCAGAAATAAAATGTAATTGGACTTCATGAATTATTCATTCCATCTGGCTTGTCTTATTCTAATTTCTGCATAATGGCTTTACTAATCCCTGATCAATTAATGTAAAATGAAATTTAAATGATAATGAAAGCCCTAGAGATAAAAGAAATTAAGTATTCTTATATCCTCTGACAGAAATCTAAACAATGGGATTTTTTTTTTTTTCCAATGTCTTCTTCATCCAGTCAGCTGTCTGTATTCTCTTCATGGGCTCCACAGAATGGCTGTACAGGTCAGCGCAATGAGATCAAAAAAAGAAAATATCCGATATGAACAATCAAATCCTTTCTGCATAGAATGTTCAAAGAATGTATCTGTAGGAAATAGGATCCAAATATTAGAGAAGACTCCCAAAGTGTACTGTGAGTGAATGTAAATCCCACAAAATGCATGTGTCGAAATCGAAGCGAGAGAAACCAGTGTGAGGGTGGTAAACCTTCTATAACCTAAACCTAATGCAAAAATGTGTGAAGTAGTCACTTTAAGCGATTTCTCTTTCCTTGAGTTGTAATGCTTTGACATTTTAAAATCGCTGCTCAGAAGTGAAAAAAAAAATTGTAATACATTAAAAGCAACATAGATTTTAGATGGTCCATTGTGTGTGCTTGTATGTATGTGAGAAGCGTCTTCTTTTGAATTCAAAAAATATCTGATGGTGGGGGTGGTAATTTGAAAAAGAATATATGACATGGTGAAATCAAAAATAATTCGATGGACATTAGTCTTATAATTTTCTAGTTTATTATCCTATGACTCTTTTATGCCGACATATTAATTATACATTATGTTTGCCGTGTGATTTGGAGATAAAAATTATCTGCCCATTGGCTATTTGTGTAGTTTCTTTCTTCCTCTGGACTAAAAAGATGATTCAAATTACTATCTCCAGAAAAGCTGAATGCCCAATGACACCTGAAAGTAAAACAATTATATCATTTTTTTCTTATTAATTTCCAAAAAAAAAGTGTGGACTAGCTGCTCCTTCCCTGACCACTTGTGAATATTAAACTCTAATTCTTAGTAGATGATTATTCCCACCCCAGTACTTGGTTTTATAGCTAGCCAGCCAATGTTTGTAAAAGAATAATACACTTTTCTTAAAGTCAAAGTGTGTTCAAGACTTATACATGCTTTATAGTCGATTCTCAGTACCCTCTCTGATTAACTGAGCTGAGAGTATACCTGAGGATATAGATATACACATACAGACACACAATAAACACATCTACAGTTCTTGTTTTGATCAATTAAAAGATCATCCAGTTTTAAAGAGTCATTTTCTAAGGAACTGATATTATTTAATCAATATTAATATTTAATATTTATTAAGGGATAAATTATCCTGCTAATCTCTAATGTTCTGTTTCATTCCCTTTTTTTTTTTTTTTTACTAGTTTCTTCTCTGAGAAGCAGTCATAATTGTAGTATATCCTGGAGACTTTATTTTTTAAATATCTAGAAAAAACTGTTATGGTTCATGTTACCAAAAACCAGTTTTCTCATATTTAATAGTATCGTATTGAAATACTGTTATTCTGTTGGTGCCACCTCTAGACTTTCTCCAACTTCCTTATCACTCCCCACCTCAAAACCTTAATTTTCCATTATAAAAGTCTCTGAGGAAGTAAGTAATTCCAGGGTGCAGTATGTCTGTGTTTGGGGGAAGGGAGGAGGGCTTGTATTTTCAAAAAGCTTTGCTTTAACCTTGATAAATTTATAGATTGAGGAAAGTCTCAGGACACCAGGATTGAACCTATCATCCTGGTACCAAGTGAGTGGATATCTACCAGCCACTAGTTCCCAAGTACAGCATAGATATTGGGGTCTGTTAATGCCTTATAGTAGTGAGCAGGGCTATTTTGAATATTAATTATACTTTTTTCAATAAACAGATTTTATCATTCTCTTTTATTTGGGGCTCAAAGGGTAATCTGAAAACCATATTAAAAATTTGTCTCAAATGCTTACTATAAACATTTTATGATAAAACACATATTTTTATCATGAAATGTTAACATTTCCATAAAAGAATCCAAGAGCATCAGGTCTAAAAAAGCCTGTTTTTGAATTTGTGAAACATAAATGTATAGAGCTACAAACTTGGTATGGGATTATCACTGATTTTGGAAAACTATAAGTTTCAAAAAGGTAGAGAGTGAACCCTATAATAGCTTTTGTATACATTAAAGCCACAATATTTACTCTGCAAAATACTCAAAGCCATTTAGTAAACTAAATATCATTCCACGGCACGTTACTGTAGAAAGCGTTTTTCAAAACAAGCAAATTTCACTAGACAAAGACTCCTTCATCTGTGTGTTTCCTTTTCTATTGCCATGTTGAGCATCAGTGAACTGGTAAAGAAAAAAAAGAAAACTGCACCCTTAAGCAACCTACTGCTCGTGTGGCACAGGCCAGTGAAATAAAGCCGTGACCCCCTGCTGCTTTAGATGCGTTTCCAGGGCGGTACCAATAACAGTAAAATATCCAGACCCAGACCCAATGATTTTAATGTGCCAACTCTCAAACAGAGCAGTGAAGTAGGCTATCAGTCGCTTCCCAGACAGACACGGACAGGGAAGGGTAAATTGTAGGGTGTTTGCTGTGTGCCTGACTATTTACAAGTTGTCTAATTTAATCCGCATAAAATCTCTGTAAGGTAGATGGTATTTACAGAAAAGAAAATTATAGTTCAGGGAGGTTAGTAACTTTCCCAAGGCCACAAAAGTTGTAAGTGGTGGAGTTGAATTTGGAATGCAGGTTTTTCTAACTGTTCAGCACTTCCTCTATTCACTAGACCATATAATCCTATAAAACATAGCAATGGTCTTCAATCTTCATAGATAAAACAATAGATCTGCTGCTCTACTCTTTACGGTCTCATGCAATTCAACTAATATTTCTTGAATACATACTACAGACCTGGTAGAAACAGTTAAAAAACATTGCAGTCAGAATGATTATTTCTTTTCTTGAATCTGTTATTAATGATCTAGAAGATCGTACCCACACATTTCCAGGCATCTTTAGTACCCTGTGATGCTAACAGGGAGACTCTGGGTGGTGCAAACTGTGAAGCACTCAGCTACTATCCAAAAGGTTGAAGGTCGGAGTCCAGCCAGAGGTGCCTCAGAAGAAAGGCCTGGTTATCTATGGAAAAATCAGCAGTTGAAAACCCTATGGAGCATAGTTCTACTCTGTCACACATGGGGACACCAGGAATTGGAATCGACTGGTATGGCAACTGGTTTTTGGATACTAACAGAAATCTTTTTCTCCTGAAAACTAAGAAATAGGAGGGGAATGGCCCATTAGCCAGCAGATACTAACAGCTGACCATGCTTGGAGAGTAGAATAAAATGAGGCTACAAGGCAAGGATCAGGGTTCCAGTTCACCGAACGTCTGTGTGAGGGACTACCATTATACTGTCTAAAAAATAGAGATAACAAAGCATGTAGCAGAAAAGGCAACGGGAGAAAGCAGAAAACCACACACTTTGGGCAATTCAGCGTACCATCCTTGGATCTTAGTTTTTTCATCTGTAAAATGGAAGGTTAGTGACTGATCACATGGGCTCTTAGTTTTGGCATTCTACGACTAACTACGCTCCACTGTACTTTACTACCTGCTGCACGGATGGAATGGAGTAAAGGATGTGAAAGTTTTTTCACAGAAACAAACAAACAAACAAAAACTAAACCCGTTGCCATACAGTAGAACTGCCCCATAGGGTTTTCAAAGAGCACCTGGTGGATTTGAACTGCTGATCCTTTGGTTAGCAGTGGTAGCTCTTAACCACTGTGCCACATTCAAAGGTAAGCATTATAACTAAAGCCATCTTCCTTGATGTTCTTTGGAATTCATATCACTGCCATTTTTTTCCTTACTTTGTATTTTAGTAAAGCATACATACAAAAATGCACCAGGATAGCTTTTAATGGAAAAAAAGAGAGAAAATATGAAAGTAATAAGAGACCTTCTATTTGATCCATTGCAGAGGAAATACAGAATATTAAATCCACATAAGAGAGGCAGATATGAAATCTGTTAAGAAAACGAAATTCTACACCATTAGCATTTTACAATAAAGACTTGATCTCTAGATTTGAGCTTGAATTTGATAAGTATACTTCTGAAAATGAATACAGCTGCATAGTTTTGCAATCAGTTAAATAGAAAATGATTTCACGAGAGGTGAGTTTCTATTTCTGATGTCAGATAAGTACCGAAGTCACGTCCAGAAAACACAATGTTTACTTTCTGTTATATATTTTCCACTTCTCAGGATCCTCTAGGCATCCCAATAGGATTTAGTGTTTTGAAGGCTAGTGAATAGGAAGATTTGTGTTAAAATGCCTCCTAACACCTCCAAACACTGTGGTTCTTGAGGTTGTATTTGTCTCTAAATGATTATAGACTCAGCAGAAATGTTTACCCAAACCATGAACATTTCTTTTGGAGTGGAGGGGGAATGAGGCAGAGTATAACCTGGGTGGAGGGGATAAATAATAGAATTTTTAATTTTCTCTTCTGAAATAAAAGAAAAACAAATGGAATCTTACCTTGAAAACTACATCCTCTTGAGAAAAAAATGATGACCAAAATACTAAACAATGAGTAATAAGAAAATATCCTTCAAAAATTATCATGTGTGTTCCTGTGAAGTCATTCAAAAAAAGAAAAAAAATCTAACCAGTTCTTCCAGGAAACATTAAAATGTGAGACCACAATGTCACTTTAAAAAGCCACCCAAGGACCCCAAACCTTTGGGCTCACACAAAAATGGATGTCTTCACCATAAAAAGAAAGTTCTTAAACAAACAAACCAAAACTTACAAAGCAAAGCAAACCAAAAAACCAACTCTCTGGCCCAAAAGAGGCATTGTGCCTTTGGTAGTCATGACTGGAAAACTTTATTTGCAAATTAATTTGAGAACCTTCTAAAGCACAAAATATTCTGTAAGTATCTTAATTTCTGTGGCTAGTATTAAAACAATACATATGATATCTCAATGATATCTTCACCTGTTTCAATCATGATCAGAAATCCAAAATAAGATATTCTTTTTTTTTTTTCCTTTCAAAAATAAGATCTTTTATTTGTCATCATTAAAAATCTGAATTTTAAACAGATTCTTGAACTGGTGGCTCATAGCCATCAGCTCATCCAACTTTAGGACCTGTTTCATCTCCAGTAGCTTTTCCAGAACCTTTTCCTTCACCATGAAGCTCCATGAGTTTTCCAAATTCAAACAGGTTTCTTCAGCATTTTTACTTTTCTAACAAACACATCATGGAAAGAATAAATAGATTGGCAAGACTTTTCTATGTCTTTCCCAGTGCTGTCTGGAATCAATTTATTGACTACTTCTTTCAAGTCATTTGTATACACGTCTTGGGTCATGATTTCCATCATTTTTTTCCCCGGATTTGGTGGACCTATTGATGCTGAGTTTAAGACATCTTTTGAATCTGATTGTTGTGTTTTTTAGTGAAACCAACACAGAACAGACAAAGCAAATAACCATCGGTAGTCTTGACATCAACATGAGCTTCTGTCATGGTCGCCATTTTTTGACAATGGAGCACATTTTGTCACGGGTAAGATTCATGCCATGGAAGTTGGTCAGTCAGTTTTTGCCCTGAACATCTTCAGTGATTAGCTTGAGTTTTCTAAATGCAACTTCATCATTCTGCAGACCAGCAAGGCTCACTTCAAAAACCCGACCATGAGGCCATTGGATACAATTTTTGTTCCCTGAGTTCTTGTGACTAGTGTTTTCCCAATATTTCTTATACTGAACATAGCTGGTGCTTTCACATCATACCAATCTGTCTTAGAAAATGGATCAACCACTTTCGTCTTGGCTCCTTTTTTGCCACCTTTCATGGTGCTGCTCAGAGAGCCAAAAGAATCGAACTTTCTTTGAGCTTATTTTGAGCAGAATATGTTTCCTGGGTCTATTTGTTGCTGGTGTGCATTAGATAAAAGTATATAAACACTTTAACTGGAATTCAAGAAGGTAACTCACAGCAGTCCAGGAATTGAGCATGTGCCTCTCTAGAAATGTAGAAGTTTTGCTAAATAAGTACTGAAGCCACATGAAAGGTATTCTTTGTTGCGCTACCTTCCTCTGCAGCCTATTTGCATGGCAGAGTCCTCCTAATCCAGGAGGCGCCACCAATAAAGAGGCTAATTATCCATATAAAAGAATGTATACATATTCACAGGTTTGGACTAGTATTTGAGTGTTTAAAGCCATGGCAAGAGCTACAAGCTTCGCCTAACTCACAAAAGGAGTACTTCCCATATTGGCAGGAGTTTTACAAATAACAGCTCCACCTAAAGGCTCTCCTTTAAAAAGCGTGTTTTAATAGTAGCACAAATCTGTATAGAATCACTGTGAAAAGGCTTTGCAAGTGAGGATGCTCTCTTGACTTGTTTTTTGCATTTTTCTCAACTACTATGGCAATTTTGGTATGTTCTGCATTCTTGCTTGTTTGAGTTGTGGCAAGGCAGAGAGGGACGTCGTTTTGTTGCCCAAAACAGGTTCAGCCAAGTTGGCTCTTTAGTACAATGGAGGCTGGCTGTTCTCTGGCCTGATAATCCCTTTCTGGACTAATATTCTGTCTCTGTAAGGTCATGTGGCTGTAGAAAGAAGCAAGAAGGTTCAAAAGAGCCCCTTTTTGGTAGCAACTGGCCCATCTCTACTATGGCTCAGTGGTTTCATAGCCAACATTATACTAGTCGAAGAAAGAAACATTCAGCATATACTTAATGGTCAGGTTGAATTAGGGGCTGTATTAGAAGACTGGGAGGGGAAGAGTGGACACTGGTATTGAGGATTAGGGGCTGTAAAGGGAGGATAATGAGCTGGACCTAGAAGCAGCTAGAAATGTGGTTGCATCAAGTGACTTAAAAAATTAGAAGGATGAGCAAGTAAAGTGGTATTTGTAGGCTCAAGCTGTCTTTGTTTACTTATTATTTATTTAATGTCAAACTATGCAGCTGTATTTTACTAGTTAAGTGGCAGAATATTCTCAGTCTGGTTCTTAAACTGCCAACCTCCACTCCAGCACTCTATTACCACATTACAAATCGTCCCACCAATATAATCAAATATGTATTATATATATTTGTTATATATAAACATGTGTGTGTATAATAATAATTCTTAAAAAAAAGTTTAAAAAATATCAAATTACAAACCCAGATCCATGCATTATGTTTGATGCCTTTTTACTCTTAATATCCAAATTGCCCACATTAGCATTTGCCAGTTCCTAGAGTTAATATGGAGCCCTGGTGGCGCAGTGGTTAAGAGCTTGGCTACTAACCAAAAGGTCAGCAGTTTGAATCTACTGGCTGCTCTTTGGAAACCCTATGCGGGCAGTTCTACACCGTCCTATGGGGTTGCTATGAGTCAGAATCGACTCAACAGCAACGGGTTTGGTTTTTTTTTTTATGAGCTAATCTGACATTATTGGTCTCACTGCATTTAGTAAATACAACTTATTAAAAATTCCATTTCTTTTCAAAAGTCATATACCCAAATACCAGATTTGTTCTGCCAAAACAGTCTTAAAGACTAAACATGGTAAACTTACCTAAATAATAAAATTTTCAAATCTACTTCTTGCATCAACAATTGGACACAATTTCAAAGGGTCAAGGCGAGTTTTTCTTTAGGTCTGCATTCCTGTGTTTTCTTGTATTAAATGCAACACATCTTTTATATTATAGCTAAAATAAGTATAGCTTATACTTCCATTTATTATAACGGATGAAAGACCTGGCAAAGAGAATTCAAAATAGCAGAAGTTCCCCAAAATATTCTGTTCTGTTCAAATGTAGAACATTTTCTTTGATATGCTTCCTGCTTTGCAAAAGATTTGCTTACCTTACACTGTTTCCCCTAAGCCAAGCTAAAACTAATGTGTGTTAAAAAAGCAAACACTAGCTAATCAAGAATGAGGTGATTCAGGACACTGGAAGTGACCATGGGAAAATAACCTGGGATTAATTATGAGCCCTGGACAGTCTGCAAGGTTAGAGGTTACATGAGGCTGGCCAAGATGGGCCCATATTGGTTTGGTCCCAAAACACTACTTAGGAGGAAGGAGACAAGTTTTAATTTATCTTCCAACATCAGATAAAAAATGCAGGCTAGAGCAGGGAGGTAGGGGGTCTTTGAGTCTCATAATTATGTAGATAGTTGTGTCTATTACCCTCATTCTCTCTGTCTTCAAACAGCCTTGTTTATAAGGTTAGGGAAGGCAACTTGTATACTATGTCACTGAAATGAAGAGGCAAGCACCTCTACTCTGGTTAAAAGAGCAAAAGGAAGAATTCACCCAGCCCTTACTTACTTTTTGCACAATGGTAAAGCCTTAGTCAGCTAGGTGGAGCCCTGGTGGTACAGTGGTTAAGTTTGGCTGCTAACAAAGTCACTGGTTCAAATCCACCAGCCACTCCTTGGAAGCTCTATGGGGCAGTTCTACTCTGTCCTATAGGGTCTCTATGAGTCAGAATCAATTTGATAAAAAGGGGTTTGATTTTTTTTTAAGTCAGGTGGGTGAATTCTAAATCTTAAAAGCAAGGGCTTCGAACCAGTTCATTCTGGTTTGAACCCCAGCTGAGAATTTGCATTTCTAACCAGCTCCCTAGCTGAGAATTTGCATTTCCACCCCCCAGATATACTGAATCAGGATCTACATTTTAAACAAGATCTCCAGGTGATTCTTATGTTTAACTTACTGGGAACTTGTTAGAAATGCAAATTTGTATTTGTACTTGTATGAAATTATTCATACATGCCTGTTATCTTCTGTATGTATTTAACAGCCATAGGTATGTGTGGATGGGGTAAATGTTTGGGAGGAAGGTAGAAGTGGGATTGGGGGTGAAAGGACAGGAAGTATGAATATAGGCCAAGCCTACAGGTAACTTTATGATTACATTATTGTGGTTTCTTTCAAAGTTAAAAGTATTCTCCCTGGGTGAGCTTAAAAAAAGGAGGTGGGAAGGAAGAAAGAAAGGAATTTGATAACTGACACAAGTTTTATTGAAAACCAATTTTATGTTTGCTACCTTACGCTAGGAAGCAGGGGAAGAGGGAGCGAAAATGGGGATGAAGGAAAGAAAAAAAAGGTCAGACACCACCTGAATGTTATGTTTATCAGAAAGGCAGCCAGCAGGGCTTTGGGGCCGCAAAAAAAAAATAAATAAAAAATAATGCACTTTGTTATCCGGTGTTACTGGCAGTAAACTATTGATTTTGTTAATCTTCTCACCTGTTTTAAATGTTACGCTTAGAAACCCTAATACCTAAAATTCTAACTTTTGATATTATTGTGCTTTTATTCAGATATTTTAAACATTTAACAAAATGCTAGCAGAAATAGGCTTGGTGTTCTTAATTAGAATGTTATCATTTTAGGAGCTATTTCAAGCTCCATGTAAAATACTGACTTGTTTTAAAGTTTGTTACTTTGACAAAGCACACACTTCAGGATAACCAAGGGCATTAACCCATCAACAAAGATTTATTAATGACCTGCTATTTTAGGCAATTGATAGATATATAAGAGTTGACTCTGTTCTCAGAAACTCAAAATCCATGTAGCAAAATGAGAGAATGCAATAATAAATAATAAAAGCAGAGTATTTTTTTTTAGGATCTATTTTTTCACTTTGTTCTAAAAGGATTTGTGGTGTCTTACAAGTTAAATATACTGCAAAATTAAGAATAAACATATAACAAAGAGTTCTAAAGAAGGCAAGTAGAACAGATAACTATTACCAGGATCCCGAGACAAGCTGATTATTACAGTCTGGTACTGAAATAGCTCTAAATTTCCTGATAACTAAGACAAAAGGAAAAACATCGCATCACAAGGAGGAACACCGATTTCATTGTTGAAGAAAGATAGAATGTAGATTCCTTCTCAAAGTCACATTCCTGGGAAAACTCAAGCAGGGATTTACCACGTCTGTGCATCCTTAGAAAAGAAGCTGGCTTTCTGCCTTGTTTATACCAACGAAAGAGAACAAGTATGTAGCCAATTATTAAATTCTGTGGTACAGATGGTATGTGCCAGAGGAATCTGGAGATGGGAGGCGGGGGGAGTGCTGGTAGTTACCACAGTCTGATGTGGCCAAGGAAGGTATTAATTAGGACAGGTGATGGGACCTGCCTTGAAAGATGCATATACTTCCATAGATGGTAAGGAAGATAACTGAGGAGGTGAAAGCAAAACATTCAAGGACCTGAATATGTAAAGCAACATGGCATTCCCAGTTAACCATTGCTGTCTAATCAACTTGTACTCATGGCTACCCCATGTGTGTCAGAGTAGAACTGTGCTCCATAGGGTTTTCAATGGCTGATTTTTCAGAATTAGATTACCAGGCCTTCTGAGGTGCCTCTGGGTGGACTCAAACCACTAACCTTTTAGTTAGGAGCCAAATACTTAACCATCTGCACTACCGAGCGACTCTATGGTATTCCCAGATGGAGGTAAAAGTAGAGTGTGGGGACAGCTCAGATGGACCCTGAGGATTTACCCTAAGAAATAATAGGAAATAATTTTGGTTTGTGTGGGGCAAGGGGCATGTTATGAGAGGTCTTGACTATATAGTTAAGTATCTTAGATGTGATAAGCTATTAATTTATTAAACACTTATTGATAAGTGTGCAGAGCATTGCACTATGAGCTAAATGGATTCAGAGATGTCTTTCATGAGAATATTCTCTTTTCTTCTAATGCAGACAACTAAATGATAAATACCATTAATTGAGTAGAAAATAGAAGAATCAGCCAAGTAGGGGAGGAAGATCTTGTTTGCTTTTAAACATGATGAATTTGAATCACTCATGTTCACCTTGCACTGGAAATATAGCTCTGGAGTTGAAAGAGAGGGCAGGCTTGAAGTCCATGCTAAGAGATGATTGGTAGGAGCTGCTGAGGTAGAGGAGAAGGTACGGAGGTCTTTAGCAGTACTGGAAACTTTGAAGAAGTGGGCCAAGAGTGTGAAGAACCAGAGGAGAGACCCAAGGCAAACCAGAGGAGAACATAACCTGGGCTGGAGAGAGCTGCAAGAATGAGTAGTAGATAGTATCACAGAAGATGAGTACTAAGAAGAAGCCATGGCATTTAGCAATTAGGGGTTCTCTGATGGCCTTGGAGAGAGAAGTGTCAACAGACCTAACAGGCTTGGTAAAGGAGTGGTTGAGTAATGTGGCCATGGTCAGTTTGGCTCTTCAAGCTGTTTGGCAACTAACCTGAATTTTGGGACTAAATGTCTATGATAGTTTAAGCCAACCTATCTAATCACGAACCACTGATTTATAAGAGGATCCTAACCCAGGACCTTCTTTTCTTTCCTCAACCCCACCCACTCTCTATTGGAATGTAACATCCTTGACATGTGAGACCATTTCTTTGGTAAATTTATATTCCAAGCACTTGGCATAAAGCCTGGCAAATAGAAGGCAGACAAGATGGTTTTGGAAGTGGGTGATGAAGCAGGCAGGCTCTAGATCCAGTTCCTTTACTGCCTGATGCTTGTGAAGAGATTTGTGAACCTTCTTCCTCTGACCCTTTGGGCTATGGATTCTTAGTCTCCCCCGGGGTGTACCTCGACTTTCCTTAAAGGATTTTTAACTCAGCATCCTCCTTGGGCTACCTCTTGTGCTTTTAGCGTGCTACATGGTTCAAAACTGTTCTGCTTAGGCCGGTGCCTTGAAACCTAATCTCTGGTGAAGGTCACAGCTGCTACTTAGTTGCGACAAAGATTTCAGCATGTCTGTACCCGTGGGAACGAACCCGGAGCAGGGGACTCTTCTTGAGCAGCTGAGCAGCCAAACCTCTTACCACGATGCCATCAGAGCTCTAATATGGAAATGAGTAAAAAAAAAAAAAAATAGGCCACTATTGAGATGGATGTAGAAAATCTATCCAGGAATTTCTTGTGTACTCAAGGAACAAGATAAGAAAACCTATTGCCATTGAGTGGATTCTGACTCATAGCAACCCTATAGGGCAGAGTAGAACTGCCCCATAGGAGCGCCTGGTAGATTCGAACTGCCGACCCTTTGGTTAGCAGCCCTAGCTCTTAATCACTACACCAGCAAGGTGTCCAGGAACAAGATAATGGCAATTAAGTTTCTGATGAACTTTTTCTCATTCATAACAAACACTCCATAGTCACTACGCTTTGAATTAAAGCATCAGTAAGTACCTGAGGGAAACCCTGCTGGCGTAGTAGTTAAGTGCTACGGCTGCTAACCAAAAGGCCGGCAGTTCGAATCCGCCAGGCACTCCTTGGAAACTCTATGGGTCAGTTCTACTCTGTCTTATAGGGTCTCTATGAGTCGGAATCGACTCGATGACAGTGGGTTTGCTTTGGTTTTTTGATATATATAGTAATATATATATAAAATATGTTCCTCTGGAAACAGCAGAGCCTTTTTTAGTTTTCAATGTAGCTTCAAGTCATATTCATATCTCTGTGATGTTCTTGTGCTAACTGGGACAAGTAAGGATGCAGAACTGACAGCTAGGTGGAATTCACTGCTATCTCAATAAAAATGGGTCAACCCATCCCAGGGATCCAATGAAACATGAACCAGAAATCACAATTCTGTTCAGTTCAGTCAGCCACTTGCGCTTGCAGATAGCCATTATGTCCTGGAGCATAAGTCTTCTACACTTGAGTTTAGAGTTTATTTTGATTTAATTTTGTTACCCTCTGTAAACTCAGCCTTGACCTCCCTTTCTTTTAGAAAAGGCGGTTTGAGGCTAGGATGGGGGGGTTGGGTGAGAGGGCAGTTGAGTGTGACTTGGGTTCTAAGGCTGAAACACTGGCATCCAGGACTGGGGTTAACTTTAAATTCAAGAGCCAGCCCCTGCTGAGCTTTCCTTATCAGCTGCCTTAAAAGCTAATTACTGCTCAATAGGTTGGAAAAGTTTCAAAGAATTTTTGAATACATTTCTACATTTCTTTTCTCCCAACAATAGGATCTATCAAATAGTGAGGAAAAGGCTTTGTTTAACAGCACCGACAGGAGATTACGGGAATGTTTTTGATTGCCAAAGTGACTATTTTTACACAGCATTAATGATGCCACAATAACCAATATCTACAGCTTGGTTTTGACAGTTTATCACAAGGGTTCCAATTGTTTAAAAAAAAAAAAAAACGAAAGGGGTTAAAAAAAATAGAGAGGGAAAAATAAGAAAGAGACTGTTTTATTTTGCTACATTTCCATTTGTTAACAAAACTCTCCATAAGCAAAACCAGAGGTCATTAGCAAACAACCAAAACATGCCCATCTCGGGAAGAATACAACTCCCTTCATCATTTAAAATACTGCTTTGCTGAAAACCCAAATCATGACAAATCCTCAACATGAAAAATTCAGTGCAGACTTGAAACCACCTGACTTCACTTTGGCTTTGTGCTCCTTAAAATTACCTAGAAAATACCATAATCTTCTCTCTGTGCGGCTGGATGTGGGCCAGGGCCCTGGCTCCAGAGGCAAAGGGCAAAACTAAAAATCCTGTCTGAACAGTCAGCCCCACCCTCTCTCCCATGTCCGCTTGGCCTCGTGACAAAAAGTGAGGTCTAAAGCACATTCATCCAGGGCCTGGGTTTTTGGCCAAAACTCAAGACTCTTATACAGCAAACAAAAATGAAATCCAAAATGTTATCACCCTGTCTTAAGAAGTCAACCCCCCCCCAAAAAAATGAGTTTAAATGAGTGTATTGCATTTGATGAATCGTTCACATTTGCAATTTAATAGGGAAGCAATAGAATTGTAGGAAAATGTTGTTTTCTGCTTCTGAGAAGGATTGTTAGCTGAGATTTTCAATTCCATAGTAGAACTGTGCTCCATAGGGTTTAATGTTTTAAATTATTAGATTTGATAATCTGGGGTGTGTGTGTGTGTGTGTTTTTGTGTATGTATGTGTGTGAGAGAGAGAGAGCTTGAAAGAGAGAGAAAAGAGATTCAACCACTTGGAGAGTAAAGGGCTAACCACATGGTGGGTGGGAGGGTACAAGGACTCCATTGTGGGGGTTTGCCTGCCTGGCACGGGTACCCCCAGGCTGTGGGTAAGTGTCCAAATGCCCTTCGCTCTACTTCACCGAAAGCTCCAGCTCTTAAGGACTCACTCTCTCCAGCGCCCACCGACTCTGGCATCCCCCCCTCCCCACTCTCTCTCATGCTTTAGATGATGGGTGAGAGCCAGGAGAGACTGTCAAGTAATTTTTACCTCCTGCCGAGCTAGTGACAGGCTCAGTACAAATAGCTACATTGAGAAAGTACCTCTATCCCACTGATCCCACCACCAGCGCTCGAACAAGACAGTCCAAGGCTATGAATACCAACATCTGATCCCACTGGGCCAGATCAGAGCTGAAACTGCAGGACCCAGCATTCTCAATGCGTTTTCCCCTCGTCCGCTAATCAAAACCCTCTGCTCCAGCCAGCCGGCTGTGTTCACAGTCTCCTCCACGCTTGGAATCCCTTTGGCCTCCAAGCCTTTGTTCTTGCTGTTTCCTACCCTTGAAGAATGTACTATTCTCTCCCCTTCGTACACACTGTCCAAATCCTGCGATTGCGATCAAGCCTAACTCCACAATCCCCTCTCAATCGTCTACAGAATGCACAGGGACTTCTCCTGATTCCTCAGCGGTTGTTTCCTGGCTTTATTTTTGTTGCTCTGTCATCGGCTGCCTTGGAGTCTGTCTTATGCTGTTATATTTAAATATACTCTTATTTCACTCCCAAAGTGTTTAGCTTTCCCTGTAGAGCCAAATTTTCCAAACAATCCTGGAAGGCTATGAGTCTAGTTCTTCAGGGGGTCTATGAGTTCCCTAGGAGAAATATTAGTTTTATGCTTTCCTTTAGGTGAGAGTCTAAACAATCGTGTAAGCAGGTTGTGGATCATCTGGACGCTGCAGCCTCAGAACCGTGTACGTCGGAGTAGGGGCCTGCAGGACTGTTTTCACTTACAGTCATGGCAGACCGGGGAAAAAATCTCTAAGGAACCATGAGTATGAAATAACACATTTTTTATCTGGTGAAGGTTTTATAATAATGTGGGTAGGAGAGGGTGTGGTGGATTGGAATCATCCCATAGCACAGGGTCACTGTGTTGGTGAGGGTTCTCCAGAGAAACAAAACCAATAGGGTTATAAATATACCCTAAACGAAACCAAACCCATTGCCAGTGAGCTGACTCCGACTCATGGTGACCCCATGTGGGTCACAGTAGAACTGTGCTCCATAGGGTTTAATGGGTGATTTTTTAGAAGTAGATCTCCAGGCCTTTCTTCTGAGGAGCCTCTGGGTAGACTCGAATGCCAACCTTTAAGTAAGCAGCTGAGTACTTAACTGTTGTGCCATCCAGGAACTATACATACATACATATATATATGTACATGTATATATATGTATCTCTGTTTTTTTATTGCGATTGCTATATGTATCAATATATATATCACTTTATCATAGACAGAGAGAGAGTGATTGATTTTAAGGAATTGTCTCAGGCAATTGTAGGGGCTGGCAAGTCTGAAATTCATAAGTCAGGTGACAGGCTGGAAACTCCAGCAGGATGTCTATGCTATAGCCTTGAAGTAGAATTCCTTCTCCCTCAGGAAACCTCAGTGTCAGCTCTTAAGGCCTTCAGCTGACTGGATGAGGCCCACTGACATTATGGAGGGTAATCTGTTTTACTTAAAGTCAACTGATCGTGAATGTTAATTCCGTGTAAATACTGTCACAGCAACCTCTAGACTAGTATCTGGCCAAACAACTGGGCACCATAGCCTAGCCAAGCTGACACATACAATTAACCATCACAGAAAGGTAGGCAGCCAAACTGGAAAGAACCTGCACCCTGAGGGTTTGCCCAATACTAGACTGTGAACAGCATTTTAGTTTCAGCAAAACATCACTTGTCACATTCAATTAATGTGGTCAATTGCAATGTTAGTTGTTTTGGCTTAAATTTAATTTCTGAATTTTAGCGTGGGGGCTGTAAAATTGTTCAAGAGTTATAAGCTATATATAAAAAAAAAGCTATAGCTTATATATATTTAGAAACCCTCAGCGGCTTCTCAATACTACTTAGAATAGCGTCCAAACACCTCATAAGGAGTTATTTGGCCCCTGATCACCTTTTCAAGCTCATCTACCAGTTTATTTTTGCTGCTAACATGGAGGCCTTTGTCCTCTTCCTCAAACAAACCAAGCCAAGCTTGCTCCTGCTTCACAGACTTTTACACTTGTTCCCTTTACCTACAATGCTGTCTCCCCACATCTTCACAGGGCTAACTCCATTTCATTATTCATGTCTACTCAAGTGTGACCTCCTCAGAGAGGCCTATCCTACTCACCCATCTCAAATAGCTCTCCCCAACCCCCGACACTTTCTACCTCTAACAGTTTCATTTTCTTTGTAACATTGATCACTATCTGAAATTACATTGTGTAGTTGTTTATTTAAGGAGCCCTGGTGGTGCAGTGGTTAAGTGCTCAGTTGCTAACCAAAGCTGGGTGGTTTGAATCTGCCAGCTGCTCCTCGAGAGGAAGATTTGTCAGTTTGCTTCCGTAAAGATTACAGCCTTGGAAACCCTATGGGGCAGTTCTCTGTCCTATAGGGTTGCCATGAGTCAGTCGGCTCAAGGACAACAGGCCTTTGTTCACTTGTGTGTCTGCTTTTCTCTTCCCGACTAAAATCAACACTCTATAAGTTAGGGGCATTTTCTACCTATGTCACTGTTTTTCAGCTCTCAATAAATATTTATATATTATAAATGTGTATACCTTGTTCTGTATGTGACTTTATGTTACAATCAAAATAACTTAAGGTAAAGCTTGAGGCTGACAAGAATTTTTTCCTTTAAATAAATTTCATTCATTATTCAAATATGCGTAATATAATGTATACTATGAATTGTCTGGAGACAGGGATCATGTCTCATTTCTATTTTCATCAGTCTCCAGCATGAGATTAAAAACACACTAAGTTCTCTTTAAATGTTGGTTTGCTGAATGAATAACTGACCAAATCTTATATATATATATATTTTTTTTTTTTTAGAAGGATACTCAAAAAACCAAACCTGTTGCCCTCGAATTGATTCTGATTAGAAGGTTAAGAAAGATAATATTTGTCTTTACTTACTAGCAGAAGCTTAATGAAATTTGCAATTTTACTATATTCTTGCATGTATTGCAATAACATGTAGGTAACTATGTAAACATTCATGTGCTCATATGTGTGCACAATTAATCGGACAGAAGGAGAAAGAAAACGGTCAGTGGAACAGAAAAATGGCGCTAAGTGGGAAATGGTAATAAAGAATGGTCAGCTATCTCTTTACAGATCTGTGGTGCGAAGCTGTGACTTAGTCACTGGGGTTCCTCAAAGAGGATTGAAATAACTTTGCAATAAATATTAAACCTCAGAATTTATTCATCATCCTATCATTAATCAGCAATATAGATGCTAGTGGCTTAATTTGTATGTAATCGGTCAATAATTCAGCCAGATTTTTTTTATATATATATAGATTAATCATTTAATATTCTGCCTGAAAGTTGTGAAGAAAATAAAGTACATGTGAAATATGGTCACTGAACTCAAGAGGCTCACAGCTAAGTGGAAAACAAGGAAACAATGAACAAATAAATATAATAAAAGACATTTACATTTTATCTAAGTAGTGAATATCTAGCAATCTTGCTAAAATAAAAAAAATAGCTTACTAAAAATTTTTTCTGGCTTTTTTTTTTTAATTTAAACAGATACAATCATATCATCTGAGAAGAATGTCAATTTTATTTTTCTTTCCAATCTGTATACCTATTATTTTTACTCTCATTTTACTCCACTAGCTAGGATCTCCATTACAACGTAAGTATTGAGAGTGGTCATTCTTGTCTTGTTTCTGATCACAAAAGAGAAACCTCCAAAGTTTTACCATTAATGACAATGGTTGCTATAAAAGTATTGAAAGTATTTATCAGGTTGAGGATGTTTCCTTCTATTACCAGTTTGGTATTGATTTCTATATTAATTGCTTTGTGGCCAGAGGATATCTCTTTGTTATTTAAATCCATGCAAATTAAAAAAAAATTTATGGCTATCACATGTCCAATTTTTATAAATATTACTTGTGTGTTTAAAATGGATGTGTATTTTGTAACCTGTTGGTTTTGTGGATATGTATTATAAATATCATTGTTAAAAGAAAAACAAAAAAAACAAACCAAACCCAGTACCACTGAGTCCATTTCAACTCATACTGACCTTAGAGGACAGAGTAGAACTGCATCATAGGGTTTCCAAGGAGAGGCTGGTGAATTCAAACTGCCAACCTCTTAACTACTGTGCCACCAGGGCTCCTTCCTGATATTACCAAAAAACCCATTGCTGTTGAGTTGATTCCAACTCATAGCAACCCTATAGGACAGAGTAGAACTGCCCCCATAGGGTTTCCAAGGAGCAGCTGGTGGATTCAAACTGCCAGTCTTTTAGTTAGCAGCCAAACACTTAATCACTATGCCACCAGGGCCCTCTTGTTGTTAGGTGCTGTCAAGTCCATTTCTATTCATCATGACCTCATGTGACAGAGTAGAACTGTCCCTTAGGACTTTTTAGGCTGCTAACTTTATGGGAGCAGATTGCCAGGTCTCTATTCCATGAAACAGCTGAGTGGGTTTGAACTGCCAACGTTTTACTTAGCAGCTGAGTGCTTAACCATTGTGCCACCAGAGCTCCTTGTATAATATATATATATGTGCATGTGCTTGTATGTATATGTATACACACACACATCACACACACATATATGCTATACAACATAAATATATACATATAACATATATGTTCTTATTTGATAAATCCAAGTTCATTAATCACGTTGTTCAAATAATCTCTACTATTACTTTTTTTTTTTTTTTTACTAGTTTGGCATTATTACTGGGAATGCTAATAGTAAAGATTGTATTTCAAGCTTGTGGGACTAAAGAAAGGAGCCTTGGTGATGCAGTGGTTAAGATCTCGGCTGCTAACTGAAAGGTCAACGGTTCGAACTCACTAGCTGCTCCATGAGGAAAGATGTGGCAGTCTGCTTCTGTAAAGATGACAGCCTTGGAAACCCTGTGGGGGGAGTTCTACTCCATCCTTACGGGTCACTGTGAGTCAAAATTGACTCAACAGCAATGGATTTTTTTTTGGGGGGGGAGGGGGTACTAAAGAGTAGAGAACCATGAAATGCAGGTTGTGGTGTTTGAAATGATTAGGAAGGCAAGTGGAGCAGTTTACCAAGGAATACCGTTGTCCTGTGGAAACTCTGGAACAGAGTTTCTAAAGATATGCCCCCAGGAGTACTGCTTCCTTAGTCTGCTTGTGAAACCGAACGAGTCTCACGCCCAGCTACATCTGATCACCTCCGTGTGCCGTACATCCGGTCCATTCTTGAAGAACACTGTGTTGATGTTCAGTAACACACGAAAAACTACAAAGGATTCCCCTTGCTAAAGATACTTATTAACTTTGCTTCACTGTTTCTCTCTGTGTGTGTGTTTAAATCATGGAACTCCCTCTGCCTTTAAAAAAAATGCCTGTTAAGATTCTACGGAATACAAACACTGTTTTATGTTGTAATATGAGGAAATGCAATAATGGAAAGCACATTTCACAGAGATAATCTAAGAAGATTGTGTGGGAAGAATGAATATGGGGAAAGACCAACCCCAAGGAAATTAATGATAATTTTGTGACATATTGGATAAAGAAGACATAGCAATTCCCTGTAAAGAACTATTTTCCTAAAGGATCAACTTTTTGGGGGTTGGGAGAGGGCACTCTCAGAGAAGAAGGTGAGCATTCTAATTTATTAGAGATCTAGATTAATATAAATTCTGTAAAGAGAAGGAATAAGAGCACACATGCGCACACACACACACTTCATTTTTATGGCCCATGGGTTGTTATATTAAGTAAATGATCTTAATAGCAAGAGGACGGCAAAACCCATCGCATTTACTGACCTTTGTTGAGGGAGGG
Organism: Loxodonta africana; assembly: GCF_030014295.1. Classification (NCBI taxonomy): domain Eukaryota; kingdom Metazoa; phylum Chordata; class Mammalia; order Proboscidea; family Elephantidae; genus Loxodonta; species Loxodonta africana. The sequence goes on along the minus strand of NC_087349.1, from coordinate 65,748,928 downwards.
AGTGAAAAATCAAACCTGTCAGGCATCAATTAAGTTCCATAGGTGGGTGGAAGCCAAGAGTCTCAAGCGTAACCCTCCTGGATTGGTGACCACTGCACCTCTTAATGCAGCTGAGCTTGACAGAGAGCTAAAGGGAAACCCAGGATTTATAAGCAAAGTTTTTAATCATTAAGGAAGGCCTGATGTGAGAAGAAAGCGGACAACTTGTAAGAGACCTGTTCTTGCTTTTGATTTGGGCTTAGTTCAAGCCAATGAACTGGGGGACAGGAGAGAAAGCCATTTCACTCTACTGCCAATTCCACAACATTCCTCTCCAGAAACTTCCACAGAGCTGGTGAACTTCCAGTAGTAAACACTGAGGTCTAGTTCCCCAGAATTTATGGGAGGGCCGGTTACTCCACTTTGGAAGGAAAAAAGAAAGTTTTCAAAGATTAATTATATTTATTTTTCTACCATTAAGTTCCATTGGTGCGTGGAAGCCAAGAGCCTCTTATTTATCCTTTACAAAGTGCTAGAAGAATGTGAACAATCTCCCAATTTTTGTTGTCCCAAGTTGATAAAGTAGTAATTTGTCCTAATAGGCAGATCCTACTCATTCCATATGTTTAATACTGGCAAACTAACATGCATTATATTAGACAAAGGAGAAAGATAAACAAAGCAATACCCTACTCTGAAAAAGAAAAGAATATGTAAATACATTCAAAAGAGTCAAATAAGCTAAAGATGCACATGAAGACTGCAAAAATATTGGTGATTGAATATTCTAAGAAAAAGCCAAGGAGACCTGGTGGCGCAGTGGTTAGTAAGCATTTGACTGCTAACTGAAGGAGCCCTGGCTAACTGAAAAGTCGGTGGTTCAAACCCACCAGCCACTCCATGAGAGATAGACACGGTAATCAGCTTCTGTAAAGATTTACAGCCTTGAAAACCCCAATGGGCAGTTTTACTCTGTCCTATAGGATCCCTATGAGTCAGAATCAACTCAATGGCAAAGGTTTAAGAAAAAAACTCTTACAAGTCTTTCCCTTGATCTAAGGCAAATGAGAGTACCTCTTCTGTCTTCTTGCCGTGCCATATTTAAACCCCTTTTGAAAAGTCAGGAGATGGGGGGAGCAGGTGTGAAAAAAGACTACTAGAGCCTTGGATGAGGATCGGTGACAGAGATCAGTGACAGAGGGAGAAGGAAATGAATATATATGTGGCTCCAAATTTTAAAGACAATTTTAAGGTGACAAAAAGAAATGACCCATTGAAGATACAGTGTACGAGCAAGTAAACATAAAGTGAGCAGAAAGGTCAGATGACATAATTCTGCAATGAAGACCAAAAGACCCACTCACAAAGAGATCAGGTACACAACGAACTATTATTTAAAAGAAAGAAAGAAAAGGTCATGTAGCATTATATTTATATACTTAAAACTATGTGACATCACTGGCACGGTACCAAGCACATGCAAGTATTCACTTACAGGCAGTTTCTATTGTTATTATGATTATTTTCACCATCATCCTCATCCTTACGATTTGCTTTGTCTGAAAATTTAGATGTAGTGGTAAACTGGGAGAAACCACATGGCAGGGGGGTTGCAAAAGTAAGCATTTTGGCCAGTCAAGCTGCTACCACTGAATGGGGTGGAATTGTGAGAGAGTGCATTAATAAATCCAATCAACTAGTGTTGAGGTGGTGGGACCTATGGGATGCATCCAAGGTGAATGGATAAAGCAGTCTGATAAAGCAGTCATTGGGTTGCCCATTCTCACTCTTCACAGCATCCAGTGGGTGGCAATGAGGCCCTGCTTTCCCATGAGCTATCACCCTCGTTGTCTTCAAAAGAAAGTCTATACTACATCATATGGCATCACAGATAGCCCTTCATCGTCTGGTCCCTTTTTGCCCCCAGAGCCAGCCTTTCATTAATTCCCCCTGGTCACATTGTACTCAGTACTCCAGCCCAACTAAACCACTTTAGCATCCAAACAACAGCAACGATAATAATATATAATAGTAATAACAGTAATTATTATTATTATTATTGCTACTTTTTTATACTGCTTACTTGGTGCCTGGCATATATTAACTCATTTAATCTTCACAACTATGAGACAGGTAGTAGTTGAATCTCCATCTTATTAATGAGGAAACTAAGGCACAGAGAGGATAAGTAACTTTCTCAAAGTCACACAAATAAAGAACGTCAACTCTCCCATGCTTCTGTGTTTTTGCCTACTCTGCTTGAGTGCCCATTTCCTTCTCCCTTTATCTGACTAGCTTCCCCTTCAAGCCTCAGCTTGGATGTCACCTACGTTGACCAACATCTTTAAGACATTTCCCTCTCCATCTCCCCTCTGCCACCTCAGTCTGTGTTAAGAATTTCTTTTCTAATCTATGACTTAGAGAAGAGTCAAACTCCCTCCTAGAAGGAAACATGTCGCACACGACTTTCCCAGGGGTATCTTTAGAAAGAGCATTCCTGCCTGTAATTAGGGTACAACTCCCCAAGAGGTGATTGTCCAGGAGCACATGCCCCTCAGGCAGGCCTGTTGGGAAACATCTTGCCTCGCTGATTGGGGCAAGCACTCATCTTCTTGAGTGGAAGGGGTGGCTAAGGACACACACTCTGGTTGTTTGGTTCTTCAGACTGTTCTCAAAAACTAATTGGAATTCTACTCAACTACTTGGTAAGAAAAATATTTAGGAGGCCACTCTACCCTTCGATGGTTGCCTTAGATATTTTTCCAAAATTATAGTTTCTTAAATATTTCCTAGTGGGATTTTTTTAAGCTTCACCTCAGTTTTCTTAATTATTATACTTAAAAATTCTGGTTATGAGTTTTACTGCTCAAAACCACTACTAACTAAATGTTTGGTGCATTATGTTTTCAATGTACTTTTTTTTTTAAACCCAGGGTTTATTTTTTCATGTATTAATTCAATGAGTTATTAAGTGCCTACCAGGTGCCAAGCTGTATGCCAGATACTGGGATACACACAAAAGAGACACAGGTCTACTCTCAAGGAGCTTACAGTCTTACAGGGAAAGAGTGATAATTCCAGCAGAGTCGCATATTAAATGTGATACAGTTGGCAAGGAAAAATTGTTTTTATTATTGAATTACCTATAATATAGCCATATCTAAAAACTATAATAATACATATTCATTTCATGAGTATATTTTAAAGGTAAGAACTCATGTTTTTCCTTAGAAACCAAAAATTTCCAATCCCTTTTATGCATAACAACTTCAAATTATCATTCTTATCTAGTAGCTATGAGGGAAAAAAACAGCTAAGATAGTCATCTTCTATATTTATTTTAACCCTGGCCAAGGATGTAAAAGTGAAATAGGTAACATTTTATTGATTTCACAGTAGTTGCTTAAGATTGATGATCGTCTTTCTAATTTGTGCAAAGTCATTACCCTTCAGTCACTTAGACAATTCCATTCTTAGACTCACTGTTTTGCTGAAAGATTAGAGGACCAAGATGTGTGTCAACTGCTAGGGCTTATACAATGTCAAGATACGTTAGAAGGAATCAGTGATTTTCATCAATCAAACGTGTATCCTGAAAGGTTCTTGGATGGCAGCACCCCAGGGTGCTGTCCAGGAGCCACATCAAATACCAACACCCAGGTTAAGTCAGGCCATATACCAATCAGTCAACATAAAGAAACTGAATTTTAGGACCAAAAAGCCTAGTGCTAAAAGATTTGGGAGATATTATCAACACAAATAATAGAAACATAGCTCTTTGAAGTATAAAGGAAGGGACGGACATGGCAAATACAAGAACAGTATCAAGAACCTAAATCCCTGTGAAACAGTACTAGGACCAAAATAAATATTAACCCCACATTTAATTGGAATCCATTAAAACTTTCCAAACTGGAGGCAATGATAAAAAGTCCAAGGACTCATAACTTGTCTAGCCACTAAGCTAAACTGCAGCACATGAAAAAAAAAATTATTCCAAACCTCAGCAAACAGAGAAGCTGAGTGGAGTAATGAATGTTTTAATCCAGCTAAGAGGTCATACTTTATTTTTAAGCAACAACTCCAGCATTTCTTGATAGATGGAAAACTTACTGTGCTAAGATACCATAAAAGGTAAGAGTTGGTACTCAATGGAATTCATTCAGGCAATAACCCAAAAAACCAAACCCACTGCCATTGAGTTGATTCCGACTCATAGCAACCCTATAGGACAGAGTAGAACTAGCCCGTAGAGCTTCCAAGGAGCGCCTGGCAGATTCGAACTGCCAACCTCTTGGTTAGCAGCCGTAGCACTTAGCCACTACGCCACTAGGGTTCAGACAATATATTTTTTTAAAAGGATCATCAAGGATAGACTTCTAAGGATGTAGCTTTTTACTGTGCTATAAAAGCAGTCCCACTGAAGTACAGAAGGAAGTTCCAAGGGACTAATCAACATTCATTAAAGCAGCAATGCCATCAAAGAAAATGGAAATGGCAGTGTGATCCCTGGAAGAGGCAAAAAGGAGGTCAGGAGAATTTTTGAAGGAGCAGGTTTAGTGGTGACCATGGGGATAGAGACATTGTAGGGGGTGAAATCGTAATTTAGTGGAAAAAGACAGAAGATAAACAGGATGAGAATAGGGTAGTAAGACTGAAGGTAGGGGTTTTTGTTTTGTTTTCAGTAAGTTAGAGAGAAAGGAAGTCTCTATATATATAGAAATAGAGACAGATGATGCTAAATATAAGAAATCACATGGGATGATCTTCATGGGCAGCCTTCATGTGGACGGGTAAAGGAGCTACACTCTATGTTTTTCATGCTTCCTTTACCCCATTAGGACACAACTGGGTGTTTGCTCTACTATTCATTTGGAATCTCCCATACATTACCTATATAGTAATCAGTTATAACAATAACATTTTTATACATTAAAAAAAAAAACCCTCAAACCTGTTGAGTTGATCCTGATTCATAGGAATCCTATAGGACAGAGTAGAACTGCCCCAGAGAGTTTCCAAGGAACACCCGGATTCAAACTGCCAACCTTTTGGTTAGCAGCCATAGCACTTAATGACTACACCACTAAAGTTTCCTCTTTACACATAGTTGTATTTTAACTCTTTATCCATTGAGGCAAGGGCCATATACTTTACTTCCTTGTATTTTTATTTTCCTTTATGTAGTATCTTACATGGAGTTAAAAAAAATATATGTTGATAATGAATGTGATGAACAAAGCTCTCTCACAATCAAAAATAGGAGTATTACTATGCTTATTAAAAAAAAAATAGCTAAACAATTAGGTTCTTAATTACACTGCCTTAAGTTTTTGACAGTAAAAGAAATCTGCCTCTGGCATTAATGTGCAAATACCTATTTTCCCTTATTAAGTCAACTAATGAAACCAGCAAGAACCATTCATAAGTTTCAAGATTCTATAATTACTATTAGGTTGGTTAATTTTCCATCTATAATCAGTGTGGCTATTTGGTTGAACTAAACCATTCTTTTGGGGATTGTTTAAAATTCACACCCAAAATACGCAGTGCTATATTCTTCTTTTAGCTTTTCCCAGTTAAAAAAAAAAAAAAAAAAACTTGTCCAATCCTTATGGAAAATTTAAATGAAAGCACCTATAAAGTTAATGGCAATACTAATTTTTTTTTCAAATCACAAAGAGAATTGACAATAATTGCAATCTCTTCAAATATATTTTCATTTAACTATAATATTTCTAAAATCCTGTGTAAGTTCTATTTCTTAGTCCTGATATTTAAAATCATAGCTTCTCTCTTTCTAAAAGTCTGTGAAGTGCTATTTTCTCTCCAGCAATCATGTTACTTTTATAAAGTGAATGAATATGGACTTTGCTACAGCCTTCAAGATTAGATTCATTTCCCTCCCTGTGCTAATTCCAGCATAACATTCTCTCCTGGAATACAAATTTTCTTTCCTAATATTTTATCTTTGTGTTTAAAACGTGAATCCCTGGTCAATAGAGTGTACATCAGTGTTGCCAAATTTTTCTGTTGTTTGGTTTGTCTATGAAATTGTTTTTGGTTTTCCTTTCGAGCTGTACTTATTCCTACGAACAAAGCGTTGCATTGAAGTCTCTGTTTTCATTTGATTTCTGAATAGTTCAAAGTCTTGTTTCTTAGCATCAACTCTTTCTGTAATTTGGAGAATTCGTCCTTATGTTATTTAATTTGCACTCTGAAGCATGAGGGTATCCCTAACCTAATTACCAAGTGAAAATGTATCATAACTTTCTCTGCCTTTGTTTAAATGATAAAATGACTCCAAGTTACCCAATGAATTTAAAAATAAATATTATTACGGTAACTGCTATTGTCAGAAGTGATTAAAATAACTACAGATTTTCTCTCTTTCCTGATCGTATCCCTCCCTAAAATTCTTATTGTCAATAAGACTGAAATGAAAAAACAAGCCAAAAAAAAAGAAAAAAGCAAACCCAAAAGCTTTGATTTCAGTAATTTCAAAACATTTTTTTTCACTTTGTCCTTTTTATCCAGATAAAAAAGATTGTTTGCAGTCACGCTCTTACAGAAGCGATTAGTAATTCTAAGAGATTTTGCTACCATTTCCTTAAAATTTTATGCTTGTTCAGATTCAGACAAGAAGACAATGTTGTCAAGAGTTTCAAGGGTAACCTTTGTTGCCAGCGCTTCACCACAAATGATCATGGATTAATTTGTGGTTTCAAATATATTCATGTACAAATCCCCGGCCAGAATAAGTAGGATAGTAATCGTATCAGGAAACCCTCATTCCTTACTGGTTCTTCCACAACAGCAACACATTCAAGGGTATCTACGATCTTTATAAAACAAGGAAGGGAGGAAGGGAGGAAGGGAGGGAGGAAGGAAGGAAGGAAGGAAGGAATGCCTGCATCTGCCTCTCTTCCTTCCCAAACTTCTGATTTTTCTTCTGTGCTTCCCCTCTTTCCACTTACTCCTTAACCCATTGTATTTTGTGTCCCACCCTCAATTGCAATGGAACTATACATGCCATGGGCACCAGTGACTTGCTAGCTGCTAAATACAATGGACATATTCTACTTCTGGTATTACTTCCCTAAAGTATTTGTCATTGTTGATTACTCCCTCCTCTTTTTTAGTTCTTTTTAAAAAAAAATTTATTCTAGAAAAATTCAAGTATATCCAGAAACAGAATAAAATCCATGAACCAGCTTTGATAATCATCAGTATATGGCCAATCTTACTCATCTATCTCTACAAACTCTTCCCTCTCAACTGATTATTTTGAAGCAAATCTCTGACAGCATATGATTTCTTCTGTAAATATTTCAGTATATATCTCTAAACGTAAGTGTACTTAAATTATCACATATCATTATCACAACTAAAAGTTAATAATTCATAAATATCATGAAATAGCCAGTCAGTATTCACATTTCTCTGATAGTGTTAAAAGTCTTTTTAACTGGGTGTTTGTTTGAATCAGGACATACAGAAGATCCATATTTTGAGATTGGTTGAAATATCTTGATTTTTTTAAATTTTGATTTGTTTTTATTTATAGTTTCCACCTCCATCTCTTATTTTCTCTTGGGGGAAAAAAAAAAAAGGTTGTTGTTGCAGAAACAAGGTCAATTGTCCTACAGATTTTCCCACAGTCTGGGTTTTGCCGATTGCATCCCGTAGTGCTATTTAACATTTGGCATCTTTTCCTCCTATTACTCTGGTTCAGAGGCTGGGAGAATTGTTAAGATTCACATCCGATTTGGGAGGTAAGGCTAGTTCATAGGCGGTACTGTATACTTCCATATAGAGGCTGTTTCTACTTTTATGTTATCAGCCACTGATAATCATTGCCTTGATCATTGGAGGTCTGTAAAAAAGTAATATTCAAATTCTATTATTTCTTCTTCCTATGTTAGAAAAACTTCCCCATATCAACTATTTTGTAACTCTGAGGTACAAATCGTATAGAAAAGGCAGAAGAAACATTTGATTCTTTCCTTTATTTACTACTTCTCAAAATAATGAGTTGGTTTTCTAGTATTCTCCAAGGATGACCAATAAGGAAATTTGTTGTTGTTATTTTTTCCATTATCATTGTGAATTTGTAAATTTATTATCCTTGTTGATGATCTAACAAATTATGGGTAACATTGCAAAGAATGGGAATTATAGAACACTTAATTGTGCTCATGTGGAACTTATACATAGACCAAGAGGCAATCGTTTGAACAGAACCATGGGATGCTGAATGGTTTAAAATCAGAAAAGTTGTGTATCAGGTTTGTGTTCTTTCACCATACTTATTCAGTCTGTATGCTGAACAAATAATCTGAGAAGCTGGACTATATGAAGAACAAGGCACCATGATTGGAGGAAGATTAATTAACAACCTGCAATATGCAGATGACACAACCTTGCTTGTTGAAAGTGAAAAGGACTTAAAGCACTTATTGATGTATGTAGTATACCTCAACATAAAGAAAACAAAAATTCTCACAACTGGACCAATAAGTAATACATGGAGAAAAGACTGAAGTTGTCAAGGACTTCGTTTTACTTGGATCCACAATCAATGCCCACGGAAGCAGCAGTCAAGAAATCAAACGATGTATTTATTGCCTTGGGCAAATCTGCTGCAAAAGAACTCTTTCAAGTGTTAAAAAGCAAAGATGTCACCTTGAGGAATAAGCAAGTGAAAGCTGGACAATGGATAAGGAAGTACAAAGAAGAATTGGTATCTTTGAATTATGGTATTGGTGAAAAATGCTGAATATACCATGGAAGGCCAGAAGAATGAACCAACCTGTCCTGGAAGAAGTATAGCCAGAATGCTCCTTAGAAGCAAGAATGGTGAGACTTCATCTCACATACTTTGGACATGTTATCTGGAGGGACCAGTCCCTGGAGAAGGACATCATGTTTGATAAAATAGAGGGTCAGCGAAAAAGAAGATGACCCTCAACGAGATGGATTGACACAGTGGCAGCAACAACGGGCTCAAACATAGCAATGACTGTGGGCATGGTGCAGGACTGGGCAGTGCTTCCTTCTGTTGTATGTAGGGTTGCTATGAGTCAGAACTGACTTGATGGCACCTCAGGATTATGATGATAACAATGATGAATGAACGATGATTTTTGGCCAACAGAAACTTACTCAAGTTGGTTCCCGAGTCCTTTCCTAAGACCCTTATAGGGTTTGGTAGCTTCCTTGTTTTCTGTTATGATGAGCTGTTTCAGGCTCATTTTGTACATCTCTTGCACAGATCTGGAATCAGTCATTTCTCCAAGGACCCCTGGTTTCTTTTAGTGGGACTGGTATTTAGATACCCCTTTCTGGATACTAGGAGTATTAGTGCTACTGGATTGGTCCTTGTTTCTAGGTCTTTTTGGTAGAAAGAGCTGTGAATAAGTATTCTTTTACATTTAAAAATAACATACATTGAATACTTACTTTCAACTCAATTTTAGAATTGTTACATACAGGGTTTTTACTTAACTTTACACATCTGAATCTCCTTTCAACAACGCTCATAATCTCACTTCTCAATGACACCTGCATTAGTCACGTGATTTATCTTGAGATACAAACAACAGCCTCAGAAGAACAGTAACAATTGGAGCACCAGCGATACAGGTGCTAGAAGCTGTTTAAGGTTTTTTTTTTTTTTTGGTAGTTCTTTTTGTCCTTAAAATATGTATCTCTCTAGGAACATATAGTCAAAATGCAATATTTTAAGGTCACTTAAAATCATTCCTTACTGTGAGGTTTTGCCACAAGTTTGATCCACAGTAAGATTGATTTGTTTCATGTTACTTTAAATTTTTTATGAATGCTTTCTTATTTTGTTTTGTTTCATAAATGTGTAATGCATACATGATTTCAACATCAGATGTACAAACAGGGTATACTCAGATAAGTCTGGCTTTTACATCTGTTTCTTTCAGCCTAGTAATTTCTCAGCCTGTATGTAATTTTTGTGTATGTGTGTGGTTTATCATTCCAACTTTTAAAAAACATATAAGTGTAATACTAAAGAATGACAGCATACTATGTATAGTTTTCTTTACCTTGTCTTTCTCATTCGAAAATATATCCTAAAGTTCACTCCATAATAGTATGTAGAAGTCTTCTTCATTGCTTTCTACATCTGACTAGTATTCTCTGGTGTGGATATACCACATTTTATTTACTCAGTGCCCTATTGATGGAGTATTGGGTTGTTTCCAGTCTTTTGCTATTCAAATAGCCTCAGAATGAATATCCTTGTTCCTCTATTTTTTAATATTAATTTTTTAATTTTATTGTGGTAAAATAAACACAATAAAAACTTTGTCATTTTAACCATTTTTAAGTGTATAATTCAGTGACAATAATTACCTTCACCATGTTGGGCTATCTTCACCACTATCCATTTCCCAAAATTTTACATCACCCCAAACAGAAACTCAGAACCCCTTTAGCAATTTTTCTTATTTTTTGCTGGTGTATTTTTGGCATAGATTCCTAGAAATGGGAAATACACATGCATTATTTTTAGATATTGCCAGATTCTCCTTCACAGTGTTGTACCATTTTGCTTTACCAGCAGTAATGTACGAGTGGCTAGTTTCTTTCAGCCTTGTCACAGTATGTTGTCAAACTGCTGGATTTTTACCAATCTGATAGTTGAAAATAGGTTTTTTAACTTAGTTTTACTTTGAATTTCTCCAGTAAGTGAGGTTGTGCATCCTTTCACATAGTTAAAAGTCAGTTCTGTCCTCTTGACTCTGTCTTCTCCACTGATGCCCATGATGCCACATACAAGCTCTAATTTTTCTCCTGCTTCTCAGGGTGTTCCTTTTTAACCACATTTCTCCTGTTTATTTCCTAAATACTCCTCTTCCTCTGGCTTTTGTCTTAAGTTTTCTTTAAAATTCCACCCCTTTGACTCAACAGAGTTTTTAATTATTATTATTATTGCTATTCTGACTATTCGACAGGGAACTGCCAGAAATTCAGGCCAGTTTCAGAAGAGGATGTGGAACCAGGGATATCATTGCTGATGTCAGATGGATCCTGCCTGAAAGCAGAAAATACCAGAAGGATGTTTACCTGTGTTTTATTGACTATGCAAAGGCATTCGACTGTGTGAATCATAACAAACTATGGATAATGCTGCGAAGAATGGGAATTCCAGAACACTTAATTGTACTCATGAGGAACCTTTACATAGACCAAGAGGCAGTTGTTCGGACAGAACAAGGGGATACTGATTGGTTTAAAGTCAGGAAAGGTGTGCGTCAGGGCTGTATTCTTTCACCATACCGATTTAACCTGTATTCTGAACAAATAATCCGAGAAGCTGGACTATATGAAGAAGAACGGGGCATCAGGATTGAAGGAAGGCTCATTAACAACCTGTGTTATGCAGATGACACAACCTTGCTTGCTGAAAGTGAAGAGGACTTGAAGCACTTACTAATGAAGATCAAAGACCACAGCCTTCAGTACGGATTACACCTCAACATAAAGAAAACAAAAATCCTCACAACTGGACCAATGAGCAACATCATGATAAATGGAGAAAAGATTGAAGTTGTCAAGGATTTCATTTTACTTGGATCCATAATCAACAGCCATGGAAGCAGCAGTCAAGAAATCAAAAGACGCATTGCATTGGGCAAATCTGCTGCAAAGGACCTCTTCAAAGTGTTGAAGAGCGAAGATGTCACCCTGAAGACTAAGGTGCGCCTGACCCAAGCCATGGTATTTTCAATCACATCATATGCATGTGAAAGCTGGACAGTGAATAAGGAAGACCGAAGAAGAGTTGATGCCTTTGAATTGTGGTGTTGGTGAAGAATACTGAATATACCATGGACTGCCAAAAGAATGAACAAATCTGTCCTGGAAGAAGTGTGGCCAGAATGCTCCTTAGAGGCAAGGATGGCGAGACTGCATCTTACATACTTTGGACATGTTGTCAGGAAGGATCAGTCCCTGGAGAAGGACATCATGCCTGGCAGAGTACAGGGTCAACAGAAAAGGGGAAGACCCTCAACGAGGTGGATTGACACAGTGGCTGCAACAATGAGCTCAAGCATAACAACGATTGTAAGGATGGCGCAGGACCGGGCAGTGTTTCATTCTGTTGTGCATAGGGTCGCTATGAGTCAGAACCGACTCGACGGCACCTAACAACAACAATTCTGACTACTACTAAATGCCTATCCCCAGCCCAGAGCTCTATCTTGCATTTCTGCCCCACATATCAAACAGCCTAAAGAAGATCTTGAATTGTGCCCCACCAAAACCCATTGCCGTTGAGTCGATTCTGACTCATAGCAACCCTCTAGGACAGAGCAGAACTGCCCCAGGGGGTTTTCAAGGCTGTAATCCTTATGGAAGCAGATTGTCACATCTTTCACCAGTGGAGAAGACGGTGGGTTTGAAATGCCAACCTTTTGATTAGCAGCTGAGCACTTAATCACTGCACCACTAGGGCTCCTTTGAACCCCACAGTTGCTTTAAACTAACTTATGCAAAGCTTCTTCCCAGACATGCCCCTCCTTTGGTGTTCTCCATTGCGGTGAATGCTACCACACATCATCAGTCACCCCAGTCAGAAGCTGGGGTTCTCTTCTCTGACTCCCTCCCTCACTTCCCTTGTATCAAATCAATTGCCAGCTTCTGTGGCTTTTACCTCTTAAGTGGTTCTCAAATCCACTTCTCTTCACCCCAAACTACTGGTCTTAGCCACCATGACTTCTCCTCTAGATTACTGCAGCTTCCTTCTAGGTAGTCTTTCTTTTTCCTCTTGCTCCCAACCAAGGTCAGAATGACCTTCTGTAAAACCTGATTTATTTTATTGTGGCAAAAATATATGTAACAGAACATTTGCCATTTCAAACCTTTTTTACGAATACAAGTCAGTGACATTAATTATGTTCACCATGTTCAGAATGGCCTTCTAAAAAGATAAATATTACAGTGCCATTTATCAGCTTAAAACCTTCAAAGGCTTATGTATTTCCATACACGTATGTGTACAGATGCTACAATGGTCTGGAAGAGCTACACTAAACTGATAGTAGAGGTTACCCCTGGGGAGAAGACTGGGATGGTGGGCTGCAAAGAGGACTGGAGGGTCCAGAGGCTTAATGGGGGGGGCGGTGGCAGGGAGCACTTATGCCCTGGTGCCACTTAAGGCCCGGTGCCAATTAGCAGTTTCTACTGGCCAGCTATGAGAGATCATTCAGCAATTTAATACCAATTGCCCTAGGCACTGTCTTCCATAGTTAGGCCCCCGGGTGGGCAGGTTTATTACTGGTGAAGGAGGACTTCAGCTTTACCATTATTTGAATCTTTTGAAATTTTTGCAATTAGAATGGCTTCAAGTATTATTTACTTAATATTTAAAAATAAAATAAACTACAAAAGTTAGCCTTAACTAGCTCTAGGGCAGAACAGATTCACCAATAGGTTGTATGAATTCCCAGTGCCAAGTTATCTGGAAGAGGATTCAGGTGTAACCACTGCCTACAAGTACCCCCAGGGAAGAGAAAACATCCTCTCCCCCTATCAAATACCTGAGAATTTCAATCAAGGCATTCTTACCTTTGTGGTCCACAGTTTGACGGTCCAGTCGAATGATGACGTGACAAACAGGTGTGAAAAATCAATTGGGCCCACTGCCATGTGGCAGTTAATCCCCGTCACTGGTCCTTGGTGACCCTCGAAGATCTCACCAATGCCTGCTTTGCTGCATGAAAACCACCAGGGAGCAGAATTTCAGTGACCTTTGCAAAACAGTAATTCCTTTAAAAAAACAAACTCATCTCTGTATGACTGTTGTTAGGTGCCGTTGCGTCAGTTTCGACTCATATCAATCCTATAGGACAGAGTAGAACTGCCCCATAGTGTTTCCAGTGAGCGGTAGATTTGAACTGCCAAACCTTTTGGTTAGCGGCCGAGCTCTTAACTACTGTGCCACCAGGGCTTCTCTGCATGACTACTTTTCCATAATTTACAAGAACCAACACCACCAAAAATGAAACCATTTTGAGTTCTCTTTAGATGAAAGAAACTGCAAAAGTGCTAGAGTATTTTTGGTGTTTGAAAACCAGTAAAGTTTATGAGAAGGAAAAAGGGGAGTAAAAGGACAATACAATCTTCTTAATCATCAGAATTTAATGTCAAATTTTATTATTTTATCCTTTTTCAGAAGTTCCTCAAATCCCATCATTGCTGATGCAGCTATTTTGATGGGAAACATAAATACTTAGATATCAGAAACTTCCATATTGATAAAAAGACCATTCTATTCTTGTGAAGACACGTTGCACACGTTCTATTTTAACTTCTTTTAGTCTATTGGCTATGGAAACCCTGGTGGCATAGTGGTTAAGTGCTATGGCTGCTGACCAAACGGTTGTCAGTTCTAATCTGCCAGGCACTCCTTGGAAACTCTGTGGGGCAGTTCCACCCTGTCTTATAGGGTCACTATGAGTCAGAATCGAGTCAATGGCAGTGGGTTTGGTTTGGTTTTTTATTGGCTATAGGGTCACTATGAGTCGTAATTGACTTGACGGCAACGGGTTTGGTTTTTTTGGTTATTGGCTATAAAACTCTACATATCCTTGAAGGCATATTCACTTATCCTTTAAAAGAAGTTTTTTAAATTAGGTTGACATACCTGAAAATATAATCCTTTGTGGAAACCCTTGTCATCACATAATAATATACATAAATATAATATGGGGAAAATGATGTGTTTTCTCCACTGAAAACAGAAGAGAAATTTACAGGGCCACTAAGTATAAATTCCATGAGGGCAGGGACCTTGTCTTTGTGGCCATTGTTTATAAATCACATGAAAAATACTTAATAAATATTTGTTGAACGAAATTGCAAAGGACAAGACAAACTTTTAAGGCACAATTGAGAGAGAGTAATACACATTTTAAAAGTCATCCACAGGCATCATTAACTTATTTAACCAAGCTGCGACTTCCAGCTCTCTATGATCACATAACAGTATGCATGCAATCATATGTAATTAGAAAAATCTTAGAAAATATAGCAAAGATAGTACATTTAGAAAATACATGAGGTTATAAACCAAGCCAAACCCACTGCCGTCATGTCGATTCTGACTCAGCAACCCTATAAGATAGAGTAGAACTACCCATAGGGTTTTCATGGAGCAGCTGGGTAGATTCAAACTACTGACCTTTTGGTTAGCAGCCATAGCTCATAACCACTGCACCACCAGGGCTCCTAGATGAGGCTTTAAATATGACGAATATATAGGAATTGTGGAATATAAATATTATGTCATTATGAGTAAAACTGAATTAAATTATTAAAGTATTTGGGATTCCAGAGCACCAAAGAATGTCAATATGCTGAGCAAAATTTGAAATCATGAGCAAAGTGCTGAAGCATGTATCCCGTGTAACAGGCACTCAGAAATCATGCCCAGTGAAACTGCTAACCACAGTTCCATGTGTGATTATTAAAATTTGTTCTAATGAACACGAGGAACTGATCTTTGAAGTGGCCCCTGGTGTGATTCCACTTTCTCTTAGCAGCATCCCGAGAGGGTTTATAGGGTGCAAAATGGGGACCTTCTTTAATTTGTGGAAGTGGATACGCGCCTTCTGCATATTAGGTGAAAAGAAGAAATCCCACTCCCACCCCATAGCCCTGCATCACTCATTTAAAATAACTACAAAGCCAAATCCCTGCTACTTTAGGACCCTACTAAGATCTGTGTCTTCTATTTCAGATAGATAAACCAACACAAAAGGCAAAATCAAGCTCGTTGTAAAGAGGTTTGTGGTGTTTGTCACAGATACTCTTCTTGACATATTCTGAGAGTGCATATTCTGACTGTGCTTATAAAGGACAATAGATACAGAACAAAAATGGTCATCAGGTAAAAGGTTAGTCACATTAGAGAAACTGAAAACACAAAAAGAGAAAAAAATCTGAGAAAAATCTATGAACATGCTCTATAGCCTTCAGTGATAATTAAGGTCCTAGGTAATAAAAAAAAAAAACAAAAAAACCCTGGATTAAGTTACTTAAACTATGCCTTATTGATTCTAATAAATGTGGAGATAACCTTGCGACTCCACGTTGGCCCACTGCACTGCTTGTACCTCTCTTGTGCCAGTTATAACATTCTACCTGTGTTGTAGGTATTTGTGCATTTACCTTCTCCCCACCATCAGTTTCCTAGTGACAGCAGCCATACTTAAATGATGTTTGAAGGCCTCACAGACCAAACAACATGCTTCCCTCAAAGTAGGTATGCAGCAAATGTTTGGGTGAATGAATAACGTCATCAGATCTTTTTATGGTTTGATGAAACTTTAACGTATGGTTTTTAGCCAGCTTTCATGAAGCAGCAGCACTGGGCATGGAACTCTAAGGCCTATCTTCCTAGTCATCTTTCCATCATGTGAACAGGGCAAATACTGCTTGTTTCCATGTCCACAACAGCGAGAATATCACAACTCATGTTGTTTGAAGGGGGAAAAAAAACAACCACACATAGATGAACCATGGATGCTTGTGACTTCTACAACTCATAAAACATAGGGCTGTGAACTTGGAACAGTCTGTGGTTCCTCATGAAATCGCCTAGGATAGGTGCAAGAGATGAAAAAAATCAATTTAACAAGAACTACTAAGGTGAAAGAGAAATTCCGCAGGGTGAACATAGTGAATCTTTCGAAAGATGTGAGGCTACCTGTAAAGTTTTGCCTGCCATTTTATAATCTCATGCAAATGACTGGATTCCACTTATCCTGAAGACTGTTTTCTGGGGCCATTTGCCAATCTCTCAGTCAAGGCAGAGTTCCTATCCCTGGAAAATGCATGGTGGCTTGTATGGCTCATACTGTTCCAATTCCCCTGACTGGGAGGAGGGATCCTAAGGCATTTCTCTACAGTATTTGGATAGAGTCATTTATTTCTTCATTCCCCAAGTACATTTTTAGCTCCTCATTTACTACATGCTTTAGGCATTGGATAGGGAATGAAAGATAAAGTGAAAATAGTTCAATAAGAGACAAGTGGCGGATGAATGAATAATTGAAATAAAATGTGATTAATGCCATCATAGAAACATACACACAAAAAAATTAGAAAATATCAAAGCTATCTGACAGCCTACAGTCCTATCTCCCTTAACCAGAAATCAAATCTGTTGTCGTCAAGTCGATCTTGACTCATAGTGAGTAGAACTGAGTAGAATTGACTCATAAGGTTTCCAAGAATGTAAATCTTTATAGAAGCAGACTGCCACATCTTTTTCCCACAGAGCAGTTGGTGGGTTTGAACCACTGACCTTCTGGTTAGCAGCCGAGTGCTTTAACCACTGCACCACCAGGATTCTTCCTATCTCCTTTATCCTACTTTAATTTTCTCCATAGCATGCATTGTCATCTTACACTATATATTTACTTGTTTATTATCATTCACCCTCAACTAGAAGATGACCTCCATGTCTGTCTTACTCCTTTCTGTATCCTTAAGATGGTATCTAGCACATGGTAGGTTTCTGATAAGTTCTCTTTGAACGAATAAAAGGAATGAAGTTTCTACGTGACCACAAAGAAGAAAGTTTTGTGTGTTTTTTTTCCCCAAGAGAATCAGGAAAGGCCTCAAAGCAGAGTGACCTCTATGCCAACTCCTGAAGGATGAGGAGGAATTAACCAAAAAGAGAGAAAGGCTAGACTTTGCAGAAGAAACCGAGTATACAGAAGCATGGAGGTGAGGTGGGATAAACTGTGTTTGGGGATTGTTATACCTGATGGGCATGTGGCTGGAACCTGAAGGCATATGGAGAAGATAAGGCTGGGAAGGGCCAGAGAGTTAGGGTCTCACGTGGTATGCTAAGAAGTCTGGACTGTTTTCCTCAAGGCAGGCTGAACCATCAAAGATTTACAAGTGGGTAATGACAGGAGGGAGCCCCTGGATGGTGCAAATGGTTAATGGGCTCGGCTGCCAATAGAGGTTTAAGTTCCCAGAGATGCCTTGGAAGAAAGGCCTGGTGACCTACTTGCAAAAAATCAGGCATTGAAAACCCTATGGAGCACAGTTCTACTCTGACACACGAGGTCACCATGAGTCAGAGTTGGCTTGATGGTTACTGGAAATGAAATGAAAAAAATGACCAGGGCAGATGTACGCTTTAAGATAATAAAGGCTCGAGTTGTGCTGTGCATGTCTTCAGAAATGCCACTTCCAAATGAAAAGTGGTTACAACTCAGGATTCGATAACGGACTTTCGGAAACAAGGAACATGTCATCAGTAAGAAAACAGAAAATCACCTTCCATGACGACAAGCCGTGTAGACTGTACCCTCCTCACTGCCAACCACGAAGTTATTGACGTCTCCTGTTGGGAAAGCCATTCCAGTAACAGCCACAGACTTGGACTTATTGTACACCAGCTCCATGCTCTCCTACCAAAACACGGTATGGTTACATTTCCATCTGTCAACTCCTTGCCATGCCAAAGATAGCACGGAAAAATCATTTGGCTAAATTGTCTGTTTGCTTTTCACACAGCGTTACAAAAGACCCTGGCTGTGCCAGAAACCACGCTTTACTGCCCTGACATTCATGCTTCTGTGTATCTCTGGTTTCAGGCCGGCTGGATTTCATCAGCGTGTGCTGCTGCTTCTAAAGTCAGGCTGAGATGACAGGTGAGAATTTTGAAACTAATGGTGCAGAAACAAAAGATAATGCTGTAATGGTTACACTTGTCAGCCCCAGGCTTTAATAAAACACACAATATCCTTGTATTTACAAACATTTTCCAGATCAATTGTTCATGAGAATACACATGTACTAATAGCAGATGTACGAAGCACATTTGTCAAAGCAGTAGTGTGGGTCCGCCACGGACTAAAACCAGAAAGTTGTCACTCAGGTCATAAAAACCAGATCTCAGCAGGGACTAGACTTCCCAAACGGCAGTTGTTGGGAGCATAGGCTGTGAACCTGCAAAGTACTGTGTTTAAACAAGTCTTTAAAACAGTAAATGAGAGTATTTACTATGAAATTATTTTCTAAACTGGGAATTCAAGTGTATTTTAAAAGACACACTGCTCCGTTAGGTTTATGACAGTCAAAAGTATTCAAGCAAGACTAATGTCCTTGAGGAAACCCTGGTGGTGTAGTGGTTAAGAGCTATGGCTGCTAACCAAAAAGGTCGGCAGTTCAAATCTGCCAAGTGCTCCTTGGAAACTCTATGGGGCAGTTCTGCTCTGTCCTTTAGGGTCACTATGAGTCAGAATTGACTCGACGGCAGTGGGATTAGTGGAATGTCCTTGAGCATTCCGGTCTACTTACATAAAATGGCCTATTTTGTGCACCTGAAATTATTTTAAAAAATCATTCTGGGATATCATATTATTATAGTTGCTTGGGGGTTTGGTCTTTCTTATGCAAACAAACAACTGCACAGCACAGACCACGTGGTCATGTGATGCTGACAGTAAGTGAGATGCCCACATAGTGAGCACATCAGTATCTGGGCTAAAGGAGGGGGCGCTATGACAATATAGAAAACTGACTCTGTCCTATAGGGTCGCTATGAGTCGGAATCGACTCATTGGAAATGGGTTTGGGTTTTTTTTTGGTACCCCAAGTATGGCATAATAAATTGTTTCATGTTTCTAATAGTTTGATGAAAGACAATGTGTAGCTTAATAGATACAAATGAAATAAATCTTTCCCTCATTATTAAAGGCGGGGGGGGAGACTGGACAATGCAAGCTCTGCACCATCACTAAAATTAGCTGCAGAGAAGGTAAGTCTCTCTCTCTTACATCTAAATTTTATTTTTTTCAATTTTATGGTGGTAAAATATATGCCTAACAAAAAATTTTCCATTTTAACCATTCTTAAGTGTACGGTTCAGTGATGTTAATTCATTCACCTCATTGTGCAACTATCACTACTATTTATTTCCAAAAGCTTTTCATCATCTCAAACATCCCTTAAGCAGTAACTCTCCCCATTCCCTGAGCCCCTGGTAACCACTAATACACTTTTGTCTCTGTGCATTGGCCTATTCTAGATATTTCATATAAGTGAGATCATATAGTATTTGTTTTCTGTGTTTGACATTTCACTTAACATAATGTTTTCAAGGTTCATCCATGTATAGCAGGTATCAGGACTTCATTGCTCTTCATGGCTGAATAAAATTCCATCTTATGTATATACCACATTTTGTTTATCATTCATCTGTTGATGGACACTTGGGTTGTTTTTACGTTTTGGCTATTGTGGAAAATGTTGCAATGAACATTTGTGTACAAGTATCTGAGTGTCTGCTTTCAATTCTCTTGGGTATATAAGAGGGTGAGTCTCTTGGCTGCCCACTTTGGAGAGGGAGGGACCAGGGCAACTGCCAGATGCCCCTACTTCTCCCTGCCATCCACAGAAGCCATTCCATGAAATTCTCAGTCTTTGTTTAGAGATGGGTACCTATGGGCGTGAAAAAATGAACAAAAATGTCCTCATAGCACCTCTGCGACTGGTTTTAACCTAAACATATTCTTTAACCAGCAAAACGGGCAATTAAATATTCCTACATTGAGGGTTCTCTCTTATGGCTATTTATCATTGCTATGCTTTTAAAAGGAAACAATGCATTGCTGAGACTGTTAAGACAAGGCCATAAAATACCCACACACAACTCCAGGCTTGTATCATGTTAAAGATCAGCAAAAACAGGAACTTAAACGAAACAACCAGAATGGAAATAATGAGAAAGCTCATGCATTGTGAAGAATGTAACCCATGTCACTGAACAATTGGTGTAGAAATTGCTGAACAGGAACCTAACTTGCTGTGTAAACCTTCACCAAAAACAAAATAAATATTATTAAAAAAAAAAGAACTTGAATTGTAAGCAGCTTATTAGTTATCTCTCTCTGTTTTTCCACTTAAAATTAAGAGAACTGTATTTTGTGGAGGCTTTTTTTTTAAGGGAGATTCTTATTTTGAAGCTTCAGTGTCTCCTAGAATTGTGTAAGAGACATTTTAGGATCATTAACCCAAGAAAAGGAATAGAAATGTAAAGTTGAGAATTTTCTTCTAGATATATTTAGAATTTTCTTGATGTTTCTTCACATTTTTGTCAAAGGCTATAACAATAAACTCTGTGTTTTTTAGTTGGAGGACAGTGAAGTCTTTTTATTTTTTCCTACAAAGAAATGTGGAAAAAGTGTGCGATTACGTGTGTGTGTGTGTGTGTTTATGTGTACAGCTATAGGTATGTACCACTCTGTGTGTATGGATACACACATATATTCTCATGTTGTATTTAAGATGCCTCTCCAAAGGTTTCCTCCACTTTTGCCCCTTTGTTTGGTTTCCATTACTGTAATCAGTAGTGGTTTGGAAACTCTGGAACTTTTTCATTTTTGATTTCTCATTTGTTGAGCAAGGAATGGCAGAAGCCATACTAACAAACATCCAGAGGGGGAAAACAGATGGTTTGACAAATTCTTCATAAACATAGTTTGTTATCTAGGTGACAGATTCAAGCAAGGGCTTGGATTTCTGCTTTGCTGAGGTACCTTTTCTCCAAGGCAAGTGCCTGTAAGAGATTGCTCTACTGAACTCCAACCTCATTTGCATTTGTTTAACAATGCAGTAGGGTAAGTACAATTCATACCACAGCAACTTCCATAATTACTATGCTTTAAAATGGATTATTTCATTTTCACTTGAAACTGACCTAAGTATTAACGTATTACAATAATTACATGATTTGAGGTAAAGGAAATGGGTTTTGGCTTCAAGAGGAGACTGCTGTAAGCAGGCCCCACTCTTTCAAGTGCATCTATTGGTTTTAGCTCACATAGGATGTGAGGGTTTGGCTTTTAGGAACTATGTTCCATTAGGCAGGCATCTCTTTTAACCAGGATGTTGTCATGTGCATGGGGAAAACAAACCCACCTGTGGAGTTGACAGCATGTCCAGGCTCCAGGAACACATTTTACCATCGGTAGAGACAGTGATGAGGTTATGAGCATTCTGGGTCCCAACAACATTTACACAGTACACGGGATGCTGTGAAAACATAAACATGGAGGATCATACAGAGATCCAGTGGAAATGCTTACATTTGAGTGTCAAACACATTCCTCTAAAACAAGGATTAAGGAGTGACATAATCCTACAATAAGACAAGCCTCAGGTCATTTGCCACTTTTGGTTTGAAACTGATTTCTTTCTAAAAGCTCTGGCAGCCACACATAGTAGTGGAAATACTGACCACACTTCACCTTGCTCAGTCAGATGCAAAGTGATGGAACTGAAGAAAGCTAGAGCAAATGAGGAGGAGCAGAGACAGCTCAGAGAGGTGAACCTGAATTACTTCAATGAGTTGCCACTGCATAGTTTGGCTTCTAAGCTGAAAACGAGTGATTGAAAAAGACACGCTTCAAAAGGGGAGGACTACGGAAAAAGTGTTACTAAATTTGGGATTTAATGCATCACAATCGCAGTGCCAAACATTTGTTAACATTCTTTATAAAAAAAATGGTTAATAACCATCAACCTCTTTAATTTGGGCAGAGATCCTGGTGGGAGAAATTAGCACAATGAATCTAGTGCGATAAAATTAGGTTCTTTTATATTACCGCAAAATCTAGGATAATTATAGATTTATTTTACATATCACTTGGAGTATTATGGAAGCTTACATTTGGCTAGAACCTTGAAAAAGGTCATTTTTTTTTTTTTTTTTTTTTAGGAACCGTAACCAAGATGCTCTAACCTTCTGTCCTAACTCTAGTAGGTTATCCCACTGTGCTGCATCCTAAATGGTATGCTAAAATCATTTGCAGCTGCACATTAAATACTAAATGGAAGGTTAGCATAAGCAGAACCTAGCAGTAATTTGGGTTAGATTTCAGGCAGCTTAGCCATCAGTGGCCAAACCACAACTTACTTGATGCTTCTCTGTGCAAATAGCTGACAGTCTAAGTCTTATTCTTGATGAGTAACTGTCCATAATACCTCGCCACAACTACAGTGAAACAACCTTTAATATTGTAAAGTTGATATTATAAAGGTTGGTTCCCAAACTGTTATCATCATATAAACTCCTGGTGAGGAAGTACCCTAACAATCACCTAGTGCAGTTACTCATCTGCCTCTACCAAGAAGTGGTCCAAACTCTGCTAGAACACCTTTCTTAAAGGGTGACCATTTTAGCACTAATTCATAGGGCGTTTTTCTTTCTACCAATGGGGATAAAGAAAGTTCAAGAAGATACTTTCTGTATCTTCCCACTGGGATCATACAGACCAAGTCAAAACAATAGAGCTTTTTGAGTATTTATCGGCTGTTTTTATATTCCCCCTGAGTCTTGTCTTATTCAGGCTAACCATTGCCAGTGCCTTCAATGATCCCTTGGGTGCCTGATTTTCAATACCTTCCCCATCTGATCAATCTCTTCTGAATGTACCCTGTTTTGCCTGAGGTCCTCTTACAGCAAAGCTCTGAGGATGACACACAACCATCTACCTATCTTCTGATCAGCAGAGTGTAGAAATCAGGGCAGTGCTGAATTGTCACTTCTCCTATGCTAGAAGATATGACTCAATTAATTCAGTCTAAGATTACATTTGCTTTTTTGCAATTGCATCACGTCCTTCACCCATGCTCCTGTATCTTTTTCACACCATGTTCCTATGGAAACTTTCAAATGAATCAGCCTCAGTGGACCGGCACAGTTGCAAACGGAGTAGAGCTCTGAAACTGAATGTTATCCTAATGAGGTCTCAGGGTTTTGTGTGTCAATAGGACGGATTTGTTATGAAACTATAGACAACGTTCTTGCCCAGATCTCTAGCATATGTGGAAGCTGAGGTAGTACGTGAACTCAAGGCCCTATGTGGAAACCAAATTGAAAAATACCTGAAACAAGTTCTCACCTAAAAATAGCAAGCTTAGTAAAACTGAAGAACAGGTAAGCAGGGTCCAAATATTGTCATGAACCTGGAATCCACCTAGTTTCTCCAGGAAGAGTTCAATGTAGCTTTGTTGTTAATCACCAAGCATCAACATAAATCACTCAAACCGGAATGGATTGGGATTCCTAAGTGTGTAGTAGGGAAATAAGGCAAATCTAGAAGAATGTATAGAGCCACATGCTTAAAGAAAGAATGTGTGTTATTCTTCTTCCCTGGCTTCAACCAGTACTACTGGCCTGTACTGTCACGAATAATAAAACTTGGCTTAAAAGAAAACAGAGAGATGTAAAGAAATCAGAAGAACAGGAGCAGACACTTGGGCATTCATATGCATATATACACATACATCTACACAACTTTACTTAAAGGAAAGAAAGCAATGGTACAGTTAATTTTTCCAGTATAGTTGCCAGGTTGTTTTTTAAACTTATTTTAGGAATAAACTTACTGTGTGGCAGAGGATTTTGTTTTAATTATGATTTCCTGTTGTCCCAAATGCATATGTGTGGTGGGTGTGAAAGGAAATTAGTTAGTAATCTGTGGTGGGCCTCTTTTTCCTGTTTGATTCTGGTACCAATCAGCCAAGCAACAGTGGAAGTTGAAAGACAATCAAAAAATTAACTGTGCATTTTTAGCTATGGATTAGACCAAATACAGCAAAAGAGAAAAAAAATATATTTCTTTTTAAAATTTCCTAACAGAAATAATGCCCTTCAGTTTGATAATAGTATGTTAGTTGTGGTGATCACACCCTTAAGTTAATGAAAAAGAAATGTTAACTCTTTGGAAGAGCTCCCAGATTTGGATTCTTCCTAAAAAGTTACTCTTAAACGTTCTAACATTAAGATTTATAAATATATTTTGAAATTTCAGAAAGTATGCTCACTAATACATCAGATATCTACCTAGAGCCAAGAAGTGGTTTGACACTATTTGAGCAAACACCTGAATCAAGCCCATTTTCTCCTGGGGCACAATTTTCTGTTATTAGTTTGGAGAAATCGGGGTAGACAACAGCAATTTTCCAAGATTCCCAAGAACTAGTTCCATCTGCATATGTCTTAGGCCCCAGTCAATCAAAATTAGGGTTGACTTGATATTTGTCATTTCCCACTGTCAGTCTTACAAGAGTGGAAGGATTTCTCCTCATGGTGGTAACTATAGCAAAGTGCAATCTTTTTTCAAGCCAGAATGGTTTTGGGGCCTGCAGACTTAACAAATGAGGCAACCACATTAAGGAAACTGAAAACAATGGAAGAGCTGTATCCATGGGCATAATTTGGGCATTTCAGAGAAAGAACATCAGCTACCCTGAATGTCAAGGTATCAGGAATTGATGGAGACATGCCTGTTTTCTTGTTCCTCCTAACAATTGCCATACATACCTGTCTTTCTCTTAAAGGAAATGACAGTATAGTTGTCTTATGAACACTGTACTGAACCTCTTCTACTAAATTATAAGTAATGGTTTTGAGATGTTGACTTTTAACCCTACGGATTATACTGTCACTATAGACTTTACATTGAGACACCACACATTCCAGGATTTAAAGTCATAGGACTCCCTCAAATTGCAAATGGAAAAGGCCAAAGTCCCATAAACCATCCCTAGACCTGAAACGCTTATTCTTCATTTGAAAATATATGTTTCCAGCTAATAATGCAGGTGTGAAGGGTTTCTTTAGGAAAACAATTCCACAGATGCCTCTTCAAAAAGGCCAAAATTCCTGTGTTCTTCTACAGTTTGAATCCATTCTCACTGGTAGCCTTTTGAGTCATCTAAAGAGATTTTTTCTATGCACTAGCAATTGTAGATTATTAATTGATTTCTCTAAGTCCAGTGTTTCCTTCACCTACTTTTCACTCCGATTTATTTCAGTCAGTCAGGATAAAATCACCATAAATTAGATACTTCTAACATGGAGCTAGGAGCTCTGGTGGTGCACTCGTCTGCTAACCAAAAGGTTGGCAGTTTGAACCTACCAGCCACTCTGTGGGAGAAAGGTGTGGCAATCTGCTTCTGTAAAAGATTTACAGTCTTGGAAACCCTATAGGGCCGTTCAACTGTGTCCCATAGGGTTGCTATGAGTTGGAATCAACTCAATGGCAGTGGGTTTGGTTTTTCTTTTGGTAACTCAGAGCTACTGGCAAAATTTGTACTTTTGTGAGTTGAGCTATTTTTTCCTTTAGGACTTGGGTGGCTGACAGGAATGTGGCAAAAGTTCCACTTACTGTGTGTGCAGCAGCCGACAAGGGTGTCCGCTGCACTGGTGTCCTTCGATGACTGCGATTATCCCACAGGACAATCTGGCCTGAGTAAGTCCCACCGACCACCAAGTTGGGATGGAAACGGGCAAAGCAGACTGACATCACAGAGGACTGGAGGGAAAAGGAGAGAGAGAGAGAGATGCCAGAGACTTGAGAACACATTCAAACTGTTGGAGAACTCTTGTTTCTTCCTGAAGAGAAAACAGTTCATCTCATAAACTCAACACATCCTGGAAAACATGAGGCAGTTTAAAGCGGGTGTGCGTAGCTAGCAGGAGATTTTGTACACAGATATGGACTAGAGGTTGCCCAGTGGTTCCCCTTGAGACTTAAATTTGAAAGCCTGGCCATGTCATCAAATAGGCATGAAACCTATGTTATGTACATCATTGTTTTGTGGTTCGTAAAGCCTGATTTATGGACATTTCCCATTCATCAGTAGAATTGCAACAGAGCTAAAGTCAATTCTCCACTAAAGTCTTTACAAAGCGATTCTTTATTTTAGGGACATGGCCACATCAAGTTATACTATATACAGTGTTGGCAAAGTCAGAGTAACTTTAGCTTTGAGGATTTTGCAATGAGGTGCTTTTTTGTTTGTTTGTTTGTTTTGCTTAATGTGGCCTTCTAGGAAGCATAATGACTTCAGACTTATCCAGCTGGTTCCTCCCAAAGTTTCCACACCTCCCATGGGCATTCTCCCTGACCTTTACCCTGCCCACTTCAGACAATTCTTAATGTTATTCTTTGCCTATTTTAACAAAACAGTCAGAAATGGATTTCAGTCCAACTCTGCCATAGTCTATCACAGCATCACAAATGTGGTTTCCGAAATTCCACAGAAGACTACCCGGCACTACATTTTATAGGAAATTGTTTAGCTGAGGCAGAAACATGACGCACTGAAAATCAGACAACTCAACTGATCCATATCTGCTAAGAAGCACATTTCAAGTTTTGCAGTATTTTGCACATTTGCATTTATAAGCTGAGGTAATTGTTTTTAATAAATATTTTTCATCCCTTCAATTTTTAAATTTTTTTTCAATTAAATTCAATGAAAACCATTGAGTACTTACTATATGTGAGAAAGGTATTGTTCCAGGCATGGTGGGAATATAAAGTGGTCATTGTTCTCAACAAACTTGTGCCCTGGTAAGGGGAATTAAAAAATGTGTACAGAGATGAAGAGAGCTGCTGCTAGCCCATATAGTGCCTTTGTGTGAACAGAAAAAAAGGTGGTCCTTTGCAGAGACACAGTCAGGTGGGCAGGTGCATGCCTTGGGAAGTGGAGAGTAAGTGGAATTTTTTGTTCCCACTTGTTGCTTGGGCTTAGCATCCTTGTGCAGGGCAGAATCTGCATACCTAGGTAGCAGTCTTGAATGTAATACATGCCACGACTAAATCACAGGAACACATATGTATGTGTACATGCATGTGCAGACATGTGCATGTAATACAGGGGGAGGGGAGAGGAGGGTTGAACTGGTGGGGTGGTTAGAAAGACCTCTTAGAGGCTGTATTATACCTTGAAGTATATGTGGAACATTTGGCAAGCGAAAAGGAGAACAGGCATTCCTGAGAGATGGAATAATGGGAACAAAGGCCTAGAGGCAGCAAAGCAGAGGCTGGAGAACAGCCTGTAGTAGGGTTTGGCTGGGAAGGAGCTTGCCGGTGAAGGTGGGTAGTAGGAAATTTGTGTGAGGATGTAGCCTGGGCCAGATAAGAGAAGGCCTTGACTGACACTCACAAGAATTTGGATTTTTTTTCTGTGGGCAATAGTGAGAAATCACAGCTTTCTAAACAAACAAGTGAGAGGATAAAACGTTATAACTGAAAAACCAGCAAAGATGTGATTTAAAAAATACATACATGATCTTTTTCTGACTGGTAAGCTAAGCTTCCATTTCTAAAAAATTCAGAGCTACAGTCAGCCTAAGGCTTCTTTGTCAGAAACAGTCTCAGATATTCTGAGGTAGAGTTAGGAATGCACACTTTATTTTTCAGTCATATTTTTCTAGTTTGAATGATTTTCAGTCCCAATTCCTTGAACATGATTCGATGGAGAACATGCATCATGCCCCAATCTGGTTTTCATAAAATTCAAGAATAACTCTCAATAATGATACTGAAATAAAAAAGAACGAAAGAAAATAATGCTGGTCGGCTTCTTGTTTTACACATCCCACAGAAATGATTCTTAGTTTTCAATTGATGAAATTCTTATGTTGCTTGAGCTATGTTGGAAACTTTTTTATTTTTAAGCTTCAGAAAGACTTAAAATTAACCAGGTGGTATCAACAATTGAATTTACCGAAGCTCAAATCAATATGGATAATGGAATGCCATTCAATTTGAAAAATTCCGAATTCAACCACTTGATTGCTTCCGTGCTTCAGTTAAATCCCAACAAATACCCCTTCAAATCTTTTGCAGTTTGTTGAGAGACTAAACTAGAGAAAAACAAACAGTGGAGATATTTCTACATTTTTCTGCATAACTCAAACATTTCTAGGTAACTCAAACACAGACAGCAATCAACTGCTTTTATTTTTTTTAGACTCCAATCCCACCAGCTGAGAACTCTGTCCAATACCTATTTGATCATTCGTTCATTCATCCATTTACTTTTCCCCTCATTCATTTACCACTTAGTCCCAATTAAGTACTAACTAAATAATTTCAAAAAGTTTTGAGGGCCACAAAAGCTCTCTATCTCAAAAAAGTCAAAATTCTACTTAAATTTGATAAAAAATTAAATTCATGCTAAAACAAAAATAACAACAGCTTGGAGCACCAGAGATCTGCCATCAGTGTCCATTGTGTTTTGCTGCTAACCAATTTGTACAAGATCTCCATGAGGCTAAATAAGTAGACTTACTTAGTTTTATTTTATGTTTGGAAGATCAGAAGAGGATGAGTAGTTACGTGATTTATCAGTTCCACTTATTTTTAAGCTCAATGCATTATTATATATATGCATACATATGCATATATATGTTCCAGTTATCAGTTTCTGTCAAGTTGCTTCTGACTCATGATGACCCCATCTGCATCCAAGTAGAACTGTGCTCAATAGGGTTTTCAATGGCTGATTTTTGAGAAGCAGATCACCAGGCCTTTCCTCTGAGGTGTCTCTGGGAGAACTCAAACCTCCAACCTTTTGGTTAACAGTTGAACACATTAACCATTTGCGTCACCCAGGGACTCCATATATACATATATGTGTATATAAATACATATTTGTGTGTGTGTATACATATGTACATATGTTCACATACACATCTATATATATGTATGTATGCACATGCATATATATATATGGAGCCCTGGTGGTGCAGTGGTTAAGAACTTCGGCTGCTAACCAAAAGGTTGGCAGTTCAAATCCACCAGCCACTCAAGAACTACAGCTGCTCACCAAAAGTTTGGCAGTTTGAATCCATCAGCCGCTCCTTGGAGACCCAACGGGGCAGTTCTACTGTGTCCTACCCCTATAGGGTCCCTATGAGTTGGAATTGACGTGATGGCAAGGGATATATACATATACATATAAAAGGTTCAAAATAGATTTCTAGAATGTGCCACACTTGACGCACTATCACTCATATGGAAACACTAAGGCAGTATGATCTCAATTATCTAGATGTAAAGTTTAGAATTAAGTCTTTTCTCAAGATGTTTTTAAGTACCCCGATGTTTGATGTAATCGTGCAAACATTTGGATGATTGACTGAATTTTTCATTCTTCATCCAAATGTTTAGGTTCCTTTAGACACGTGGGACAGTCCCCCTCTGACAGCCCTGACAATGTAAGCTCCTTTTCTAATTTGGAAAGTCTGTATCATCCTTCCTCAGAGTAAAGCGTCTTTGAAAATCTCCTCAACATCCTGCCAGTCATACAGCCACTGACCCAGTCGATGATGCCAACTGTGGAATGTACTGTCAGTGAAAGCAGCAAAGGATGATATCATCCTTCAGTTACCTCTATCTAGAAGAAAGTAAAAGGCAATTCCAAAACACTACTAAAAACTGTGGAGTTTTTTTTGTTGTTGTCCTCATTTTTAACAGTACACTTTCTGAAGACAAATTGTGTGAAAAACATTATTAAAATTATTAATGTTATTTAACAGCAATTTCACTGCTTTCCTAGGCATTTTGAATTTTGTATTAATTCTATTATTAAGTAGATAATAAAGCATTATTAAAATATGCAATTTATACAGTTTAGACAAACAAAATTATTTGGAAACAAGAAGTTTCCCCACCTTATCACCCTTGGCGCTATACAAGTGTATATGTGTGGTCTACATAAGTGGAAAAATAATTATAAAGTTGACAAGAATTTTTGGACAATGTTAACTGTCTAATCAAAATAAGCTTTCCTGACACTACAGTTGAACTGTTTTTACAAAGCTAGTTATTTCATTGATACAGCCATGTTGTTGGCCAAATCAGAGGCCCAGAAATATGATAAGGTCATATGTTAATAAGAGCTTGATGTAAAACTGGTCGAGGCTGACTGACTATATTCTGTCTCCAACAGGACAAATATCACATTTTGCTTATTTGCATAGTATAAAAAAAATAGTATAGCTCCCTTAAATCAGGACAAGCAATGTTTTGAGACTATGTTTTGAGGACCAGGCTATCTCTTATTGACAATTCCTGGTGTCCCCTGCTGCCATCATTACCCCAGAGGCTCCTGAGGAAACCTGGTTTATTTTTTAATCTTGAGCAGACTGTCTGGATACTGGCCATCCCACAAAGGCAGCCCACCTCCTTGTCCATATTGCCTCAGGTCCACTTACACATCAGCTGACCCAGCAAACAGGCTTCCATACCCCTATCACCTATTTCAGGAGAAGCCAATTTACTTTTAGCTCCTTCACTGAGGGAATTCCACAGAGAGGGGTGGAGACTCGCTTTCAACGGCTTCCTTCATTCACTGAGCACCACTGCATTCAATTCAAATCGGCCCAAAGCCCTCTTTAAGTGGCTGTGGAGGCTGTTTTCTATTTTGTAGAGTTAACCCAGGCCAGTTTAGGGACGGTACTTCCCCTTAACCACAGACCCATATGCCCAAGGCAGACAGCCTTTAGTCACTGCTGGCTGGGAGCTTGTCCCCTATGCTCACCTTTGATCTGGTTGCCTGTGTCCTTCTCTGTGTGGCACTTTGCCCACTCCCGAGTCTTCATGCCCAAGTGGGAGGGATAAGGGGTGTCTGCATTTAAAAGCACCTCCTATTTCAAGTACCATCTCTTCTGGGGAGAGGTGGGTCCTCAGAGAGGGAATGGTCATATTGTTGCCATATGCTGTTTAATGGTGGTTGACATTTTATTTGCCTAAAAGCAAATGCCTGACTGTCAGAGGGCTGTGAGCAGACAGATCAGATGTTTCTGACTACTAGTGAGCTAGTATATATTTCTACAAGTACCTAAGAAACCCATAAAGATATTTCTTTTGTTAATGGAAACATGTAATTGGAGAACACTGCTGTCAAAAGCCCCTCTTAGAGGCAATCATCTAGCACCAGGCATCTGACAACGGGGAAGGTGTGAAGCGGGTACAGCCAAGACGTGAGTCATGAGTTGGGCACTTAACTTTAATTGAGATGAAGGGAAAGGCGTCTTGTTTCCTTCAGAGCCCTCTCTGCCTCTGTCTTTTTCCCAGGGTGCGCACACCATTCTTCCAAACTCCAAAAGGAGTGACCATCAACAGAAAGTTATTACCCCATTAGTGCTGGGGTGTCTAGGAGCAAAGATTGAGTTAGCTTGCCTGCTATCTCTTGACTCAGTTTGTATTAAAAAATAAAAGCAGTTGATTGTAAAATCTGATTTCCCAAAGATTAGAAATTACCCATCCTGATTACTTCTCTTAGAGTCCCTTAGCATTTTCATGTCTTTGAGTCTTGAGACCGTAGTGTGTGCCTGGTTCTGGGCTGTGTGCTGAGGATACAAAAGTTAGTGTGTAAACGACAATGAGATACAACTTCACATCCACTAGGATGACTATGATAAAAAATACAAACAAAGCAAAACAGAAAATAGCAAGTGTTGGCGAGGACGTGAAGAAATTAAAACTTTATACGTTGTTGGTGGAAATGTAAAATGGTAATGCCACAATAGTTAAGCACTTGGCTGCTAACTGAAAGGCTGGAGGTTTCAACCCACCAGCTGCTCCTCAGGAGAAAAATGTGGCAGTCTGCTTTTGTAAAGATCACAGCCTTGGAAACCTACTGGGCAGTCCTACTCTGTCCCCTAGATGGCTATAAGTCTGAATTGACCTGATGGCAACAGGTTTCTTTTTAAAGTCTATTAATTTCTAAGCTTAGAAATTGTCTGAACTATTTTGATCACTCTTCCCTCTAACAATTATTAATATCTCTATTTTTGCCTGAGCATCATCTTCAGTTTGTACTTCCTAAGAGGCACTGAGGTGGAGAGAGAGGGTAGACAGGCTTGGAGTCCCCAAAGTTCATTTTCTGCTCTGATACCAATAGCTTTGTGAATCCTCTAAGCCTTAATTTTTAATTCATAATAGGAGCATGATAATTCTTGCCCTGCTTATTGAACAGGGCATTTTCTCTGCTTCTTTTCCAAGGGGGTATTGAAAGAATTGAATTAGATAATGTAGTTGAAAGAGTTTTGATAAACAGTAGGAATGACTACTTCATGATTTGAAGAAACACTTCCAGAGACAACAAAGGTCCAGAGGACTTCTCATTTTGCTTAACAAAACTTTCCCCAAATAATTCCAATAGTAATTTTTGGTCCTGCTCTGATGATCAATGTGGGTAACTCTGTGTCTCCTAGAAGTATTACTGCACTATTTGTTCCAAAAGTTTAACTCTTTTGACTGTCTTATTCTCGACAACCCTCCCCTCCTGTCTGGGACACTGACTGAGCTCTAGTTTCACAGATCCTCATCCCTGGTTATCTCTCCTGTCCTTGATGGCTATTCGAAGTCCTAACATTACAGACTGGATAATGAGGAAGAGGAAGAAAAGGAAATAGAGCAATGTTAGTACCGTAGATAACCGTGCAGTGAAAGCTAAGATTAGATTCATACCACAGTGTTATTCTATGCATATTCATCCATTGCGACTGCTGCCAGTTTAGGGGGATTTAGGCTGCACATTTAAACACCTCTAAATCATGGTGGTCACCTCACTGCAAGTAATCTTGAATACAGTTTCTAGGGCAACAGAATAATTTAGACACTCTCAAGAAGTTTTTTTGAAATGGGATTGTTATCATGTTTTACACCTTGATTCCGAGCTGGGACCGATTGATCTGTGATGTGACTTTACATCTAGTTATTACTGATTCGCCATTTACAGATGCCTGGGCCCCTCAGGCTGTTTTCTAAATCAGTGTTACTACAAACTTACTTGTGCCTTAGAATCACGCGGGGAGCTTTACAAAAATCCTCTGACAGGCCACTTTTCCGCTGCCTTCAAGTGGATTCCGACTCCTAGCAATCCTACAGGACAGAGTAGAACTGCCCCGTAAGGTTCCCAAGGCTGTAATCTTTACAGAAGCAGACTGCCACATCTTTTTTCTGCCGAATGGCTGGTGGGTTTCAAACGCTGACCTTTAACAGCCAAGTGCTTTAACCACTGTGCCACCAGGGCTCTTTCAGGTCACATTAAACACCAATTCAATCAGAATGTCTGGGAGTGGGATCTGGGGATCAATATTTAAAAAATTCCCCCAGGAAAAATTACCATGTGCACCCAAGTGTGAAAAATACTGTTTTAACCCTTTGGTGACCCATGGACATATGGTATCCCAATCACTTTTTATGCCTCTAGAGTTCTTTGGGAGTATGCTTTTCCCACTGAAGTATTTACTGCCCTTTAGTGGGGACTTGTGTAACAGCGAAGGTGAAAGAAATGTCACTGAAGCAAAATACCTGGACAATGAGCCTTGTAAGTTAAGGTAGTACAACCAGGAAGTGCAATTGAGTAAAATTTTTGTCTCTTTTGGCTTTTGTATCCCTAGATAAGCCTTGTAAGCATATTTATGGTTTCCTGTGTGATAGTTAGGGAGCCCTGGTGGGCTTGGTTTTGTTTTTTCTGTCATATTTGGAAAACCAGAGGTTTCCCATGTAACCTAATGGAAGGCACCTGACCATATTTTCAGCTACGAAGATTCACCGGGACAGACAGTTGCCCAACAATCAGCAGACTTGAGAATACAAAAAGTTCAGTGGTAACCATGTAGTCCGAGGGAGTATTTCTTAAAATCCATATTACCAACCCAAAATTTAAATACACCCCATGATTTAGCATGGTATCAAAAACAAACAAAAATAATTCAAAGCAGAAATAATAGCGTCACCAAATTAAATCAGTGGTCCTCAAACTTATTTGAACATAGAAGCTCTTGAAGAACTTGTTAAGAACACAGATTCCTAGGCCCCAGCCTGGACTTGGAAATCAGAATTTCCAGGGAAGGGGCCTGGTGAGTTATTTAACAAGCACCCAGGTGCTTCACATCATTGGGAAATTTGGAAAACCCAGTTCTAAACAATCAGTACAATATGACCCAACTTGATTGTAGGATGAATTTCCTTTACATCATTGTAGCCCATGCCTGAGAGTTTTCCCATTTGGGGTCACACCCCATTTTCACAACTTGCCCAGCTGAGAAACATGAGACAATAACTGTTCCTCTGCTAGAACGCCATTGCTTAATTTCCTTCCATTTATTTGCTAATTTTTACATCTCTTCTTTACTTCATCATCTCTCTCCACGCTGATACTGAATACCTGGGAGTTTTCTTGCTTATCACTAGGAAGGCCAATGAACAGTATCGATGTCACCGTCTCACCAACTTGGTTGGTTATGTACTTGTAGGGTGTTCGAAAATTGTTGAGTGCTTACTAAGTGCCACGCATGTCACATACATCACCATACGAGTCCTATTAGGTGGGCAATCTTGCCTCTATTTTTTCAGATTAGTAAACCCAGCTCAGGGAAGTAAAGCCATTGGTTTATGATCAAATGAATAGTAGTAAGCGGCAAGTGCAGGTTTGAACTAAGGCTTGGCTGACCTGAAGCCAATATATACACCATGAAACCTCGCATCAATTGAATGCAAGTGCATTTTTTCTTTGAGATACACAGTCCTTCTCTGAGCATCACATTTGTGATTTCTTGCCCTCTGTGGAGCTAGAAGTCAAGAGACTGAACTGCGTGTATCTGCGCGGGGCAGAGGCGGCTTGCTCTGCCTGTTACAATGGCCTGGGCAGTGAATCTCTGATCCTTTTCAGGTGAGCTTCTGTATCTGCACGGAGATGGCTCACCTCACTCAGCTCCCAGCCCACCAGTTCAGACAGGTGACAATGGAGCTAATTAGTACCAATTGTGATATTTACCATGAGGTGGGTTCTTTCTGCTGAGAACTAATTGAGACCAATTGATCATTTCCTGAAGCCTGCTGAACAGCCAGCAGCTGAGAAACCAGTGGGGTCACTTCTGATAAGTTCTGCATTTATTCTCACTGCTTTGGGAGAAAATGCTTTGTTTTCATCTGGCCACTATGCAGTCAAACTAAAAATGCCATTTCAGTCAAACAAGTTCTTCTCAAATGAGTGTGTTTATCCCCAAAATATTCATGTGAATTGTTATTAACTATTGTGCAAGAGTATCCCTGAGTGCTTTAACAAACAAAAGAGACTTCCTACTTAGAAACATGGACACGGGACCTGGGGAAGATTTCATGGCTGTGATCTTTGGAAGCAGATTGCTAGACATTTGTCCCAAAGTGCCTCTAAACCCCTTGCCGTTGAGTCGATTCCAACTCATAGCGACCCTGTAGGACAGAGTAGAACTGTCCCGTAGAGTTTCCAAGGAGCAGCCGGTGGATTGGAACAGCTGACCTTTTGGTTAGCAGCCTAAATTCTTAAACACCGTGCTACCAGGGCTCCAGAAAGTGCCTCTAGGTGAGTTCAAACCACCAATCTTTTGGCTAGTAGTTGAGTGCTTAATCGTTTCCACTACCCAGCAACTCCTGG
This sequence comes from Loxodonta africana, assembly GCF_030014295.1. Lineage (NCBI taxonomy): Eukaryota > Metazoa > Chordata > Mammalia > Proboscidea > Elephantidae > Loxodonta > Loxodonta africana. Next base: position 65,712,652 of record NC_087349.1, on the reverse strand, counting down.
CGAGTCTTGACACAGCATTACAAAGCAAGACACATACCAAGAGTTCAAGGTGAAAATGTGCCCTCCACAGAAAAATGGAGACCTGGTGGTGCAGCAGTTAAGAGCTCGGCTGTTAACCAAAAGGTCAACGGTTAAATTCACCAGCCACCTCTTGGAAACTCTATGAGGCAGTTCTACTCTGTCCTGTAGGGTCAGTATGAATCAGGATTGACTTGATGGCAATGGGTTTGGTTTTGGTTTTACACAAAAATATATTTTTTTGGACATTTCAACTAAAAATTACCCAATAGCTAGGTGGGAAATCTTGATAACAAGTTCTTCAAAATGCATAGTTCATTCTTAGGAAGTAACTTTTTCAGACCACCAACCAGACAGTAGCACAATAAAAGTCTTTCTTGTGTGAGGAACCATCCTAGATATGACCCACTAGGAGCTGCATTACAGAGAAGCTGTTTATAAAAAGAAAAGTGGCTCTCACTCCAGTTTCAACATTCACCAGGGACCTACCCATGGAAAATAGCATCTATGGAAATTAGTTTTAAATTGCTGAATGACTCTCACAGCTGGTGATGGCCAACAGGAACTGCTCATTAACACTCCTCCTCAAGTGGCCCCTAAGGGGTAAACCCTACCTGCCGTACCTTAGTTATGCCTCTGACCTTCACAGCTAGTAGCAGTCTTGTAGAGAAATCAGCCCAACAGATTTTTATTTTTTAGATTTTTTAAACAAACTTTTTATAATAGTTTTAGATGTACAGAAATGTTGTGAAGTTAGTACAGTGAGTTCCCACGTATCTCACACCCGGTCTCCTCTATTGTTTATATCTTATATTAAAACCAAAAACCAAACCCATTGCTATACAATCAATTCCAACTCACAGCAACCCTATAGGACTGAGTAGAACTGTCCCTTTCCAAGGAGTGGCTGGTGGATTTGAAGTGCTGATTTTTTGGTTAGCAGCTGTAGCTCTTAACCACTGCACCACCAGGGCCACATCTTACATCAGTATGGTACATTTGTCACAACCGATGAGCCAATATTGATACATCATTATTAACTAAACCAGTATTAGTTTTGTGAAAGCTAGACAATGAATAAGGAAGACCAAAGAAGAATTGATGCCTTTGAATTGTGGTGTTGGCAAAGAATACTGAATATACCATGGGCTGCCAAAAGAATGAACAAATCTGTCTTGGAAGAAGTACAATGAACAAATCTTCTGTCTCTTTAGAAGCAAGGATGGTGAGGCTGTGTCTTACATACTTTGGACATATTGTCAGGAGGGATCAGTCCCTGAAGAAGGACATCAAAAAGTACAGTACAGGGTCAGCAGAAAAGAGCAAGACCCTCAGTGAGGTGGATTGACACAGTGGCTGCAACAATGGGCTCAAGCATAACAATGATTGTGAAGATGGTGTAAGACCGGGCAGTGTTTCATTCTGTTGCACATAGGGTCACTATGAGCTGGAACCGACTTGAGGGCACCTAACAACAACAGTACTACATGCCTTCGGGTCAATTCCAACTCATGGCAACCCCATGTGTGTCAGAGCAGCACCATGCTTCATAGGGTTATCAGTGGCTGATATTTTGCAAGTAGGTCTTTCATTTAGCAGCCGAGTATGTTAACCACTTGCACCGCTCAGAGGCTCCATACTTTATTCAGATGTCCTTAATTTTTATCTAATGTCCTTGTCCCGTTCAAAGAGCTCATCCAGATCCATTTACTTGTCATGTCTCCCTAGACTCCTCCAGGCTGTGACAGCTTCTCAAACTTACCTCATTTTGGATGACATTGACAGTTTTGAGGAATGTTGGGCAGGTATTTCATAGAATATCTCTCAATTTGGATTCGTTTAATTTTTTTTTTTTCTCTCTCTCATGATTAGGCTGGGACAACAGATCTTTTTAGGACTTACAAAGCATTCTAGGCAAAAAAAAAAAAATCAAAGAGTTTGAGGTATTAAGCTCAGTCGGTGACAGGGGAGTATAACATAGCAGTGGTGTTATGTTTCATTTCTACAGTATGCTCAACTTCTACAAATTTGTTTATTCCGAAGTCTTACTATGGATAAAGCAAGGTGGAAATATGTCATCATAACGCTCAATGAAATATGCTCTGGTCAGAGAAGGCTTTTTTGGTACAGACTCTCAACAGTTCATCAAACTTTTTTTTTTTTTTATCTTTTTTAGGAAATATGAAACCCGAGTTGCTTTGACCAGACTGGAATAAGGCTTTCGTGTAAGCTGAGACTGAATTTTTGTTTTATAAGGACAAAAAAGAATAGGAAGAGATGAATATATAGATTACCTTTATACATTAAAACCCTTTCTTCAAATCAAATGTCAAAATCCAGCTTAATTAAAAAAAAAAAAAAAGGAAGTTGATACTTGGATGTAGCGTGAGTTGACACCCACCCCTTTGATTTATGTGAGTATGGACTAGGGAGAACAGATTAGTTTATTCAAGAGAGCAGAAAAAAATTCCAATTTGACAGGAAAGAGTGTAGGCAGCATTAATTCCAGTGCTTGTTAAAACCTGAGGGATTAATGGCAAAATGGGAGGGAAGAATTGTGAACGTCTCCAGTTCAGTGTCTTCAAAAATGCTTGGGGTTTCTGGGAATAGCTCACCCAACCACATGAAAGCGATGCTAAGGGATTCAGCCACACGTCTTCTCTAAATCCAGGGCTGGGAGGGACTGCTCCACTTTTACCATCAAACCATCTTACTTGAAGTGTAGCCACAAATTAAATTTATTTTTATTGAAAAAGTACTAAGTCTTTGCAAATGGGGCCAACACAGCATTCAGAAATATGGTTCCTTTGCCCTCCTCTCTTGAAATATGGTCCCTGTTTCCCCCTCTCTTGATAGAGTAAGCCACTTGGGGGGAAAAAAAAAGGCAGCTTCTCTGTGTGTGATCCCTCGGCCATGTAAAAAAGGCAATGATGGCCATCAGCTACAGAATACAATATTCAGTGATCAGGTATTCTCTTTTACAAGCACAGTAATAAATAGGCTCATCGGATTCAGAACTGTCGTATTGGCAAGGACGTCTAAAAACAATTGCACAATAGATCTGTGTCCTGCTTCATGGGCTATTTTTTTTTTCCTGAATTTGGAGGGTTCAGGTTTTGTGCTTGAGGAGGATGAAAAATGAAGAAAATGCAGTCTCCATATGTCACTGAATAACTCTCCTGCTGATAAAACAGGTCTGCATTTGGAGGACCTACCCAAAGGGTTATGGAGTCTCCTACACTAGATCATTACCAAGCCACTTAGGTTAGAAATTACAGGGGGCCCATTAAAAAAAAAAAAAGGAAAGAAAAAAAAACCTAATGTGATCCACTATGCACGGGCCCTTCATGTCGTTTCTGAGTTACTGTGGTGGTTCTGCCAGCTGTGATAAACCAAAAAACACATTGATTCCAACTCGTAGCGCCCCCATAGGATTTCCAATGCTGTAAATCTTTACAGAAGCAGGCTGCCACATCTTTCTCCTGAGGAGCCACTGCTGGTTTCGAACAGCCAACTTTTTGGTTAGCAGTCAAGCGCTTTAACCACTGTGCCACCAGGGCTGGAATTCAGTTGGATCTTTCTAATCTAGCAAATCTAGATCTTTTAATCTAGCAAAAGATTAAAAGAATTCTGCAAGAACAGGTCCATCGCCATAGTACAAGCATTCAGGAAACAAAAAGGAAGTGAAGTCCTACACCCAAAAAAGCAATGTGTTTCAAAAGTAGAAGTGTCTTAGTTAAGATTTGTCTCTTTTCATCTGCTGGAATTAACTTAGATATGCTTGTGCCTAAAGCATGGAAATGAACAAGATGACCTCTTGGGACTCTTTCTAGCTTGGCAGTTCTATCAATAATTGCTGAAGTGTTGAAAAGGACTAGCAAAAACTGAGTTTCAAGTGCTTGTTATAAGATCAGTATAAGACACACGGGTAAGCTGATTTTTGTGACTACACCCAATCTCAAGTCTTACCCATCCCTCAGTTTTACACTATTGCTCCCCATATACGGAGAGATTTTCCACGGAAGAGTCTTTGATGTTTAACAAGAGACCCAAAAACTGAGAGTAACTAGAGTATGGAGAGGGACAGAAATCTGTCCTGGTGGGCTCATTTCTAAGCTGAGGCAAATACTCTCTCACCATAACATTTATGTATACTTGGAAGACCAACAGACAAATGGGATCGGATCCCTCCATGTTCAACTTGTGCTCATTTTTAAATGTAAGAAGAAATAGTAAAAAAAAAATGAGACAAAAAAATGTCTGAATAAAAATTCCCTTGGGAACAAATAATTAAATTTATAGTTATCTCAGGAATTCTTCTCTGTCCTTTTTGTCACCTAGGGGAAAAACTCATCTCTAGTCCTAAGACTTAGAATGTACAAATAAGAGGCCATCTACATGGAGTTTGAAGTTCCAAGTGCTTGGAGAAGAGTCTGGAGACACATGAAAGGCCATCTGTCAGAAGAATTCTATCCTCACCATGCTCTTCACTGAATGATGTGGGTCATAATGTTTGTTATGGGTTGAATTGTGTCCTTCTGTGGTTATAACCCCATTTGGGAATGGGTTGTCTTTGTTACGATGAGGCAGGATTAGTGTAGGATGTGTTTTGAGCCAATCTCTTTTGAGATATAAAACAGATTAAACAAGTCAGCAGAGATGGGGAAAGAGATGCCAAGCCACATGAAGATTGCCCAGGACAGAAGCGCAGAAGAGACAAAGACCTTCCTCCAAAGCTGACAAAGAGAAAGCCTTCTCCTAGAGCCCTAACCTGAATTCAGACTTCTAGCCTCCTAAACTGTGAGAAAATAAATTTCTGTTTGTTAAAGCCACCCACTTGTGGTATTTCTGTTATAGCAGCACTAGATAACTAAGCCAGCGCTGGTCAGCTAGAAGTATGACCATAAATTCCTAAACACATATGCTGGAGTACGCTCAATATATGTCTTAGTCATAATAGAGTGAAACATTTTGCCTTTTGCAGGTCTAAATAAACATTCACAAAGACAATATCTTTTCTTCTTTTCCCTAAAAATGAGAAAGAAATTATTTTAATTAAAGAATAGGAGCAACGTTTAAAACAATTTGTGTTTTTTTGTACGGACTTGTGATGAGTGTTTTATCTTTGGAACCAGTGGCTACTGAGATACACAAAGTGCCCAGTGCTGTTTTCCACGAGTTGAAAAATGAAAGGTGTCCAAAGTTCTGGGGAACCAGAAACAATATGAAACCAGAGAATGAAGAGTTAAGAATAACTTCTCAGCCTGCTAATGAACTCCATCTTGCCCTGGTGAGACCACCCTCCTTTTAAGTAAGAGGTAATTTAATATGCATCCAACTCAGTTGTGTTTGGACTTGATCCAATCTAAGAGAATCAGTGTGATAAATTATAATGAATTGTCTGCGATAATTGAAAGTGACTATAACAGACCTGAAAAAAAAGAGCCTAAGCTTGATTTTCCAGCTTCCTTTGAATACTTTTCTCTTTATTCTTGTCAGATCACTGTGAAACTTGAAAATGTTTCTTGTAGCTCCCTCACACCGACAGTTATGTACTTGGAGCCCCATTTGATTAGATCCACAGTTGTCAGCTGTCTCTATTAAATCAAGCCCCACACTTAAAAATGACACCAACAGTGAGACCAGCCAAATAACACAGCCAAAGAACCATTATGGCTCCTTTAGTTTCCAAAGGGTTAACTTCCCTTCGTAATCCACACATAGATTGAGAGGTAGGCTGGTGAAATGGACATGATTCCTATCTCAGATTCTGAAAAAGTGGCTGGATCCAGGGCACCCAGGTGTCTATCTGTAGAGGGAGACTAGGCGGAGGCTGAGGATTGGGAACCTCAGCTTCTAACAGGGCTCTGTTGCTACAGCAGTGTGATTACTCATGTGACTTACTCCTTAAGAAGTGATTTCTTCATTTAAGTTAAGAACTATTGCTCTAAAAAAAAGGCAACTTGGGTTTTTTTAAAACGGCTTTAGGTAATTCCAGTACTTCTGAATGTGAAAGTAGGACTGTTACTGTATGGAATATCCTTCATAAATGAAAACTATTGTATTGATAATAAGCTGTTTCCTGCTCTAGTTAAAGAACAGTAGTCCTTAAAGCAACACACAAAATGTGTGTGGGAGAGGGTGGGTGGAATTTTTTTTTCTATTCATAGGATACAGATGTTGTAGTAGAAAGAGTCATCAACTGGTGATCAAGACTGACTTACCGTGTGAAAATCATGTTATTTCTATCTGTCTTAATTTCCTTTTGGAAAAAATAAAATGGATACATTGGACTTGTAAGCTTCAGGAGGGCAGGAGACATGCTTCCTCTTTCTCTGTGTTGTTCTTTGTGAACTAGTAGATGTTTGCATTAGTTTCCTTTTTGCTGCCTTAACAAATTACCACAAACTCAGTGGCTTCAGACCACACAAGTTTATTATCTTACAGGTCTGGAGTCCAAAATAGGTCTTGCTGTGCTAAAATCAAGGTGTAGGCAGGGCTGAATTTTAGGAAGCTCTAAGGAAGAATCTATTTCCTTGCCTTCATTCCAGCTTCTTGTGTTCCCTTTCCATATTCAAAGCCAAAAATGTTCAGACAAGTCTTTCTTACATTGCATCACTCTGAATGTTTCCATTGTCACTTTTCCTTTCTGAGTCTGACTCATGTGCCTCCTTCTTTCTTTCACCTATCAGGATGCTTGTGATTATATTGGGTTCACTTGGATAACCCAAAATAATCTCCTGATCTCAGGATCCTTAACTTAGGAGGTGGATATTTTTGAGGGGCTATTATTATGGCTGCCACAGTGTTCAATAAATATTTAATAAATTTGTAAATATTTTGAGCTAATGGTAAACTAAGCACTTTGAATTATTTATAAAAAAAAATTATTATTTTTTAAATAAGATTAGCTAATTACCATGGCTTATCACTGTCCAAAGTCATGGTCATATGTGCACTGTACACATCTGATTCCTCCCACATACACACACACACAGCTTCACCCTCCTTCAAACTCTTATTTACCAGGCCCTGTGTTTAGTCTTAAAAAAATGCACTTTGGTTCCACTTTACTTTCTTTCACCTTGTAGGCAGAATATAAGCTTCTCTGACAGACCTTCCTACCTAGGTTATGTGAATTGCTTACTATCATATGGAGACAGTTAAAGATCTACCAAAATAGAGATTTAAAACTCCAGTCCACGGCCCTTGGGTCCCATCTCACACTAGACTCCTTTCTCCAACTACCATTTCAGACAGATAAACCAACAAGGAAGAGGGAGTAGTAATCTGCAGTCATGACTGAAGATGTACAGAGGCATCCTACCAGTGAAAACCCAACGTCTATTAACAATCTCTGAGTCACATAGCTTCTTTCTCCAAAACAAATCTATCAACCTAAGACACATTCACGAAATTACTTTACCACCAGAGGTGTTACTGATCATCACATCAAACAAGATCGATATACCTTCTGTCAAAATGTTTTCAAATGTGTCTTCATGGCATTAAAAGATATAACAATAAGCTACTCTCAACTGCCACCCAATCCTCCTCCCCTCCGTGAAGGTAAAGGTCCAGGCTAGTTTTCTTAAGAAGCCTAAAGGATCTTGTTGTCGTCGTAGTTGCCCTCAAGTTGGCCCCTGACTCATGGCAACCCAACGCACAATGGAACAAAATGCTGCCCACTCCCGTGCCATCCCCAAGGCTAGTGGGGCTAGATTGAACTATTGTGATCCAGAGGGTTTTCATGGGCTGATTTTCAGGAGTAGATCTCTCGGCCTTCTTAGTTGATCTTAGTTTAGGAAGCACTGCTAAAATTTATTCAGCATCATAGCCACACACAAGTCCCCACTGACATACAGGTGGTGGCTGCACGGGAGGTGCACTGGCCAGGAATCAAAGGTTGAATTCTACCACTGAACCGCCATTGCCTCCATAAAGAACTTTAGTGATGCACAATTACATATTTTCATTTTAAGTTTTCCAATCATTTTGAAGAAGTTGACATTTTATGCCTGTTAGTCTGTGTCACTTGGGTAAACTTCTATTAGTTCTTTGTCTAAATAATTACAGGAATCCCATCTTATCATGAGCTTAATTATAGCATTCAGAAAGAGATGACAACCTATTATGTTTGCCCAATGCCAGTTCTACTAGTGTATCATATATACATACAGTATCAAAGACTAATTATGAATAATTGGAAATTAACTGAACACTGTACTTAAGTATGGTGACAGAAAGAGGTAAGTATTGAGAACTAGACTGACACACAGCAGCACTTCAGCATTCTCTACCCCAGACATTCTATTATTTGAAAATTGACAGTGATACCGTATTGATGACAAAGTTTATAGATTTACTTACTGATTACTTCAGGTATAAACAGATTATCTTTGTGTGGCATAGGGAATATAACTGTGCAAAACCCACAAGGTATAAATTCTCCTGATCAACTTTTCCTACTGTTCTAGTAAGTCATAAAACAGCATCTACTGTGTGCACATATAAACCTCCTACAGTAGGTTTAACACACAACGTGTTTCTCTCTGAAGAAGGTGAATTTCTCTGGGAAAACCTAGTTCAAAGAGCAAATCTCTAATACATTCTAGTTAATGTCTTTTTTCTTATTTAATTCTATGTTCTTGAAGCTGAGCATTAAAAAATAATCCAAAGATTGATATATTTGGAGCTAATAATGTTTAATATCAAGAAGCAGAGCAAATAAGCAGAAAATAAAGTTCAACTTCTGAGTACATAGACTAGTCCTGGAGTCAGAACTTGGGAGCAATAATATCTTTGATACAGCAAATGCAAGGTATGGTGGGAAGTTTCACCTTGTCTGTATTTGTCAGATTAAATGTAGAGTTGAAGAAATAGATAAAAAGGCAAAAAAAAAAAAAAAAAAAAATTGCTTTTTCCCAAGGCAATCTGACTAGAAAGACAATAGCAGTTTCATTTTCCTATATAATTTGAGAAACTACCTCAGTTTTCCACTCTTCTTTCAAAACTTAGACAAGGCTATATGGCCAGCCGAGATGTCACACATTTGGAAGACTATTTTAAAACACGTTCAAAATATCTAGACTACATGATGCCAAGCATCTGGCAAAGAAAACTTTTCTTATGAATGTTTCCAAACATTATGTATGTTTCTTCTACAGATATTCTGCCTTCTCTTGGCAGTCACGGTGTCAGGTTTTGAACTACAGTTTTATTTGTGGAATAACAAAAATATATGCTCAAAGGTAAGGCTTTCCTTATGATTCTGATTTAAGTAGATTTAGCTCAATGGCATGCACACTGAGTTGCCATTGATTTCTTGCATTTCTTGAACCGCTTTCTAGCTGTGCTCTCCCTCTGCCCCACAAAGCCCCCCGGAGGTTTGCATTGGTCAGTCCCTCCCCGGGAACTGTGTCTCCCAAACGAAAGGCAAGCGTTCACTTGCCTAAACAGTAACTGACTTTATTGGTTTCATTCTACAGCAAGGATGAAGAAAAGCAAGGCTTCTAGTTTTCCCTGCCTAATAGGAAACAGCCTTACGAATACCTGTGGTTCACCAACCATTCTCGAACCATTTGCAGGATCTTGAGGTAGGAGGTAGGTATTCTCCATGTGAGGTCGCCTCCCTCCTGATGTGAGCTAGCTCAGAATTCCAAAGGCCCTTTCCACAATCAAACCTAACTATCCCCATCTCCACTCTACGGTCATATAAGTCTTAAGTCAGGTGACACTATGGTGGGGTGCGGTCTGGGGGAAAACACACACTAATTATTTCAGTTTTGTAGCTTGCACGCTCTCAGATCACTTATTCTTGCTTTTGTGATAGGGCAAGAAGGACAAATTCCTCAAAGGCAGGGAACAGACAGTATTCATCACTGTGGCCTCAGCACTTAGCATAGCGCTGTTGTTGAGTGGATTCTGACTCACAGTGACACCATGTGACAGAGGGTTTTCTAGGCTGTAATCTTTGCTGAGGAGATCACCAGGCCTTTCTCCTGCAGAGCCTCTGGTGGGATCGAACCACCAACCTTTTGGTGAGCAGCCCAGTGCTTAACCGTTGCTCCACCAGGGCTCCCTTAGCATAGTCAAATGCCTGTTGAACTGATATTATCAGTAAATTGACTAATAAAATGCAGCCTGCCCCAGTATGAAGTAAAGATCATCTCATTTTAAATTTGAAATAAAAATAAACAGGTAGTCAGGCTTGAGCCTAAGCAGTGTTGACAAGTTGGTTAGGCAATCTGCCAGTACTGTATTTGTTGTATAAGGGTGCTACTGATCAAAGGTCCTGGGTGGTGTAAATGATTTGCGCTTGACTACTAATCTAAAGGTTGGCAGTTTGAACCCACCCAGCAGTGCCATGAAAGCAAGGCCTGGAGATCTGCTTCTGTGAAGACTGCTGTCGTCGGTTGCCACCGAGTTGACTCCAACTCCTGGTGACCCCGTGTGTTACAGAGTAGAACTGCCCCAGACGATTTTCTTGTCTGCAGTCTTAACAGAAGCAGATCGTCAGGCCTTTTCTTCCACAGTACTGATGGGTGGGTTCAATCCACCAACCTTTAGACGAACCATCTGTCCTACCTAGGGACCATAAAGATTACAACCAAAAAACTCTACGGAGCAGTTCTACTCTAACACCTGAGGTCGCCATAAGTCAGAAGCGACTTGAAGATGAGTTTGGTTTTTGGTCTGGTTTGCTACTGATAAAATGTGTAGGCAATATTTATTATGAACTTTGGAAGATAGTGGAGTACCAGGCTGTATTATTTAGGCTTCTTTAAGGCAAAGAATACACATTGCAAGGACAAAATTATTCTGCCCTCTTTGTTATGGAACGTGCCCCGACCCGGCTGCTTTCAGTTCTGGAGATGACTATGCTGCTTAGATACCAGAACACCACGGCCAACAAGGGGGCTTCAGCAATGGAAACTAGCAAAAGGTGGTGAAGCTCGCCCTGGAGGTAAGTGAGGCCAGCCTGGGCTGCCTGATGGGTGTGGGCTAGGGCGGAGGCAGTGAAATCGGGGCACTGGAGTCTCAACAAGTTGCCTTTACCTTCCTAGGGGGTCACTGGAACCCTATTCATGAACACACTTGCAATCTCCTCTGGGAGCTCCCATAAAAAAAAAAAAAAAGTGGGGGAATTTGAAGGGCCTGGAGAGCCTAAATTGTAAGTGGGGGTAAGAACTAGAGAATTATGGTTTGCATTGTTAATGTGACCTCGTTTTAAAACCAGTCTGGTGTGGCCTAGGAAAAGCTGGATATGATAGCTAGCTAGCTAGCTTTTCAGATTACATCAATTAGCTAGCTAGCTTTTCAGATTACATCAATTAGCTAGGTAGCTACCTAGCTACTAGATAGGGAAATCAAATTTGACATTCAGAGCATATTTTGCTAGTTTATAGAATATTTAATAGTGTTAAGACATTGCTATTTCATTTTTCAAATACACTTTAAATCAAGTTTTTGAAGCAGTTTCATGATCCTCTGAACAGAAAACAAACCTAAGAAAAATGCTTCAAGTCTCCTAAAGGGTTAATATTTCCAAAGTGGCAAATGTATTTAAATTCAGAATTCAAGAAAACCAGCCTTTTTTGTCGGTTTTACAAATAACAGCAATTGGTGGCTGATTATTTCTAACCTTTAGTTAGTCTTCTGTTGATGAAAAATCAGAATCGGGGATTATTACTCTGACAAAAAATGTTTAGACATCTCAATGACATGATCACTCCATGAAATATAATTCGAATTATCTCAGTTTAAACACTGACTTTGACAGTTAGTAAAATCATTTAATTTCCTATGATGGAAAGTATTTTAATAATTTTAACCACTTTTTAGATTACATCAATTCTTTGAGATGAAGTACGATGGAGAATCAAAAGAATTTTTGTAAATTGAGCTCTATTGCAAAAAAAAAAAATTTTCATTCTTCAGTAAGGCTATTAACGGATAACCTTTCTAGCGTCTTTTCCTTGTATTTCTCTTCTTTCTCTACCTCTCCTTTCTTACCCAGCTCAAAGAAAACCTGGCTCATGAAAGCAGACGCTGGTTAATGACCCCCTTCCCTCGGCTTTCTCCTATTCTCTTTCATTCACATTCCCAACTTTGCATCTCTCTTCTCATTTTCCTTTTTTCTTTCCGGGGAATGACCACCTCAAAGGATTAATTCAGAACAGGCAGCAGAAAATGGTAACAAGAGTGGGCAAACCAGGATGTGGATTTAGAATGAAGAGGTATGTTAAAGGAGGAGAGTTACTTAAATGAAACATATGTTAAGAATATGGGTTTGTTGTTGATGGCATACCTGCTCCCTGCCATCCCACCCTGGCTGGAACAGCCTTCCAGGGCAAGCATTCCCTACTGGGATAATAAATAAAGCAGCTGGGGTGTAGATGGATCTGAGCAGTTCAGTGAGTTCCCTTTCCTCCCTGTCTGAAGCCGCCGCTGGTGGAACACAGGTGGCACTGAACAAGCTGAACTAGTGAAATGGGTAGTGGCCCCTCAGGCCCAGAACAGAGAGGATAGAATTCAGGCCCCAAGGAATCATGTTTGGACATACATAAATTCTAATAGGCTCTTGGCATTTATACCATACTTTGTCTTAACTGCTACTGCATCATCTTTCTTACTTTGATACGTGTGAACTAGGCAGTAAAGATTCATGGGTCTTAAAAAATTGCGGTGCAAAGGTTTAGATTGTTTATCTTTGGGCCTATCTGTTATCAACCTAGGGGGATGGCGAACTTTGTTCTGTAGGTAAAAATGACCTACTTGCCCTATTTCTGCACTTTCATTCTTCCACACGAATCAAATGTTGCAGCTCTGTATCACTGCAGAATTACGCACTCAGATATTGATATGAATTAGTCACACCTATGGTTTTTTTTTGTATGGTTGTTTTGGAAAACCCTGGTGGCATAGTGGTTAAGTGCTACAGCTGGTAACCAACAGGTGGGCAGTTCAAATCCACCAGGCGCTCCTTGGAAACTCTATGGGGCAGTTCTACTCTGTTCTATAGGATCACTATGAGTCTGAATCGACTTGACAGCACTGGGTTTGATTTTTTGGTTTATGGTTGCTTTGAGCCAGAATCGACCCGACGATGCAACGGGTTTTGTTTTTGGTTTATAGGTGCAGTCAGTGATTCAAGAGTTTGGCTGCTAACCAAAAGGTGGGCAGTTTAAATCCACCAGGCACTCCCTGGAAACCTTACAGGGCAATTCTACTCTTATAGGGTCGCTATGAGTCGGAATTGACTCGATGGCAAAGGATTTGTTTTGTTTTTTATAGGGCACTGAAGGTTTTCATTAGGAACTATTGTAGAATAGTGCTATTATTCACTTGCTCATTTATATCCTTCCCTACTTTAGAAAGGTTTTTTAAAAAAAATTTTAAAGATTTTTTTTTTTTTATAGTAATGTAATATTATTTACGGCTTGAATTAATTCCACTGATAGACATGATTGAAAATTCTTGAGCCCCTCAGGATAATTATCCATGATACCGGCAACATTAAAAATAATCCATAGTTTTTGAGGGAAGTGTTTTTAGTTTTATTTTGGAATAATATAGATCTGAGAAGTACAAGGGCTCCTTTCCCATTTATTTTGACATTATTCCTGGGATACAAGTATTACTTAACTAGCTATGAAATTATTACAGAACAATAAAGTATAGCTACTTTTAAAGGAATCCTGGTGGTGCAGTGGTTAAGCACTTGGCTGCTCACCAAAATGTCAGTGGTTCAAACCCACCAGCCACTCTGGGGGGAAAGATGTGGCAGTCTGCTTCCATAAAGATTTATAGCCTTGGAAACCCTATGGGACAGTTCTACTTTGTCCTATAGGATCATTATGAGTTGGAATTGACTCTATGGCAATGGTTTTTTTTTTTTTTTTTTTTTGCTTTTCCTTTAAGGAGCCCTGGTGGCACAAAACTTAAGCCCTTGGCTGCTAACTGAAAAGTTGGTGTTTGAACCCATCTAGCAACTCTGCATTGGTTTTTTTTTAGTGACTCTGCTGGAGAAAAGACCTGGCAACCTGCTCCCATAAAGATTACAGCCTAGGAAATCCTAGGGGCAGTTTTATTCCATCACACTGGGTTGCTATGAGATGAAAATTGACTCCACAGGACCTAACAACATAACTTTTCCTTTATACTGACTATGTAAAAGAGTATTTGCCAACTATGTGAACAGTGCTGGGGGGATAAAATTTAGAGAATACAGAGTTTATAAGTCCTTTAAGCATTTTATAAGCATCTGTTTATGAGCTATGATATACAAACAACAAATAACTTTGAATTCTTCACTAAAGCAGACAGGGCTGTAATGTATGATTACTAGATTAAGTTATCACATAATCTTGATATGAATAAATTTTCACTTCTGAAACAGTATCCCAAATCAGCAGAGACCTGACCTATGAACATTTACATTTATACAAAGGATAGTTTGGAGGCCAAGTATTTAGAACCAAATCTGATCTGAAAACTGGGCTACTTTCTCCATGTCCCAATTTGGGATGTTTTATAGAACTTGACCGAAACGTCCCTCTTACAAAGGGGACAACATATTGTTATGTTGTTCTAAAGGTAGGAGATTTGTGTTACGCTTGTCTCAGCAGCTTTAAATATGTAGAGAAGCTAATCCGGGGAAATCCAGTTCCATTATATGAGAAATCTAGCCAAGCCCTCACAAAGGCAGCCATGAGCCTTAAAGGCAATGCCAGGAAACACACAGGGATCGTGGTCAGAAGTGTGGGATGGGAGCTGGGGGCTGGGGCACAGGTGGAGCTGCTCCTTCCCTGAGCGCTCTCCCCCAAAGTGAAGTCTTTGCAATGATTTTAATGGCAATCACCTGGCACAATGTTGGTATGCCTATGACAATTGCTAAAGGAAGTCAGGTAAGGGCAAAGATGGTAAACCATGCAAGGAAGTTGGTAGGGAAGGCAGGTTTTTTTTTTTTTCCTAAATGTGTTCATTTCCTCTTCTGCAGCAACCCAAAGCCAGCTGTCCAGCTCCTAGACTTGCCCCACTTGACACTGGAACATGGCTGTGCCTCTCTGATAAGCAATTGTTTAGGATGGAATGCCATTCTAATGCAAGCACACTGGGAAACCCCCCAGCACTGGCCAGAGGTGGAGTAGTTTGCCCTGGGACAGGAGCATGAGAGATGTTCAAACAAGGCTGGTGATGACTTGGTAAGAGAAGATGCAATCGTTAGCCGTTATTCAGTCATTGATACAATTCCACTTACTTAAAAAATGATTAGAAGAAACAAAATATAATCACAGGTTGCAAATATTAAGTGGGTATGTATACAGAACTATTGACTGGTCATTAAGATTGGCTAATAAAATATCTGTCTGGCTAAAAGAAAATTAAATTTTATCATGGAAATCTTCATGAATCCACACAAGTTCTCTGCACAGAGGTCTCTCCACTCACCCCTACATCTTTTGTTTTTTGTGTATTTGCTGCCAAAGAAGTACATTTGCTTTGATCATGGACCTCTCTCCAGCAATTAAAAGCCACAATTCCAGTTTTTAGGCTTAGAAAGTGCTCAAAATGTGTTACTTTTAGGGGGAATTAAATACTGTGCCACTTTTGAGAGTCAAGCCCTTCTAAGCCCAGGAACTAATGTTTGCAAACTTCTGATTTCTACTTTTGTAGGTTGTCTGTCTCCTGTTTTCCCTTTATTGATTTTCTGAAAGGCTTTGAGCCCTTGGGTGAACATTCATGTGGGGGCAATTTTAACACACCGCTGAAGGCTTTCACTCATGCTGCAGGTAGCATGCATGCTAAAACACATCCTTAAATTAATATTGTTCCTATATACAAATTCTTCTCTGGGAGCTGTTTGCCTGTCGCCCCACTGTGGGAGCAGAGGGCGAGTACTACTGATTTCAGACACAAGAAAGGGGACAGTGAAGGTCAGGTTTTTAGTGATGGAGACTGCCAGGGATTGGGGTAACTGTTATACATCCTGTGACAGAGAGCAGTGTGCTACGCCCCTGTTCACACAGAGCTCCTACCAAGATTAAAAAACGCATGTAAGGCAAAATAATTTGCTAACACGAAGTCCAAAAGCACTCCTTTTTTTTTAGAAAAAGCGTGTGTAGTGGAATAAGCTGAAAAAGCCAAAGGAAAAACTCGGGCGTTTGCTTTGCTGCTTATCAGCTGTTAACAGCAAGGTGAAGGGACCCTGGCAACACTTTGAGGGCTTCAGGAATATTTTGGTTTCTCTCTGCATCATGCTCCGGAATTATTTTTTCATGCTGCCTCTGTAACACGACCTCTTTACATAGTATATCTCAGGAAATGACAATTGGCTGTCGAATCCCATACAAATTGATTGGATGTGACAGCTTAAAGGAATAAATATCCCACCGAGAAGAAAGTTTTACTTATATTCTTGCATTTTCAATTCTCTTTTATCCTTTCTTAGTTAATTTTATTACTTCAATTAGATCATTTAAAAATCAACACATCACATACCAACCTTCCCTAAGAGCAATACTCAGATTTGATGGTTTTTCTGATACACAGGATAGGGTTTCAAATTTGCATTATTTTATCTACTGAATTAACTATGAATTCTAAACCAAACTAATGCTGCCATGTCTTTTTCAACATGGCTAATCTAAACCATCTGGAGAGGCATGGTTTTGCAAAGGCATCCCTTTCAGGACACTCTGTGGATTTTGTCACTGCTTGAGGTTTTGGCAAACCATCAACATTACTATAATTCTCTTTTATGAAATATAGCGTTTGACTAGGATTTTAGAGTTTTGGGGTATGTGTATGTGTGTGTATTAATGTGAGTACTTGCATCCAGTTTTTGCTCCTGTTCCGTTCATTTTTCAGGCAACTATATTTATAACAAACTTATTTTGAAGAAATACAGGTTTTTTCATTTTTAAGGAATGCTCAAAATTAATTTCAATTATTCAATATAATATCAAAGTTATCAGAGAAGCAAAAAAAGATTGTTAAGTAACCTACCTTATTGTACATAGGTGCTGGAGATATTTTGTAAGCAACTCAATGGAGAAAACATACAATATTTTATGAACAACAACAAAAAAGTGAAGCTAGAAAATGATATGGCAACAACAATTTGTAGTAAGACATGAACTCAATATAATTATGAGATTAAAATTAAAATGCAACTAAGCCAAATCTTTTGTCCAAGAAAGGCAACACCTTGTTTAATTCTTTAGCTAATAATGAACATGTCACTTAAAAATGGGTAATCAGATGTAAGTGTGATTCAACCTAAAGTAAAGAGGGTGTGTCACCACAAAGGTTAAAAAACTTTCTCCAGAAGTGAAGATGATGATTCTACTTCCACAAATTCTCTTTAATAATGTATGTTTTCAAATAATTTAAAAAATTAATCAGTTTCTTGCTAAGAATAACTCTCTGAAATGAATTAAAATAACATGACTATTAGGGAATACGAAAGTCTCTGTATTTATTAGTAACACAGTACGTTCAAACAGTCCTTTTATCAAATGATATTAGAACTTAAAGATGCCCAAACAAAGCAGAAAGTTTATGTCAAGTTTACTGAGAGAAAAAAAAAATATATATATGTTTTAGAAATAGGTGGTCTGAAGTCTAGAGGTGGCTCCTTTTGTAGACTATAAAGAAGTTGAACCAATGTCCAGGCATCGCACACAGAGATGGGTGGGACCTTAGTAAATTGCTGGCGCCACATCACAGCCCACCCTCTGCTGCTTACTACTTCTTTTCCTGAAGCGAGGTCCCCCACACACATATTCTGAGAGATGATGTTGCCCTTCTGTGACTTCTCTTTCCTTTCGGACTACCTGGTATTCTTTTAAACCTACTTTTGCCTATATAAAGATTCTGTCTGAGCCATATAATTGTAAGGATAAAGAAAAAGCACACTCTGATATTCCAGAGAATGAGAACTCTCCTCCTAGGGCTCTATGGGAGGGACGGCTCTTAACAGAGATGCTAACATTGGTCTTAGATGAATGTAGAGAACATCTGTCAGTCCCATCTTCCTTACTCTTGCTTCAGGATGGGTTAGGCTATTCTTCTCTACCTAAAATGGTAAGCTAGTTTGTGCAGCATTCAGTAGAGCCTACTGAGCTATGGCTATAGTTGAGGGTTTCGTTATGAACACTGTGCCTGAGTCAACACGGGTGCGGAAATAAGCAAGGAAGCCAAAAGGCTTTGCCTCATGCAACTGTACTTAGCATGTGGCACAAATACAGAAGCCGAGATGATGGTCGAGCCTTTCGCACCAATGCATCCTTACTCACCACCATGATGGTCTCCTAGGAGTCAGTAAATATTTCATCATTTAGTCATTCAGCAAATGGTTAAATGACTGGTATGAGAAAACTTTTGGAATTGTCTCAGACTCTCTTCACTTGGCACACATAAGAATCTGACTAATGCGAACAAGGCCCAGGCAACTAACATGATGGAGAGGAGCTGGCCAGATGATTAAAAATAGGGCATGGTGGGGACTGGGGCAAACCGAAGAGTTCTTCTGGAGAGTAGACAGCCACTTCTCAGCTTCAGCCAATTTTTGCCATGACAGCCTGGCCATAGCATGGCCATAGTAGGGGCCCCAAAATTATGTTGAATGAATGAATGAATGAGTGAGTGAATGGGGCTATGGTAGGTGAAACTTCTTTGGGAATCTATCCAAGCAAGAAAAATAAAAAATTCCAAGGTTTAAGCTCCCTCTCATGTGACTATCATGCAATAAGAGTGAAAGAATCAAATATAAAGAGAATACTTCTATCTTTTCAAATCATGTTTACCTATATTATCTCTTTTATCCACAATAATCCTAAGAGCTAAGCAGAACCCCCATTAGGGGAAGAGAAGGGAAGGACATTTAGGGAACTGCAATGCTGGGGGTCTATGCCTACAATATATGTGCACAGTAATAAGGCACAGCAAATGATAATAAGAGTCTTAGATTGTTTTTGTGATAACATTAGGGTTTGGCTTGATCACCTGACACATGACATGGCAAGAAAAATAAAATGAGCTAAAAACCAGTTTTTTGAGAAGTGTATTCTCATGGCATCCTCTTCAAACAGATCAGGGGATTGTTTGTGAGGTTTATAACTGCCTTCATGTGCTGATCTCAGATGAGGAATTGTCTGTGATACAATTTCTTTGTTATAATCCTGCTGAAAATTTCCCTAGATGTATCCCAACTTTTAATTCTGATTCTTCTTGTGTTACTTTTTGGAGAAGATTCCAGAAAGAGGGTTGCTAAAGAATGAAAGACGGCAAGGCAGTTTCTCTGCTTCCAGCTTCCTGGGCCAAAACAGAAAATGAAGGTCCTGCTGTTTTATTTAATAAGAATCAGTGTCTAGTGCAAGCCTCCATCCCCAGACCAGTCATACTCAATTGGCATAAAAGAAGTGTTTCCCAATGTCTGCATTTCATTTTAGCATGTACGTTTAAGCTCCGTACTCCTTTCCTCACGGCACAAAATAGCACTGCTGTGCTGCTTTTCGTCTGTCTGATCCATATAATTTGTATGGTAACTTTTATGAAAGAGCCTTATTTTACCTTTTCAGCATCTACACGAATGTTCCATAATTTTATACTTCAAAATATTTATCACAATCTGTACAACACTGGTTAAGGTTTCCTTTTGTGTGTTTTCCCATCTAGAGGTGCAAGAAGCCTCAAATTTGAAAACTATTTGGGTCATCCTTACATTAGTTAGAATATTCTTGACCACGATGCAGAGTTTATTTTCCAATTATTAAAAAAAAAAAAAAAAATTATTAAGCACCTCTTAAATCCAAACCCGTTGCTGTCGAGTCGATCCCGACTCACAGCGACTCTATAGGACAGAGTGGAACTGCCCCTTAGGGTTCCCAGGGAGCAGCTGGTGGATTCCAACTGCCAACTGTTTGGTTAGCAACTGTAGCTTAGTAGCTCTGAGCCTCTGCGCCACCAGGGCTCCAAGCACCTCTTAGGTGTTTTCATTTTATTGCTCCAGGGACTCACATTGAGTATATAGTACTAGATGTCAAAGAACTTTCTATTCTTTCAACCCCTTGTTGTTTTTGACCTCCAATGAAGAACCAGTTCTCAGCACATCCAAGAGAAAAGCCCAGAAAGTGCCTTTTCCTTTTTATCACCAGGGCCATAAGAAACTTACCTTTCATTTTATTAGAAACAAAACAAAACAAGAAAACTTTAAGACAAATTCTAACACTTCTCTGGTCATAACATAAACAAAACCTGTGGCCCTCGAGTTAATTCTGACACATGGGGGCCCCATGCATTACAGAGTAAAGCTGCTCCATGGGGTTTCCTTGGCTGTAATCTTTATAGAAGGAGCCCTAGTGGCACAAAGGTTAAGTGCTTGGTTGCTAACAGGAAGGTCAGTGGTTCCAACTCACCAGCAACTCTGAGGGAGAAAAGACCTGGCAATCTGCTCCCATAAAGATTATAGCCCAGGAAACCCCATGGAGCAGTTCTACCCTATCATATAGGGTCGTGCTAAGTCAGAATCAACTCCAGGGCACACAACGACAATAATCTCAACAGAGGCGGATGGTGCGGCCTTTCTGCTGTAGCACCACGGGTGGGTTTGAACCACTAACCTTTTGGTTAGCAGCTGAGAGCAAACCATTTGAGGGGATTTTCTGGTCATCGCACACCATAGAAAATTAATTTAAATGAATTTATATCTTTATGCCCATCGCTGTGTTGTAAATTTAGAATATGGACTACAATCTGTGTGGGATGGGGGTGGGGAACAAAAGTTGATGGAAGAAAGAAATCAAGTTCATTTAAATAAACCCTGCAATTGCATTAGAGCCTGGAGGGGTCTTCTTTTCCCGGGATCAGTAAACACAGCAGCAAAGCCTCTGAGACTCACCCACAGCCTCTCAGCAGTGTGGTCAGCTAGGAATGGAGCTGCAGGTTCCCACTTGCTGTCCCCTCATCTGACCCCCAGACCACATTCCCTCTTGTGTTACCATCGCTCCTCACAGGCGGAACTCTCCTGGAGGTCGGCGGGAACCTCCTGTAAAACCAAATGCTGGACAACAGAGGCCGTGAGTTGCACTCTAATCCATATCCTTTACGGAATCTTAATGAGAAGTGAAGCCACATGTAGGAAAAAAAGTCAACCGAGGATTTTAAACCCTGGCACAGAAGGTGTTAGTTCCTATTGCCCCTCTTCGCATTCAGCTTTCCCCCTGAAACAGTGAGGGCTTCAGGTCATTGTCAGTTTCAGGTCATTTTCAGATAATCCTTAAAAACAGAATGCCAAGGACAAAGAAACCAAATCAGGAAAAAAAAAAATAAAAGTAAAAATAAAAACCCTCTGACCAAACCAAGCCTCTAAATATAGCTTTTCCACTTACCTCAATGCAGATAATTCTAAGATACATATTTCTGATTCTATTCATCCAGTTTAAAAGAGAAGGACCACACCAGGGTAAGCAACGCAGGGTGGTCAGACACATAACCTAATGACAGTGTGCGGAAACCACTACAGAAGATGGCAGGAGTGTTGCCAGATTGTGCGGTGGCGTTGAGTGGCTGATTTCTATGCAGAGTCCACCGATATTTTTCCAAGTATGGATGGCTTTTATTGAAATTAAAATAGAAAATGCAGAACCAGAGCCCACATAAAAATTCAGTTTAGTAAAGGCAAGAAACTGCCCAGGCAAATAGAAGGTATTTGGCCTTGCAATTCATAATAGAGAAAAAGTAGCCTTCACACTGAAATCTTTTTATGATTAGGCTAAAAGCCTGTCAATTCTTGCAAAGGAACACTGATCTGATGTCTGTTTCTTGTGCATTTGCTTTCTAGTGCCTGAAAGGATGGCAAGCCACTGACGCTTTTCAGAGCCATTAGATTTGTTAACAATTATACACTTATGAAAAAATAGGAAGAATTAGCAAGGATTGGTGGAAAATGGATAATTAATGCAATTATTCCAAAATTATAAAATACAATCCTCATAAGGCACCCTTTGCTTCTATCTATCCCCAGACCTCTTTACTAAGCAAACGGATCATATAATCTTTGAAATTATTGAAACATCACAGCAGAATGTGAAAACAAATAACATTTCAAATTGTACTTGATCCATTGAACAAATGTCTAGAAAGGATGAGTTGTAATAAACAAGTTTTGCCCAAAGATCAGAAATGATCTAGAAGAAAATTATAGGTCAGTGAGTCGGGTTTTAATTTTTCTCATGCACATTTTTAATTTTGAGGGCTCTCTAAATTCCCCTTTATGTTCAGAAGGTGGTAAACATAGCCACCTCTAGGACCATACTTGGGCCATCTTGTATCTAATTCAAGTCTTATAAATGGTCGGCTGCCAAAAAATACACCTCAAATGAATTATACAGCCATTGTTATAAATTCCTAAGGTCCCTTTAGAGTACAGCTGGGAGATGGCATGATGTAGGTGGTAGAATAAGCGCTGTGTGAAGTCAGAAAACCTCAGTCCTAGTATTGGCTCTACTGCTTACCAGCTGGGTCAATCTTAAAGTGTGAATTCTCTCAACTGTAAAAGGAAAATAATAACATTTTTTTCTAACTTCCTGTTGCAAGGACCAATGAGATCAAGTAGGCAGAAGTGTTGGGAAAATGTAAAATACAGACAAATGTAGGTATCTCTATAGCTATTGCAGTTGACATTCGTGCATACTATCCAAACTGTCTTACTATTTTTTCCCCTCCACTTAATCTTCACGCACAAATTCATCTATGACTTCTTCATTCCCAACCTCTGACTGTGCAAGGACTTCTAATTTGGTCTACTACAACTCAGGCACACTCAGTATTAGAGTAATTTTGTTTTATTTTGGCAGCCATTGATATTTACCTGCTTTTATTCCAACTTCATGGATACCGACTATGTCAATGTGCTCGCCAATGCACAATGTCCCCATGTCATGGTCTTGAGCTCTAGCTCCCAGCAATAGATGAGTATAGGGAGGGGGAAGACAAGGATAGTTAGGTAGAAAATTTCCCAAATGGGGTCAGGTAGGACTAGGAGATCAGCATCAGAGTAAAAAAGGAAAGAAATACCACTCCAGTTTGGGTCAAGGAAGAAAAGGGGATTGTGGAGCTGAGAAGAAAAGTCCTACACTTCCAACTAAAGGAGCCAACTAGATTTGGCACTTTCCCAGCTCCTTACCTCATCGCTCCTCTGTATACATGTCTTTATTCCAGTGGTTCTCAATTCCTATTGCATATTCAAATCACTTGGAAAGCTTTTACAAATGCCCAGACCATACTCCAGGCTAATTAAATCAGAATCTCTCTTGGTGGAATCTGGATATCAGTATTTGTAAAAGTTGCCCTGGTGATTTCAGTGACCAGCTAAGGTGAAGAAACAACTCTGGTCCATTTCTTCTCCCTATCACACACACACCTGCATGTGTTATCTGGCTGAGTCCCCTACTCATGCAGTGTGAGGCAATGGGAAGAACATGGATTTTAGAGTGAAAATGAGCTGCCTTCAAACCTGGGTTTGCCACTCACAGGAACCTGCCCTAGTTTTGTGACTTCTCTGAGTCACAGTTTCTCATCTGGGGGCACAGGGAATAATAGGAGTTTACGATAATGAATATAAAAAGTAGTTTCTCAATACATGCAAGTTCAGTTCTTTATGCAGAGTCAATGTTACAGAGACACTCTCCATGTCCCCAAATTAACATTTTCCTCACCTCTTAGCAAAGCTCCCATTCACTTGATGTCTAATAATTTCCCTTCTCAAGAACAGATCTGATGTGCTGAATACTAATGACTGAAGACCAGACAAGTTGTGGAACGACATCAAGGACATCATACATGAAGAAAGAAAGAGGTCATTAAAAAGCAAGAGAGAAAGGAAAGACCTAAATGGATGTCAGAAAAGACTCTGAGACTTGCTCTTGAACATCGAGTAGCAAAAACAAAAGGAAAAAATGATGAAGTAAAAGAGCTGAACAGAAGATGTCACAGGACAGCTCAAGAAGACAAAGTATTATGATGACATGTGCAAAGACCTGGAGATAGAAAACCAAAAGGGAAGAACATGCTCAGCATTTCTCAAGCTGGAAGAACTGAAGAAAAAGTCAAGCCTCGAGTTGTAATACCGAAGGGTTCTATGGAGAAAATTTTAAATGATGCAGGAACCATCAAAAGAAGATGGAAGGAATACACACTGCCACTGTACCAGAAAGAATTGGTCAACGTTCAATCATTTCAGGAGGTAACATATGATCAGGAACCGATGGTACTGAAGAAAAGTCCAAACTGCACTGAAGGCATTAGCAAAAAACAAGGCTCTGGGAACTGACAGAATACCAATTGAGATGTTTCAACAAATGGATGCAGCACTAGATGTGCTCACTTATCTATGCCAAGAAATTTGGAAGACAGTTACTTGGCCAACTGAGTGGAAGAGATTCATATTTATGCCTATTCCCAAGAAAGGTAATCCAACTGAATTTGGAAATTATCAAATAATATCATTAACACTACATGCAAGCAAAACTTTGCTGAAGATCATTCAGAAGCGGCTGCAGCAGTGTATTGACAAGGTACTGCCAGAAATTCAAGCCAAATTTAGAAGAGGACGTGGAACCAGGGATATCTCTGGTGATGTCAGATGGATCCTGGCTGAAAGCAGAGAATACCAGAAAGATGTTTACCTGTGTTTAACTGACTATGCTAAGGCATTCAACTGTGTGGATCATAACAAATTATGGATAACATTGCAGAGAACGGGAAGTCTGGAATACTTAATTGTGCTCATGAGGAATCTGTACATGGATCAACAGGCAGTTTTCCAAACAGAACAAGGGGGTACTGCATGGTTTAAAGTCAAGAAAGGTGTATATCATGGTCGTATCCTTTCACCATACCTATTCAATCTGTATGCCAAGCAAAAAATAATCTGAGAAGCTGGACTATATGAAGAAGAACAGGGCATCAGGACTGAAGGCAGGCTCATTAACAACCTTTGTTATGCAGATGGCATAACCTTGCTTACTGAAAGTGAAGAGGACTTGAAGCACTTACTAATGAAGATCAAAGACCACAGCCTTCAGTATGGATTACATCTCAACATAAAGAAAACAAAAATCCTCACAACTGGGCCAATAAGGAACATCATAATAAATGAACAAATTACTGACATTGTCAAGGATTTCATTTTACTTGGATCCACGATCAACAACCATAGAAGCAGTAGTTAAGAAATCAGAATATGTATTGCATTGGGCAAATCTGCTGCAAAAGACCTCTTTAAAGTGTTGAAAAGCAAAGATGTCACCTTGAGGACTAAGGTGAACCTGGCCCAAGCCATGGTGTTTTCAATCACCTCATATGCATGCAAAAGCTGGACAATGAATAAGGAAAACTGAAGAAGAATTGATGCCTTTAAATTTGGTGTTGGCAAGGAATATTGAATATACCATGGACTGCCAAAAGAATGAACAAATCTGTCTTTGAAGAAGTACAACCAGAATGCTCCTTGGAAGCAAGGATGGTGAGACTACGTCTCACATACTTTGGACATGTTATCAGCAGGGACCAGTTCCTAGAGAAGAACATCATGCTTGGTAAATAGAGAGTCAGCAAAAAAGAGAAGACCCTCAACAAGATGGATTGACACAGTGGCTGCAATAATGGGGTCAAGCATAGCAACAATTGTGAGGATGGCACAGGGCTGGGCAGTGTTTCGTTCTGTTGTGCATAGGGTTGCTATGAGTGGGAACTGACTCGACAGCACCCAACAACAACAAAGATAGTCACTCCAGGTGCATTTGCTGATTAGCCCAAAGAGATCTGGAATTAGTAGAACTTCAGAAGTTGCGGAAGAGATATTGGTATCCTGGATTGCTGTGGGGTGAGATCCAGGGGTCCTCGGAAGGTCCTTATTACTTTTGTGGTGCCCTTTCCTCCTCTGGAGAGGGTCAAAACTCTTTGTTTTTATACTGTCCCAGAGCTGGTCATACATTCTGACCCCTACAGTTAGATCAGTTTAAGAAAATCAGTGGCAGAAACCACATACTACAGTGGTATTCAGCAATTTGTGTTTTCATAAGTTTTTCTAAATGTTCCTTTTTAAGAACTACTTATCATTTATATCTGAGTAGCATAATCATGATTTTCAATCTCTTTAAGCATGTGTGTGGTTAACTTGAGTAGCTTTTGACACCTAAAGTCTGAGTCTTTGTGGTCTTTTGCTTATTCTCTTGATCAGCCTTATAGTTTGAAAGTGAAGATCATGATAGGAATTTGGGGAACTGAGATATTTTAGTTAGCCAGCATTTTGTGGTAAGTCTGGTGTGAATACCATGTTCAGATATTCTGGCCTTTTTTTTTTTTTTAATTAATGCAGGCATTGAGTTTCTTCTAAAATTCATACATTGGACTTTTTAAAGGAACTAAAAATTAAACCAAATGTGTGGTGGTGAAATCTTTAGTGAATGATCCCACAGATACCAGGAGAGGAAAGAAAGGATGCCTTCTTCAATCAATACTAGCATTAACTATTGTTGTGTAATTAAACAGGTAATTTTTACATTTCAGGTAATTCCAAAGATGTCTGGGGTTTGCTTCTTTCCTCAGCATAATTATGCTCCTGCCGATCTATTCACTATGCAGTGTTGTGAATATTAAGCGTGTATCATCACATTGTTATTTCATAGGCTACCTGTTGTCAGCTAATAGAGTTAAAAAAATAATATGATGATAAATATAATGTACATTGATGATGAATATCATGCAATATGCTAATTCTTAGATTTTTTAAAAAATTTAAGATATGCTTCATGTAATATCAAAATAGTTTATAAAGCCCTGTTTTTCAAAAACATCTTCTTCTTATCCCATACCCCTTATAGTAGTTTCCTGGTAACTCAGCAAACCTCTTAACAATCTGAACAAAATTAGGATTTTGTGTTTCTATGTTTACAGAAAGAGCATATCAGGCTGACAAACTTGATAATCTAAAAAAAAAAAAAAAAGCGTTCTCATTTCAAAGGTTCAAAAATAAAGGTTATTTGCTATGCAGACCTAGTCTTCTTGTTGTTTTTGAGATAGCAAATTAGAAAAATATGGCCAGAGTTAGAGGTTACTCAATCAGGTTGAAGCTGGGACTTTTATTCCAGCAGCTCCTGTTCTCTAAATTATATCTGATAATGTTCTAAAGTCTAAACACATTTTAGTTCAAAAAGGTACTCAGCTCTTAGATATAAAATGGCACTAAGCTTCTGAACATCAACGGGCTAACTTACTCTCTTCAATGATGTATAGGCAGTCCCTGAATTACAAATGAATTCTGTCCCTAAGTTTGTCTTTAAGTTGAATTTGTATGTAAACCGGAACAGTTAGGTATGGTTCCTATCTAACATCAGTTGGTCAAATGTTTGTCTTAGTGTACAGCATATACTGCACATTTCTATGCATAAAAAAATTAAAGAAACACTTCCAGATACACTAAAACATCTTTAACATAATAATACAGTAATAATAATAATGTTTTGATGCATGTTGCAAAGTAGCACCCATTTGTTATTACAAACTACTGTGTGTACCTTGAATTTTTAATATAATAGGCTTTACTGGGGTTGGTTTGTAACTAGGGTTGTATGTAATGGGACGTTGATAACCTGGGGACTGCCTGTGTTTGTATTCAGAGTACTCCGCCACCCAATACCTCTGAATTATAATATTGGAGGACCTGAAACTTTGAGTTGGACGGTTTGCTCTTCATTTTCCTGGGCATAATCACTGGATGGGGCATTATTAAAGAGGTTGGTATATTGGCCAATGCTGAGGCTGATTATTTAGGCAGAGTCATGGCAACAGAGCCAAGCTGAGTGTGCACAAGCGCAACATAGTTTCAGTCTGTACTATGCAGACAAATGTGTCAGGAGACAGAAGGAGTAAAATACCCCAAACTATCTAAAATTATCCTGCACTTGGAAGTTAGGAACAGCATCTACCTTTCTCAATAACTCAAGAAATATTGGTGGTAAGGCTTCCCCCACACCTGCTACAAAATTATTATTATTTGTAAAGCAAGATGGCATCTGTAAACTTAAAACTGGAGAAATCCCATTGAACCACATTTCAGGGAGAAGAAGGAGCTTGAAATGGTAGTGCTCTGAGGATGTCCACGCGGGTGGGCAAGCATATGTTGCTGCTAAGCAGAGGAAGTGGTATACCACGATTTCTTCATAAGTGTGAGGTCTTTATAAACTCATCCTCATGGGAACTGTTTTAAATAGAAAGAAGATGATACACAGTCCCCAGCTAGGCTTCCTAACTGTTTGAGGAGGGTTGCAACTTTCTCAAAACATTAGGTTACTCTGGGGGATTTTTCCAAAATTGTCAACAATTCCACTCTTAAACTTAGTTCTTCCTCTCACTCTGAGACAAATGTCATGCAGCATAAGCTACATTTGGTCTAGTAGGAGATGTAAGTTATTTTTACTATGCTGATTCCTACCTGACAGTGGAAGATGTACTCTGGTGTGGTTTTCTTAAACTTCATATTCCAAACCAAGGCCACTCCATCTGGTTCATGAGGAGCATCTTCATTGTTGTTGTAGGAAGCGACCATCAGCTCAGGGTACTAAACGGAAGAGATCACAAGGATGGATCATGTCAAGATGACAATCGAAGAGAAACTTTCTTATTTTTACACACACATACTATATAACATACCTTTAAATGTTTTTTTTTCTTTTTTTTAAGTTGTAGCACACTTAATGCCATTTTACTGCCTCAGCCTACTGCAATCTGGATTCTGTCTCCAACGCTCTGCTTGTGCTTGCCATAGTCACCAGTAGCTGCAAACACTGCTTGACCTCTCTGTATTATCTAACACTTTGGACTACTCCTTCCTTTCTCGTATATTGGCTTCCATTGCATCTTCCTCTCTACTGATTTTCTTCTCTGATCACTCTTCTTGGTCCCTATGAGTACTTTTTCTCTTATCTATGTCTAAAATGGCAATATTCTACAGGGGACCATTCTCTGCGCTCTTTTTTGGTTCTACACATTCTCCCTGGGTGACTTCATATGTTCCAGCGGCTTTAATAGGCATTAATATGTTGATAATTTTCAAATCTATATCTCTAGGCTTGATTTCTCTTCTGGCTGCACCTTCTACTGGAGATTTCTCATGCTGTTCGTAGACACATCAGAGGCAGCACAAAGAAAATGAGCACACCTTCCACACAAAATATACTGCTCTTCCAGTGTTTCCTGCTTTCGTGCCTTGCTCTCATACTCACCTAGCTGTCCAGGCCAGACACCCCATATTCATTTATATTTCTTCCTCTCTCTCACCCCCACATACTGTGTTTCACTACTTCCTCAGTGTCTTTCACGTGCATGTTTTTTTTCCATCCTTAAGATCAGAGCGTCCTAAATTAATTTCTTGTCTGGATGAAGGTAACAGCTTCCTAAATGGCTTTCTCCTGCCAGGCTCGCCAGGCCCCACCTCCTGCATTTTTTATCTTTTGTCAGGATGACTTTACTAAATATACATTTAGCTAGATCACTCCCCTGCTTATTAAAATACTTTCAATGGTTCTCCATTACTTTCAAGGCAAAATCAAGGTCATATAGGATCCTTCATGATCTATCATTTTCTACCTCCTCTGCTTACTCTTTTACAACCTGCCCCATCCCCACCCCTATGTCCGTACCTCACTGGGCTAGTTATGAGGTACTCAGGTACAGCCTCTGTACCTGTGAGTCCAATACTCTCATTGGAATGCCTCCCCTCTGTTTTTTACATAGCTAATTCATCCTAAAGACTCAACACAGGCATCAAGCCCTCCAGACCCTAGCTATCCAAACTCCCTGGCCTCTTATGGGCTCCATTAGCATTATGGGCACCTTCCTATTAAGCACTTGCCAAATTGTATTAAACTGTATTATGGAATTTTTTCTATTTCAGAGTAGGGATTTTTTTTTTTTTTTTAACCTCTGAAATCAGGTTCTAGTAATTCCTAGCATAAGAAAAACTTGTGCCAAAATCTGCCAGATTACAAACACTCCATTTTCTTTCAATAACTCCATGCTCGGTGGAAAGGCCTTATATTTTGTTGTTGAACAATGTCAGTAACTAAACTAAGCTCAAGAGACACAACCAGTGAAATAACAAGGTGGACACTACAGTGAGGCTAGGTATAAGAAATACCTACTCACCCTACGTGAACTCAGTCCTGAGTGTTACTAAATACACTGAGGATGAATCTTGTGGGAGGCATTTCTGCATTAGAATGGATTTCATGAAAACACCCTTCCTCCCTGGCATTCCCATCGGGGAGCCCTATTAGCCACAGCATCAGGATTAAAGCAGACCATATCACTCTCTTCCCATAGATAATGTAATTTTTCTTTTCTTTTGCACAATGTTGTATATATATTTGCCAGGAGATTGTCCTTATAAATTTAAACTCTTACTTTTTTTTTTCCTATCAAAAATAATTGAAACTGTGTCTTCTGTGTGGCTTTATTCATTCTTTTGGTGCCCTCAACTTAAGAAAGCTGCAGACAGTTAACAACTTGCTGGTTGGCGAAGAGGAAGTATAAGCATGCAATCATACACATGTATGCGGCCACCAGGGGAAGTAATCATTCTTTATTAGAAAACACTTCTCAGTGGATGAATCAAAGGCCTATTAAGAAAGGCCTTTGATTCAAAGCCCATTCAAAGAAATTAACATCCAGATAAACACAGTCGTCTCCAGACAGTCCATCTGAAGTTTAACTATGTCACATGTGAAAAAGCAACTCTATAAACATTGACACTGCTACCACAGGGGCCAAGGAGCAGCCAGATGTGTCTGGGATAATATCCCACAGCTTCACATCTGGGTCTCATCGTTGGCACCCACTTGCAGCTTTTCTTTTTCCATTTTAAGAATATTTTAAATTATTTGGCTTTAAAGCTTCTTTAGAAAACAGGGAGAGTTTCAGTAGGATACCAGTGAAATGCCTTTAGGGCACTTTCTATAACTGGGATCTTAAGGCCTAAAGAGACTGTTTTAAATCCTATTTTATGCAAGTTTTTATAGTTTCAAAGTCTCCTCTAGTGTATCTTTTTTCATTGTTTGTTTCAACATGATTCAGTCACATTTTCTTACTCTCCAATGAAAGTCACTAACAATTATTTAAACCTTAAATGTTGTTAAAAATTCTGATTTTAAGGAGATCATGACTGATAATGCAATTTGTGATCATTTGATTACTCATGGGGATGGATTATCCAATAGTTACCATGGGAATTTTACCTGGAAATGTCCAGATCTGCTCTCAAGCCCAGTTTGGTCTTAAAGAGAAATACCATCTAGCTTTTGTGGGAGGGGAAGGGAAAGGAACAAACATGTTTTAGTGTCCATTTATGCTCCAGACACTAAGCTGAGTGATATGTTAACTCGTTTGGTCCTTGTGACTCTCTAAAGTAGGCAAAAGTCTCTGGATAAGTAACTTGTCCAAGACTCTGTTGCTCCTAAGTGATGAAGTGAGAAACTGGTTGGAATTCTGTTTGGATTTAAAGGCCACATCCTTTCCTGTCCACTGCAGCATATGTAAGGCATCATGCCAGGTGGAACGTGGGATAAGAACGTCAGTAATAACATGCAATGCTCTATAGGAACTCGTCATTAAGTAGAGAGAGGTAAGACACAGGTGCAAATAACTACAATCCAAACATAAAAGCAGAACACAATATGTACTAAAGGAGGTATAAACAGAGTTCCGACGGCAGTGAGAACGGTATAGAAGCAGAGAGGAGAAAATAATCACTTCCACTGAGGTGAGGTGTAGTAGGGAGAGGAATTAGAAGGGGCATCTGAAAAGAAATGAAACTTGACTTGGACTATGTCAAATAGGTAGGTTTTAGGAGAGGATGGAGAGGAGAGTATGGACAAGGGTACGAAGATGGGTACAAAAGATTCCTCTTGGATATCTGCCTGGTTGACAGGGATGTTCTTACCTTTGGAGATTGCCCCAATACACAGGTGTCTAGCTTCCCAGGGACAATTAATTAATTAATTAATTAATTAATTAATTAGTAGTAGTGTGGATACTTGACACAAGCTGGGTCAATTGCATTCTCTAGCTTTGCTTTTGTAAATTTTGAACTGAAACACAGAACCCGTGGGCTGGCAAACCACTCAGGATAATTAATGGCAGCATTCCATTGGTGATATCTCTCAAGATATCACCTTCCTGAGTCCAGTTGTTCACCCTTCCCTTGGATTTCCTAAGTACCCTAGTGGCTCTCCACTTTTTGCTTAAGTAGCCAGCGATAGTTTTATTAACCAATATGGTTAATAAAGAAGAACATGTTCAGAAGACATCAGACTGTATCGTTTGGCTGGGAGGCAGGTAATGTGAAGAGGTACAAAAGAAGAAAGGGCTAGAAACACCTTGGGACATGGTCCCAGAAGTCACTGAGCACTCTTAATACTATGAAGCATTTATTAAGTACTTTTTATGTCCTGACAACTTTTTTTTTTTTTTGAATTCTAAGTGCTTTAAATACATTAACTTATTCAATACTCTCAATAAGCTTGTGAGCTAGGGATTATTATTATCATCATTTTATGAATGAGAAAACATGCCAAGGGAAGATAGACAACTTACCCAAGGTCACACAGACAGTAAGCATATACTCTTTACAAAGAGTACTGTGGCAAATGTATTTAAAATGATTCAACAGAGTAGAGATTAGAGGTAGGGAGACCAGCTGAGAAGTTCTTTCTCACATAAGGAAGAAGTACAGGGTGTGGCATAAAGTAGCTGTCCAATACATGTTAATGGATTTGAACTGGAGTCTTATTGCTACTGTAAATTTGACTGGATTTAGCAACTAAATGAACTGTTAAAGAATACTGATGTTTGTACCTTGGATGACTGACTGCAAGGCTGGTAGATACAATTTAAATGTGGTATGTATGGTAGGAGTAAGATGATGTATCTGGTTTTGGACATTTCTGGAAAATCTGTCATGTAGTGTGTGGATAGTATTATTGACTCACTGAGCTAAAAAATCATCAATGGATGAGAAATTTAACATAATTCCCCAGATACCCAAATTTCTTCCAAGCAATGTTTGGCTGATATCTTGCAAATATTGCACGGTTAAAGTGGTCTATTCTAAGGAGCCCAGCTGAACAAAGCTATCTAGAAACCTTAGAGTTTCTTCATGTTTCTGCCCTCTGTTCTGTTTTGTTCCACTCACAAAATCATCCCAGGCATACATGCACTATTGGCCTCCAAGACTGTCCCTCTCTCCTTCTTTTCTTTCTTAACATCATTAAGCTACATCTAGATCTATTCAGAAAGTGTCTTATTCCCATAAGCATGTAAACCTTGTCCTTTGAACCTCAGAGAAGTGTTGTGATGCAGGAGCTGGGGACTCCAATTCCTTGGTCTCATGTCCCATATTAAACACATTTTTCACAACTGCAAGTATCTTTCCCACCGTGTAAGTGGATAAGTGGATAGGATGGGAAAAAATAAATGCACTCTCTCCATGGTGGTGTTTTCTGCCTTTTCCAATTTCCCTTCCTGCACTGGGATCATCACACGGAACCCTGTGTGGAAAAAAATCCACGGGCAATAGGGCCCATCATACACAGACGTGTGGCAGGGACCGGCTCCACAGTGAACCTGCCCTGCCACCTCTGCAGGGAACTTTATCAGCCGACCTATCAGGCAACACAGTAGCAGGTACCTTTGAGGAATGTGTCAGATAAGGCTCCTGTGTAATTTCCAGACTCTGAACAAGTGAACCGTCTGAGCTAAATGTTTCCTCAGGCTTGAATCTGATTTTTGTGCACACACCCGAGCACTCACAGATCTCCCACACACTGGCGGGAGGCGCAGGCGAACCTTGTTTGTAGAAGTCGTGGCAGGATCAGATCACGCACCATACGCTTTTTTGTTTGGGTGCACAAGGAGGTTCGTGAGCGCAGGACACTCACCCACTTGGTGGCTGATGACAGTTCAGTTGTGTGGTATTATATTCCTCTTTAGTTCCCCTGTTCTCCAGTAGTATTAAACAGGGCTGTTCATATCACCCTAGATATGAAGATATGCCTAGAATGCCCTCTTCTCCCTTCATCTGTCTGAATCCCAGGCTTCTGAGAAACACTGTATGATAAGACCAGCTCCCAGCCTCCGCTGAACTCTGAGAGCACTCACTATCTGCTCCATATCATTTGGCACTTCCAAGCTCTCTTGGTTTCAGATTCATAAGCCCTTTGTGGGACGGAGTGATTAAAAGCATATGCCCTGAGTGCTATAAGACTTGGGTTCAAATTTTCTGCTCAACCACATCCTAGTTGAGTGACTTTTAGCAAGTTACTTAGATTTTCTGAGCCTCAGTTTTTTCAACTAAAAAATGGAAATAATAATAATGATAATAGTAACAACGATGGCTGCCTCCTATGATTGTTATGAGAGTGAAATGAGAAAATGCTTTCTGAGCACTTGGTGTAGCACTCAGCATGTAAGAAACACAAAGTAAAAGCTAGCTATGATTATTATTCCCAATAAAAGCACAGTCTACAAGAAAACAGAAACTGTGCTGCCTGTAAGTGTCCAGACTTATCATATATTAGATTGACTTAAAAATGTAACCAGCAACTTCCAGGGGAACTCTTACAAGTTAAAGTTCCCTTCTCCCAAGAAGGGGAGCATTCTTCTAAGTGCAGTGAAAATAAGTACCAGCTTCAAAGGAAGCAAGGTTGAAGGAAAGGACACCTAGAACAAGGCCACACCATTTCTCCAAGAAAGATACTTAAAGAGGAGAAATGCTGAGCTATGTGCCAAATGCCCCATCCAGTTGTTCCTCAAAGA
Organism: Loxodonta africana; assembly: GCF_030014295.1. Taxonomy (NCBI): domain Eukaryota; kingdom Metazoa; phylum Chordata; class Mammalia; order Proboscidea; family Elephantidae; genus Loxodonta; species Loxodonta africana. The sequence continues at coordinate 65,677,756 of NC_087349.1, read as the reverse complement.
AACTCCTTACAGCTCACACGAGCCAGATCCCCTCTTATGGAATGGGCGTGGATCTTCAGTTACTCTGTGGATCAGGAATCTCCTCTTCCCCCATGTCGCTCAAGTTCTTTATCATGCTTTCTAGGCCCTCCCTAACTACCTTTCTTCAAGCTTCTCCCCTCTGTTTCGTGTGTTCTAACCAGGAAATCATCTTAGCCACACATACCACTATTCCCTCTCAGTGTTATAACCTTCCTGTTTCCTCATTGTTATTATGCCTTTGTCACTGCAGAAGGGAACATCTGGTTGTTAAGAACATGGGCTTAGAGTCAGACCACTTGAGTTCAAATTCTGGCCACATCACAACCAGGCTGTGTGCCTTTTTGCACGTGACTTAACACCTCAGTGCTTGGTATACCCATTGCTGTTGAGTCAATTCCAACTTATGGCAACCCCATGTGTGTCAGAGTAGAATTCTGCACCATAGGGTTTTCAGTGGCTAATTTTTGGAAGTAGACTACCAGGCCTTTCTTCCAGTGTGCCTCTATGTGAACTTGAACCATCAAACTTTCAGTAATTAGCCTAGCATGTTAACCATTTGTACCACCCAACGACTCCAGTGCTTGTTATAAAAAAAAAATTTTTTTTTTTTTTTTTTTTGCTTGTTATAGTGCCTTATAAATTGTCCACTGGTTGAGTTGGCCATTCAAGAAATGTGCCTACTTTCACTCTGAGTGCCACACTAAGGAGTTTAGATATAAGGCAACAGGGACTTTTAATTCAGGGAGCAAAATGATCAGATTTCCATTTTATTTTAAAAAAATACTTTTGTATTTTAGAAAGTTTATTTGGGTAGATGTTCAGAAGAAATACTGCAGGTGGACATGCATGGTGGTAGAGAGACCAGTTAGAAGGTTAACAATATTACATGTGTAAGATGACGAGGCCTTAAATTAAGAGGGTATGAGAGGGGTTGGAGAGGAAAGGATTTGAGGAATGTATGAGTGGAGAAACGGACATTCTTGGTAACAGGCCAGGTATGTGAGGTAAGAGAGAGGAAGTTGGTAGTGTTGATTATGGGAGTTCTGGGTGTATTGTGGTGTTTTAATATAGAGAGAATTTAATAGTGAAAAAGATTTGAGGTATGTGGAAATAATGTTTTTGATATAATTAGTTTGACAGTCTATGGGACTCCTGAGTGGGGTCTGCCTGGTGTGCAAAGTGGAAGTTGAGAGAGAGATTGGGGATGTTATAAACAGGCTGTACGTACGTGTGGTGGTTGAATCCATAGGGGTAAAGAAGAACTCGCAGGAGAGGATGTTGGGGAGAAGAGCAGAGGCTGGGACATGAGCATGGGGTCCCCAACACTAAGGGTGATAGAAGAGAAAGAACTATCGGAGAACCATAAGAGGGGAGTTGTAAAACTCAATGGGAAGAGATTGTTTCTAGAAGTACAGTGAAATCAATTAAGTTGGATGACGGAGTGGTCAAGGCAGATGAAGACTTAAAAATATCCACCAGATCTGACAATTAGGAAATCACTAGCGACCTTAATGAGAGCAGTTTCATGGACAGAAGGTCTGGTTCCCTGTTGGGTACCTAGCATGGAGAAGGTACTCAATAAATACAAATAGCTGAGAGGAAAAATTAAAATGAGACTTCAGTAAAATGAGAAAGAAAACAGACTTAGAGAAGAAAAACGTAGGTTAGTGAACATATCCACAGTGGTGGAGCAAACCTCTCTTCTTTTACATATTCAGCTACAGGGTTTCCCAAAAGCCCAGTTTATCCCATTTCAGCAAAGATTCTTACCTGGAGAGACCAGTCCATACAGGTGACCACTCGATGCTTGGACCAATGCTCATCATAGAACTGACGATTGAAAGAAAGGTTGGCTCCAGCCTGAACATCCCTGGAAGGGTTTAAACATCAGACACAAATGTGATGTTTCAGAATGGGGATTTATCACTATGCTGCTCACAATGAAATGGTGAAATGGAAAAATAACGTTTCTATGAAGCAGAAACATTATTAATTCACGCCTTTATGATCTAAAGACAGCCTCCTTTATATCTTATGAAAAGCTCTCTCTAACCTGTGTTTTACGTGTTGTTCCAAGTCTGATATGAAATACCAAATTTGTTTCAGGTTCCCTCTTGACCAGTCTGAACCATTCTCTACCCGCTGATAGGCTGTAGCCTGAACAAAGGTATACTAGAAATCTCTCACCTATGGGAGCAAAAAACACACCCTTAGGGATTCTTTGATTTCAATAGCACCTCATTTGGCCTTAGGCCAGAGATGATATGCAAGTCTCTATTTACCTGCAAATTCTTATTGACTGTAGTAGTTGCCTCCTGGGTCAACAGCAAGTGATGATTTCTGCCACGAGACAGGTGTTGTGGGAAGTAGGGGATGCACCAAACACATTCCAGATGCTTGCTATTCCTGCCATAGGCCAAAATGGTGTTTGGGTCTAGGAGGATTACACTTTGACCAGTATTCCTGGGCTGACATTCAACTACCCCGTCACACTAACTTCTAAGCACTCTGCACTGGTCACGCAGCTGCTCCACACTACCGAGTGTTTACAGTGAATACTGCTTGCGATGTGCCAGCAGCTATTGGATCTGCATACAAAGCTGCCTAAATTGCTTGGGCTTCAGTTCGGGGATTCCTACAAGCCCCTCTTTCTTCTGTTCTTTTACTTATTCCACATCTCCTTGGCTTGAACCCTGTAACACTTGTCTCTTATAGCTCTTGTTCAGACTGGGTGACCTGGCTTCAGAATATTTACTTGGTCTCTAACTAGCTGACACATTAAGACTTTTTTTTTTTTCCTGGTAACCTTTCTCAGTCCCAACATTGCAAACTAAGGCAGGAGATAACATGCACCTAAGTTCTGTGAAGAACCCAGGATAACACTTGGCCAGGTATCCAGAGGGAAATAGGACCCAGAAAATCAACTGAACCATAGAGTAAGTAATGAACCCAATTAAAATAAAACAAACATTGCAGAACTTGTGTATTCCAAATATTCCTGTCACTTCAAAGTAGTCTAAAGATGACGCCAAGTGTTGGGAACATTTTTCAGAATACCCTTTTCCAACTGTTTTCAGAGCCTCTGTTACATTCCTTTGAGCATCCTTAATAATGACATGATTTTTTTTTTCACTTTATAAAGTTAAACACCAAACGTTAAAAAAAAAAAAATCCAAGCTAAACAATTTCATAGTTTATGAGGATTCAAATTTCTGTTCTTTTGGGCTCAAAAAAGATAAATTTTCCATATTATCTGCCTTATGAAGGGTAAGTCCAAATTGTGGTGAAGCTTTCTAATCTTCAAAGCCAATAGGACAGGACAGGAATAAACTTCCATACAGCAGAACCTAGTGGGGTTGGCACACCGGGCTGTTGAATGCAAAAGCTGATATTTTCCAGTGAACTTCACAGGTCAGGATAAAATCACTATTATTCTGCCATTTTCTAATTTTTCCTTTCAGAAAATGGATTTTTTAAAATAAGTTTTATTGTGCTTTAAGGGAAAGTTTACAAATCAAGTCAGTCTCTCACATAAAAACTTATATACACCTTGCTACATACTCCCAATTACTCTCCCCCTAGTGAGACAGCCCGCTCTCTCCCTCCACTCTCTCTTTTCTTGTCCATTTCACCAGCTTCTATCCCCCTCTGCCCTCTCATCTCCCCTCCAGGCAGGAGAGGCCAACACAGTCTCAAGTGTCCACCTGATCCAAGAAGCTCACTCCTCACCAGCATCCCTCTCCAACCCACTGTCCAGTCCAATCCATGTAATGATGATATGATTTTGTCCTTTGAGAATGTATTTGAATTTTAGAAATAGTAAAAAGTCAATTCTGATAAGAAGAGCAAGCGATCTCACTTTTGCATATTGTTCTTAGCCAAAAGAAATGGGTGGCTAAAAAGCAGCTGTATCTATTTTTTATAAGGCTTATAAAATGGCTCTTATTACCCCTATGGAGATAGTTGACAGCTACTGCCTTTCCAATACACACGCTATGTTCACAGAGGAAGTCATCTGGGGCCTTTTACTTTTATTGCTTAGTTTTTTTTTTTTTTTTTTTTTTAACTGTAGATTTATCCTTGCACTTGTGTTTTCCAAAAAGCATAAAGATAATCCTACAGTTACCAAAAAGAGGAAAAAAATTCCATTCTTTGCTGTCTCCCACATCAATAAAGATCTCTCATATCTCATGTTTGTTTTCTTCAGCTTCCTGTTTGCTTAGACATTGAGAATAGATCTACTATGTACAATACTAATCTCCTTTTGTTGCTTATAAACATGTTTGCTCAGAGGGACAAATATACATGACTCTGCCAAGGAGGAAAATGCACAAAAAGGGTCTATCACCTGGACTGCTCCCCAGATTCCAAATTCAAAAGCATTTCACTGTAAGTCAGAAGTTATAACCAAAGCCCTGCATGAAAGCTGTTCAGCCAGATCAATCCTGAAATTTCATATTCCTCTGATTGGTTAGATTTGTGATTTGTCTAGTCAATTTGTAAATAAATTTAGATTCAGTACACAAGTTATAACACTATTAAAAAAAAAAATACAAAAACTAACCCATCTTTTTCCTCTAACTCTCGACCACTGTAGTCAAAAAAGATGTCAGAGTCTTCTGCCAATGCTCGTTCAATTACCCTTATTGTCCGATCAAAAAAGATGAGGAATTCCTCTGAATGAAGAATCTGCTGTTTTTCTTCTTCTGTCAGCTCCCTTGGAGGGGCTTGTAATGTAAACAAGAGATTGTTAGGAAAGAAAAGAGTGACAATGAAAACTTTTCAAGAGGAAGCCAACTCTTGAAAGAGATTGAACGTAAGAGCTTATCAAAGGAGTGATAAAAGACACAGTAAAATACCAAACCACTGAGAGTTAATACCGATTCTAAACGATTTCCTTATTCACAACTCAAGTTTTTGCTGATGTCTCCATTGTTACATTTACAGAAAAGATTTCATATCTGGTCTAATTACTATTGTGATGAGTTAAAAAAAAAAAAGACTAAAAATGAAAATTGATTGATGTGTTCAGATTTTAGCAATCAGTTCTGAATATTATTTTCTTTAGAATTTAAGTGAAAAAAGCTCAAATAGCACATAATAGAGAAGTCTATAAAACTATATGTTAGATACTATTGTAAAACTGTGCATATTAAATAATTAAGAACCATCCATAATAAGACCCAGGTAGTACTTTACCTTTTTTTATTGGTTAAATTCATTTTATTTTAGATGGTTAGTCTGTAAGGCTGAATGATCATTACATAAGTTCCACTCAAACGCTAAACCGTCCTTCCACACCCTCTTCATTCAAGATAGCTCCTGCTTTTAAATGACCCATGGAATAAATAAATAGCTCTGTAGAACACTTCACAACTGATTTTATTCCTTACTTTTCTAGCACGATTAATCTTTTCAAACCAAATTTGAAGATTCAAAATAATGAAAAAAGAGATGAAATAACTGGCAATATGTCATTATGTCTGAAGGTGAGCTCACCTCAGTCGTGATTAGGTTATATAAAGCGGTCCTTCTACAGCAGCTTTTTCATAAAACTGTAGAGAAGTGATTAGGAAGTTCCCCAGACCGAGAATGTCTCAAGGGAAGAAAACTGTCAGCTGAAACTTTGTGGCTCTTCAGGAACCCCAGTTCAACTCTTGATACAGAGTACCTTTAATAAACATTTGATTGATTGCTCTTTCAATAGAATCAGGAGCTCCTATGAAGTTAAACTACAAGAGGGGAGTGCTTTACATCATAGGTGTGATCCCTGGTGGAGTCAGCTGTAGGGTTTCCCTAACACTTCCCTAATACTCCCACAATCATCCTCAGGACCATCACAGATTTCTCCCTGACCACATGGTCAAAGGAATCTTTAAAATATAGTCACCTGTAGCATGATGTTTTAAGGAAGCTCCGTTTAATTGGATTAATGGTATGGCAAACCCACTGTTCAAGAGAAATCTGAACTGTTCAAGAAGCCATTCCGCAGAGCCTTGGCAGTGGATCTCACATTTTTAATGTCTATAATGTCTCTCCTCTTCCTCCCTCCCTTTCCCTGCCCCAGACAATGATGTAGTGGGTTTGGAGTGGGGCTTGAGAATCTGTATTTGTAAAAGAAACCAGGATGATCCTGATGTAGTTGGTTCACATCTTGAGAAATGCTCTCCTGGGGTAAAGTTAGAACAGAACATGATTCATCCAAAATAGCATAGGATCTTCTCCAAAAACAGTCCAACATCATTGTTTCTAGCAACCCTGAACACAGTTAGAAATATTTCTTGTCTAAATCTCCTGCAAATATGCTAATGTGCATTGTGACTTTCCCAGAACCTACATCAACTCCTGATGAACAGTGTTGCCGAGACACTGGTTTGAGAAATGCTGAAGTGGGCAATGGGTTGACTCGGATTTTAAGTAGTTACCTTGAGGAATCTGTGGAGGCCATAAACAACAAGGAGAACTCTACAAAACTACCTCTAATCAAACCTTTACTCTGCCATTTGCTAGCATTGATTCCTTCATCAATTAACTGAAGCTCCTTGAAAAGCAATTTCATCTGTAAAATGGGCATAATGATTCCTAACCTTTAAGTCTGGTTTCAGGGTTAAAGATAAATATATACTGAGCAAATAATTGAGCACTCAATAATTAGTAATTAAGTGGTAATTCATCTTCTTTCTAAGACTCCTATAAGTGAGGCTTTTTTTTATAATAATTTTTATCGAGCTTTAAGTGAACGTTTGTAAATCAAGTCAGTCTGTCACATATAAGCTTATATACACCTTACTCCTTACTCCCACTTATTCTCCCCCTAATGAGTCAGCCTTTCCAGTCTCTCCTTCCGTGACAATTTTGCCAGTTTCTAACCCTCTCTACCCTCCTATCTCCCCCCCCCCATAGGAGATGCCAACACAGTCTCAAGTGTCTACCTGATACAAGTAGATACACTCTTCATCAGCATCTCTCTCCTACCCATTGTCCAGTCCCTTCCATGTCTGATGAGTTGTCTTCGGGAATGGTTCCTGTCCTGGGCCAACAGAAGGTTTGGGGACCATGACCGCCAGAATTCCTCTAGTCTCAGTCAGAGCATTGAGTCTGGTCTTTTTATGAGAATTTGGGGTCTGCATCCCATTGATCTCCTGCTCCCTCAGGGGTATAAGTGAGACATTTGAATTATGTCATCTTTATGTAAGCTCCAGAAAACACTAAAACTACTGAATGTAACTAGCCAAAAGGAAAAACAAAAAACTATAATACGCTAGGTCCATTTTGTCTGGTTAGTACTGTTACATAAATTAATAATCAAACTTCATTGCACAAAGATATCGTAAGGCCAACAACGTTTTCCTATTTTTTTTTAAATGATGCCCTAGAAATGGCATCATGCTTGGTAAAGTGGACTCAGTGAGATGGACTGACACAGTAACTGCAACAATGGGTTCAAGCATAACAATGATTGTGAGGATGGCGCAGGACCAGGCAGCATTTTGTTCCGTTGTACATAGGGTCGCTATGAGTGAGAACCAACTCGATGGCACCTAACAACAACAAGCCTTGGTCACGGTTAATGGGAGACTTGAGACACATGCAACTAAACAGAAAAGTAAGACCTTTTCCCTTTATTCCTTTTTTTTATAACATAAAAATCGTTCCACTCTCTGTTTATATTTTTAAGCCACTTCTATTTCAGCTGTCTTTCCTTATAGGTCCATTACCTTGAATAAAAACTAGTATCTGTGTAATTTTCTGTAATTTTTTTTCTTCCTTGTAGCTTATTGTCACTTTGATCTTAGCTTTCAAGATACACGACTTCTTCTCTCGGAGAAACATAAATGGCTGATCAAAGTGTATTTGCAGAGGCCAAGTTCAGGTAGGTGAAGCAGTAGCCTCTCCAGATATTATGTTTGACAATACAATATTTGGCTGGAAATTAAATTGCTACGGAAGCAAAACAAAGGATATATTTATAGTAAGCTTTGATGTCTAATAGGGATCGAATGACATGATTTGTTAGCACAAAATAATAAGATGCATGTGTACATGAGTATTTTTTTTTTTAAGTTTAAACAATATTCAACTTTGGGGGTTAAATACGGCCACAGTAATTTTTTTTTTTTTTTTTATTGTACTTTAGATGAAGGTTTACAGAACGAACTAGCTTCTCATTAAACATTTAGTACACATATTGTTTTATGACATTGGTTACCAACCCCATGACATGTCAGGGCCATAGTAATTTTTGATTAAAAAAGTCTTTCAAATTTAAAAACGTTTAAATTGACGAGTGTTGTTAAAATGTAATGCAAACATAATGGAGTATCCAGGAACCACAACCAAAAAGTGACATCCTGAGGTAAAACATCTCCAGACATCGTACTTCATACAAAAAAAATTGGTAGATTAATGAAATCCACAAGGTCCAAAATACAAGCATAAAAAATTAAAATCAGAATTGTACTCCAGGACAGATCCTAAATTCTCCCTGAAATATCTCTCCATAACTTTTCCCTATCCCTGGAACTTAATGAATTGTTTTTAACACATTTATGGCATAAAAAGTCAGATACTAATTAATAGCAAAATGCATACCAGAGCCAAAGGTGGGCATTAATTTGATTTTTCTTATCAGTGAAGCAGAAAATGCAATTGTAGCATTTTTGTGTTTGTTTGCTCTCACAACACAAAACATGGAGTATTTCTGCCAAGAACTAACAATAAATTAAGAATTTAAAGTGAGCTTTTTAAAAAATTTATATAAAGGTTATTTATGAAAAACAGAACACGTGGCTATGACTTACATTTGATCCAAATGATAGGACAATTTCCGAATTTATCTGAATAGTTATATTTAGCTTGAAAAATAATAACAAGAAAAATGTCCTGGAATCATAAAATTAAAAATTGAGAATACTGCCTAATTGTATGAAGTTGTGGCCTGCAAAATTAAGATCTAGTTTAAATTTTACTTTAGGGTCTACTTTTTATTACAGAAATGTTAATTTCTTTTGGTTTCACATATAAAAATACTTTAATGCATTTTCAAGACTTTAAGTTTTCTTCTCGATGTTAAGGTGCACTGTTGGTTTTTTAAAAAGTTTATTCTGTTTGCTATATACTATATCTTTTGGTTGCTAGGGTTCTTGGGACTTTTTGCTACCTCTGTAAAAATGAAAAATTTGAAGCTTACAACTTCCACTGAGCATTTTAATATCTAATTTTTAGGTTAAAATTTATTTTAAAAATATCCGCTTCAGAAATATCCTGCCTTTAAGTTTCATTTTAAATATGTAATTAAGAAAATTACATATTTAAAGAAATATTTTTAAAGAATATAGCTGAAAGATTAAAAAAAAAAAAAAAACTAAATAAACCCATATACCCAGGAAAGATAACAGATTAAGTAGGGAGGTGGCTTTATGAGAACTTTAAGGTGAAATCAGTTTTCAAACAGTAAAACCAAACCAGACTAACAAGTAAGGACATCCTCTCTGAAGTCAATGTGAAGTTTGTGAATTAATTTGCGTTTACAAGTTTAGATTTCTGACTTTATTGCTTTGAATCTTTAAACATGAAGACACCAGGACGCTAATATATAGAAATTGCCTAAATTTGGTTAAAAGCTAAAATGTACCTGCTATTTTTTCGACCATGTTGTGGGGGGAAAAAAAAAGTCAAAACAGTAATAAATACAACTTTGATTTCTTTCATGTCTAATGCTTTTTGATGTCACACGGGCAAAAATGTCAAAAGCAGGCGAATACTGATTTTTTTTCACATCTCCCTCTCGCCACCTTTTTTTTTAAAACTCCCCAAAAGGCCAGATTTCTCAAAAATGTGTTCCCTGGTTTGAAACCGTGTATGTCAAGTTTCAGCCCAGAGCAAATTTTTATGGCTGAGTAATAAATCCCTGCAATGCAGGGTTCATAATGGAAGTGCTGACACAGCCCTAACCACTACGCAGTCGTGTGAATGGCGCCACGATTAGATCTGCTAGGGATTCTTGAAAACGTTTGCAAAATACTGTCTTGCTTTCAAAAAAAAAAAGGAGCCAGAGAGAGTTTGATGCCAACATAAACATGCTTTTAACCCATTATGTGCTAATTTGCAGAAAAGCCATTAATGGAGAGTAAGGCACACGGTGCAGCGGTAACAGGAAATGTTCTTTCAAACTTCTTTTTGACTTTTAACATGACTTTAATCAATTCCATGAAGCATGCATAACAGTTAAAACTAGACGGGGTTTTTCCTCAGAACTTAAGAGGGGGTTTCATTGCTTTGCCAGAGAAGATGACTTGGAGCTTGGGGTTAGGGGTGGGGGTCGGTGCCAAGACACACAAAAAGTACCCTGGCTCTTTTATCATCCAGTGCATTTTAAGAGTATTTTGTGAAAGGAAAAAAAAAGGAGTATCTTAACAGATCCTGACTTTTTTTTTTGTCTCTCGCTATACCTATGATAATGATTTTCTATTCGTCAGGTTTTTAAAAAGGCATTTCTGGTAGAAGTTTAAATGTAAAAATATCTTCCATAAAATGCGCTTAGAGTCTCTCAAAATAAGGAATCCTTGTGTCTTCTGTGGCTGCTACTGTTTAAGGATGCTGGATCTCCTCCCTGCCTCAGTCACACCCCAGAACTCAACAGCAGTCAGCTTTGCTCAATGCATGAGACCAGGCACAGTGGAAAAAAAAAAAAAAAAAAAGGACCTTTAAAGATAGTTCTCCAAACAGTTTAAAAGACTTTGCTTGCATCTCTTGATATTTTCAAGATATTTTTTATATGCCAGCTGGGACCCAGGTAACCATGTCCCCATTTCTAATTTCGGGGCTATGGCAAAGCTGGGCACAGAGAACTGGTGTACCCAAGGCTAGTATGAATCAGCGGTATGGTGACATGTGGTTGGTGACCCTGGCATTACAATGTAAGATTGCTAATGATAATTTAGTGAACTTTTATACAACACTTACTATGTGCCAAGCATTATCTTTCACTAATCTTTTTTAATTCTTATAAAAATCTTAGGAGACAGGTATTATCTCCACTTGATGTATAGGGAAACTGAGGCACAAAAGGTTAAATTAACTTACTAAAAAACAAAAATATCCAAACTCGTTGCTGTTGAGTCAATTCCAAGTCATAGCAACCTTACGGGACAGAGTAGAACTGCCCTAAGATCACCACTAATAAGTGGCAGAGCCAAGACTGAACCCAGGTAATCTGGCTCCAGACCCTGTGCTTTTTCCATCACTACGCCATACTGCCAACTAGATACCTGAGGCTCCATGAAACAAATCAAAACAAAATTAAAAATGCGAACTAAACCAAAGGCCAAACCCATTGCCATCAAGTTGATTCCAACTCACAGTGATTCTATAGGACAGAGTAGAACTGCCTCCTAGGGTTTCCAAGGCTGTGATCTTATAGAAACAGACTGCCTCATCTTTCTCCCACAGAGCAGCTGGTGGGTTTGAACTGCCAACCTTTTGGTTAGCAGCCAAGTGCTTAACCACTGCACCACCAGGGCTCTCTAAATATGCACACACACCTCTCAAATGATCCCCAACTAGAGACAAATTTTTTAAAAAATGTAAACATAACTGTCTCACTTAACTCCATAATCGTTTCTATGTAAAAATTGCTTTAAGTGTAAGCGGATGTCACTTGCAATAGTTACGTGAGCTACACTAATTTTCTCATGAGATCACAAGGGGGTGAAATGAGTACACCTGGTCAACATACGCCCATCCCTACAAAATCTCCAGTGCCAAGATGAGTCACACACTGTGCTAGAGCCATAAAAAAAAAAAAAATTTTTTTTTTTTTTTTTTATTATAGCCATCCTAAAATGTAAAAATCAAATGATTTTCTAATCAGAGTTCTACTGATTTACATTTGGGGCACTCAGTAGGAAATACGGAAGAAGTTTTTCACCCTACACTCGGTTCTCAGGTACTTCTCTCCGTTTGTCAGCAAGAAGACAATTTCAATGGGTTCAGAATCTCTAAGTGATACAAAATTAGATTTTTAAGGAAATATCACCTGTAGTACTCAGGGCTTAGAACCTATTCCTTCCGGTTTGACCTCTTACTGAGAATTTGCATTTCTACTGAATCAGAACTTCCATTTTAACAAGGTTCCTAGGTTATTCTTATGTATTCATAATAACCACCTGGAGATCTTATTAAAATGTAGATTCTGATTCAGTATATCTGGGGTGGAAATGCAAATTCTCAGCAGGGGGTCTAACTGGAATGAACTGGCTCAAAACCCTGGTAGTCCTTTTTTCTATTTCTTCTTCCTTCTCTTCTCTCTCCCTTCCTTCCTTTCATTTAACCATCCATCCATCCAGTGCTATTACAGGGGCGGTGACATCACGGTGAAATACACAGGCTTTGGATTCAGCTTCAAATCTTGGCTTACACACTTATAAATCATGTATCCTTGGGTAAGTTTTTAAACCGCTCTCTTCCTATTTCTCCATCTATAGCACAGGAATAATCATAGTATCTGCTTCAAAATGATGTTGTGAGGAGTAGATAATATATACATAGTGCTTAGGAGAGATACAAGCACACAGTCAGTGTTTAATAAATGTTAGTTTATTATCATCACTCGAACACATAAGAGGTTGTTTCTCCTTATACGAACAGAGTTGTGGAAGAAAGCTTAATAGTTCAATTAACAGTAATGATGACTGTTGATGTTTCTAGATAGATCATGTGATAAAACTTCTGAATTTATTGACAAAATATTTTTTTCTTCTTCTCTTTACTATTCATTGGGAATAGATGGTGGAGTGAACTAGATAACATGACAATTAATAATAAGTGTCTTACTTTATCACTATTTAGTAATAATTTTACTGGAACTATGACTTGATGGTATGCTTGTTATTTGCTTCTATCAGTCAAGAAATAAACTCCAGTTTTGATGATTACAATTTACATTGCTAAATGTAATTGAGTTGAACAACCATAGAAAAACTCCCAGAAAGGGGGTATATGTTTAATTTTTACTTACCCATATAATCCCTTATTTTGATAAAAACAAAACGAAATTATTAGTCAATTTCTCTCCCGCACCATACCTTCTTTCACCTCCTGTTTTTTGTCTTGATTTTCAAGTTCTGAATCATGGCCAACCTTAGGCTCAACCATTTCTTCATCTTCCTCATCCTCTAGAAGAAAGAAAGAGAAAAATGCAATATTTTCTTCAAATCAAAGTCTTTGGTTGATGGTGGGAGGTAGGGGTAAAGGGCAAAGTTCCAATCATTTAGGGCAACTTCTAAGTAAATCAGTCCACAATGAATGCCCAAGATATATGTTCATGAATATATGAATAAATTACCTCCAAAGAACCTCTTTGAAAGTTCCCCCAAACTGCTGAGAAAACTTCCGTGAGTAATGGCACCTGCTACCTCCATCCACAGGCCCTCACCACATGTGATGTCTTGGAATTGCCTCCCTGACCTCTGAAGCTTCTTCTGAGATGGCCCAAGAACAGATCTTAAAACGTTTCCACCTGGAGCACATTTTCCATGGGGAACACCTGCTGTACAGACGACTCATTTCCAATTGAATCCTCACCAAATTAATTTGTTTTTGACCTACAGGAAAGGGTTAAATACAGGTCTGACCCCAGGTCAAATGCCACTGGCAAGTAAACAACCAGGGGTAGGGCCCCCAAAGTCAATGCCATTGGCCTGGGAGAAAGCAACCAACCCCAAATGGCATTTACACGTTCAAAGCAGTTCATGCATTAATGTGAATTTAATGAGCACTAACAAATGGACCCAGTGGGCTACCACTGCCAGATGTTAGAGTGCCCTTCCTGCCCTATACAAATGTATGCTCATTCTTCCTCTTCTCTAGCCTCCCTTTCATTACGGAGCACTTGAAATCATCAGTCTCAATGTAAAAGAGGTAGGAGTCAAAGTGTCATAAGAAAAATCAAACTTATGGAAAATAAAATGACATAAAAAAATTAAAACTTGTTTCCATAGAGTTTTTACTAAAGTTCCTTCCCTCTTACATATTACATTCACTGTAAGTTATCGATTTCGTTAGTTCCAACAACGTTTAAAAGAAAAAAACTTCACTTTTTTCCCCTCATACATTCATTCAAATATGCTTTCATTCAATAAATATTTACAGACCTCCTAAGAGCTCAGACTCTGTGGATGGTCCCATTCCCATCACAATAATTCCTGAGATCTACATCAACTCCAATTTCAGCACCAACCACTTAAAGAATGCAGTATAAACCCATACTCAAATGCCCAAATAAATATTTATAGCCTGAAAAGCAATCCCCAAAGTTCTGACTATATTAAGAAAGTGATTTGTGGAAGGAATATCAACTTTAAAAATATAGGTATGCAAAATATAGCATTGCAATTTAGATATTAAAATGTAAAAAATAGAAATTTTCTTTGTGTATGTGTGTGAAGATTGTAGAGTCAATCTCATTACTTTATAACAACACTACATACATGTGAGAAAGAATGTGAAACACATTCAAGAGGGGATTGTCATGTATTATTAACACAAACATATGAGGTCACATATATGAGATAAAATTTTGCATCTAAATTTTGAAAAGAACACTGAGGTGCCCAGGTTTCTAGGACAATATACCTTTAAAATGTTGTTATAAATAGCCCATCTAAGTTCTTACTTATATCTAAGTATCTAACTGCTATATACCCACAATAAATCTGCTTACAAGGTTTACTGTGAACAAAACAACCGTCTTGACTCAATGTATCTTCCAGATCTAATTTTCATAACTGAAAGTAGTTTCACCAAATGCCTTTGAATTAGCATGAAATAGTATCAAGTTCTCACCTTTTGCGTACATAAGGGTTTTTATTTTGAGCATTAAGAGGCAAACAAGCAACATCATGACAGAAAGTGTCACTTGGAGCTTGTTGGAAAATAACTCAATTAAGGGCTTGGCTGTAAAAAGGGCTAGGTTTGTAATAACCATGTGTTACTTTATGCATAGAATTATGAGGGAAAATGGCAGGTTATCTAATTCTTTAAAATTAGAAAACTCATCCACAAAGACTTGGTTTGCAAACATTCTTATAATCAACAAATATTTACTGTGGTCGTAATATATGCAAAGTCACACGATAAGGTACTGTGAATAACAGAGAAACAAATTCTTTTTAAAAAAGAAATGTACCTTCCCTTTTAAAATGGTTACAAACCAGTTGTATGCATTAATTTTGAGGGGCCACAGAATTCTTTGTTTCTCAGTCTTTTTTAAGACATAAAATAAGTGTTTCAGTGGATTTGTTAAGGAAATCAAACACAAGAGACTGGTTTGTTTCTCGGCATACTGATATGTTTGCCTTGCTCAGCAAAGAGTATATTTTTCTTTAAGACTCTGGTTTCCTTTCTGGTGCAATTGGAATTACTTCTGTTGAAACCATTTTCAAAACAGTTAAATAACTTGAAAGAAAAGGATTTATGTGGACCCCACTACAGACTACTGATGTATGACTTGTGCTACTAGTTCATACCCAGTTACATTTCCTCTGCAATTGGAGAGAATTTTTTTAAAAATTACCACCCATGTATGGTTTCTTGTACCCAGGTCCACACAAGAAATTAAACTAGTGTAGAACTTAATTACCTGTCAGTCCAAGGGGCTAATTTCAAACAATGGCATCTTTTAGACACATTATTTTATTTAGCACCCAAATTCCACTGTCTCCAGTTCCTGCTTTGATTCTCCTAGCTGGGAAAATCTTTGGTAACCACTCTCCTTCTTCCTTAAGATATGCTGAAGGTCTAAGAAGGAATAATTGCATGTTATGCAGCAATCACATCATATAACATACTTGGCACAAGGGTTGACCTTTTGTATTAGCTCTAGAAGGGTTAGTTTCCTCTTCTAGTCCGTGGTTCAAGATGAAGCCAATGTAGCCAATTTTAAAAAGTCACAGTCCTCTGATTGTTTGAGACATTTGCAATGGAGTACAGTGGGACATTTGTCATTGTTTGGCAATACAATATCAAAACTCCTTTCTGTCTTGGGGATGGATATTCTCCTTTGTAGTACTGCTGAATGGGCAAGACGCTAGACCCTACTTCCTTCTTCTGAAACTCAAGGGGTGACATTTTCCTGCTCCTTGTCTCCTGGGAACCAGGATACAGGCAGAATATGGACAATTGTGACTAGATGCTCCCAACTGGGAGGCAAAGCTGAAGGGAGAGTTAGGATTAATTTTGAGCAGTCATAGCAGCAGTGTCCACTACCCTGGCCAGATTGTTCCAGAGGCCCAGTGTCTGGATTCCCCTGTTTTCTGCCCTTTTTCAGCCCATTCCTTCTGTCTCCTGTTGATTCTTTGAGCACCAGATTTCCTTCTAATAAATCCCACTGGAGGTGATATCTGCTTCTTGCCACCCAAACACTGAGCAACACAGGGCGGTCTTCAGTGAAGAGAGAGGCTGGCGTTTTATGAGGTCTCTGGGTTATCACTTTCCAATTCCCTCAGGGCCTGCAAAATCTTGGAGTAAGAGAGTCTGGGAGCCAGGCCAGAACACTGCTGCCCGGCTCCTGGGTTTTCATGAGGGGGCTATGGCCCCTCTACCTGCCACCTTGTGTAAGACTGCTGAGTCTGGTTCAAGTGGAGAATGGAGGCAAGGAGCAGAACAGGCCATTTTACTCCATCCTTCCTGACTCCAAAGAGCATCTTGCTGCTGCCCAAGGTGGAAAGCACAAAGCAGTTACCACAGGACTAAGAATCTAACATGCCATTGATTGTAAGATGCATAATTACTTTATATGCCACCAAGAATGACAATTACTGCTAATTAAGCTATAACACATCATCGATTCTAATATGAAATATTGTGAATGGAGCATTGATGAAATAATTTGTGGCTTAAGAAATAAATAGAAACTGCTTCCAAAATAAAAGGCATACAAGGAAAATTCTAAATTAAGTTTGCTACTGTGGGAGAACTGTGGGTGAACACACTTGGAAAGAACATACTTGGAGAACTATGGGTGAACATACTTGGAGAGAAACAAAGGACTTTTTTTTTTTTTGATATGCTGCCTTCAACTGAAGAGGCTGGAGGGGTGTGGGCAAGACTGGAGTCATGGAGCCAGTTAGAAGGTAGGCTATAGCCACAACCCAGGCAAGACAATGAGAGTCCAACCCAGGATAGTTCAGTTGCCATAGACGTGATGAACTGGACTGTGAATTTAGACACGTGTTTATACAGCAGACAGTGAGGGTTCTTGCTCAGAGCTCACTCAAGTCACTCTATCCTTCGACCAACCTTGCGTGCAGCTTGCCAACTTTGCCAGGAGTCCAAAAAGAGCCACCCTCTCAATATGTATTCCAGCGGCCAAAATAAAGTATAACATGCACCACTGAATGCTTACACAAACCAAGGTGAGCGCCTCTGTGCTTTAAAAATATGCAGGAAAGACATATTTTGTGGGATTTTCAGTAAGGACTTTGTTAAATATACTACATGCTAATATTTAAAAAACCTTCACTTTCTGGTCTAGAAAAATCTGGCCAGAGTAAAGAAAACATACATTTCTCATCATACAGAGCACTCCTGTTAACACTCCAGGCCACATCAGCTCTCTCCAAAACCTCCAACATGACACTACTTGGAAAGTTTACTTCCCGATGGAATGTCACCCAAGATATCGCAAATGGAGGAAATGAAAGAAAATATTCAAAATGAGAGAGGAAGCCAGAGAATAGCATTTTTTAGCAGCTGTTTCTAAAACTTGTAGCTAAGCTTGTATACAGCATGTATGGAGTAAAGATATACTGAACGGAATTGATGTGAGTTAGTCAGCAGGCAGGGGAGGACAGAGACAAGGACGGTAACAATGCCCTTCTCAAAGAAGTCCAGGCAGGAGCTGGTGGGTAACTTCAGCAATTGATGTTTGAGGGTGAGAAGGCTTGACTGATCTGAATTTCCATAAAATTCCCAGTTTTATAACCTTCAATATTTCCCTGTCTCCTGGATCAGCTAAGGTCCACCACTAACTATCTTGAACTTAATTCTTTAATATTGCTCAGAACAGAGCAGCCCTTGACTGAATTGTGCATGAAATAGCCCATTTGTTGTCACAAATCACTCCCCATCTTCCCTTAATCTTTTCACATTCTTTTCGTATCCATCTCTACAAGCTCTTTTAGGAAGACATGAGTCCTTTAGCCACAGACGAGAACAATTGAATGAACTAATTCGTACTGAGGGATTAAATTAAAAAAAAAAATTGCTGTCTGGTTGGTTCTGACTCACATTGACCTTAAAGGACAGAGTAGAACTGTTCCACAGGGTTTCCAAGGCTATAATCTTTACAGAATCAGATTTCCATATCTTTTTCCTGTGGAGCAGTTGCTGGGTTCGAACCACCAACCTTTTGGTTAGCAGCTGAGCGCTTTAACCACTGTGACACCAGGGCTCCTAATGAGGGATTAGATTGTGATAATCCAAATAAATTAATCTCTAATGGCAAACTGCAGTTCTTAGGCTATTTGGGAGGGAGAAACATCTTGAAATAGCAGAACCATCTTCCAAAAAAAAAAAAAACAAAAAAGCCAAACCTGTTGCCATCAAGTCAATTTCAAATCCTAGTGGCCCTATAGGGCAGAGTAGAACGGCCCCAATACAGTTTTCAGGGCTGTAATCTTTATGGAAGCAGATTGCCATATCTTTTTCCCAAGGAGCAGCTGGTGGGTTGAACTGCCGACCTTTCGGTTAGCAGCCGAGTGCTTAACCACTCTGCCACCAGGACTCCGAGAGCCATCCTACTACTACTTCTTAAATCAGTCCTCTGTTCTGTATTCTTGTAAGCAGGGCCATCACATTGTACAACCTGAGCACACTGGAAGCAGATTCTGGAGTTTACCTGGATGCTATTGTCTTCTATGTGAATGAGAACTCTTTGAGTTGTATAGGACACAGTCTCTGTGGCTATACTTGGCAGCCCTATTTGTATTACTGTCTACATAAATGCACACATATACAAAGTTTAGGCATAAAATTTTATGATATTTTACAATGGTTTCCTTGGCTCCTTGGAAAAGGTGGAGGGACTTCTAGCTTTCTTTTTTGGGCTTAAATCTCTTTTGATGCTTCCTTCTGCTTCTGGACAATTCCACACCTGGCTCTTCCTTTCCTCAACAATTTCTTCCAAATGGGCAAATCTGTAGTTCCTCTTAGTGGGAATATTGATCGTAAAAGAAAACTGGGTCACAGGGCCAGAGACATCATCACATTTCACTGTCAGCAGGAACTACAGATGTGTTCCAGAGAAAGGTAAGACTCAGGGTCTCCATATACTAAGATGATTGCTGTGTTATGTTAATTAGGAAAAAAAAGAGTAAAATAAATAACAATGATTTAGAAAGATTCTTTCCCCTTGTAAAGAGCTAAAGAGCTATTGTTCTTAAGAAGGTACTGTCACCACATCCATGACTGCACATATAGGTCGTCCACTACTACAGGTTCTCCAGCATTCCTTTTCTTAATAGGATTCAATCTTATCAATTCTCTTTGTATCTGCTTCTCTTGCGCATCCCTCTTTTTTTTTTTTTTTTGGATTGTGCTTTAAGTGAAAGTTTACAAATCAAGTCAGTCTCTCATGCAAAAATTTATACATACCTTGCTAGATACTCCTAATTGCTCTCCCCCTAATGAGACAGCACACTCCTTCCCTCCACTCTCTTTTTTCATGTCCATTCCGGCAGCTTCTGACCCCTCTGCCCTCTCATCTGCCCTCTCATCTCCCCTCCAGACAGGAGCTGCCCACATAGTCTCATGTGGCTACTTTATCCAAGAAGCTCACTCTTCACCAGTATCATTGTCTACCTCATTGTCCAGTCCAATCCCTGTCTGAAGAATTGGCTTTGGGAATGGTTCCTGTCTTGGGCTAACAGAAGGTCTGGGGACCATGACCACCGGAGCCTTTATAGTCTCAGTCAGACCATTAAATCTGGTCTTTTTATGAGAATTTGGGATCTGCATTTATCCCACTGCTCTCCTGCTCCCTCAGGGGTTCTCTGTTGTGTTCCCTGTCAGGGCAGTCATCGGTTGTAGCCGGGCGCCATCTAGTTCTCCTGGTCTCAGGCTGAGGTAGTCTCTGGTTTATGTGGCCCTTTCTGTCTCTTGGGCTCATAATTACCTTGTGTCTTTGGTGTTCTTCATTCTCCTTTGCTCCAGGTGGGTTGAGACCAATTGAGCACATCCTTCTTTATCCTTTCCATCCTCTACCACTTTCTCTTTGGTTAAGGGTGCCATGGCTTCTTAAATAGCTTACTGCCATGGTCTCTTACCTGGTGTTCCTACCTTCAACCTCTCTATCGCTACCCTCCACAAACAACACTGGTAGATTAATCCTCTTAAAATACAACTTTGCTCATATCAATCTCCTATCTGAAAATCTTTGATTGTTCCCATGACATGATAAATTAAAGCTGAATACCTTGGTCTGGTCTTCAAGTTCTCTGGGATGGGGCCTAACATGTGCTCCCTGTCTGAATTTTCTCTACCCCATTCACCATCCTACCACACCAACCCACATACTCTAGTCTGCCTGCACAGACACTGTGTTTGCTGCACAAACTTCTACTTTCCATTTGCCCTTTGGTTCATGTTGTTGCCTCTGGTAGTCTCTTTCCTTTCCTTTCTTTTATGAAATTGGAGTGCCTAGTATGTTCCAGGCACTATTCTAAGTGCTGGACATATAACAGTAAGCACAACAGACAAGAATTCCTGCCCATGTGTCAGGGACTGAACTGTGTCCCCCCAAAGTATGTGTCAGCTTGGTTAGGCCATGAGTCCCAGTATTCTGTGGTTGTCCTCCATTTTGTGATTGTAATTTTATGTTAAAGAGGATTAGGGTGGAATTGTAGCACCCTTATTCAGGTCACATCCCTGATCCAATGTAAAGGGAGTTTCTCTGGGGTGTGGCCTGCACCACCTTTTATCTGTCAAGAGATAAAAAGGAAAGGGAGTCGAGCAGAGAGGGAAGACCTCATACCACCAAGAAAGCAGTGCCAGGAGCAGAGCTTGTTCTTTGGGCCTGGAGTTCCTACGTGGAGAAGCTCCTAGTCCAGGGGAAGATTGAAGACAAGGACCTTCCTCCAGAGCTGACAGAGAAAGAAAGCCTTCCCCTGGAGCTGACAGCCTGAATTTGGACTTCTAGACTACTAGACTGTGAGAAAATAAATTTCTCTTTGTTAAAATCATTCACTTGTGGTATTTCTGTAATAGCAGCATTAGATAACTAAGACACCATGGAATTTGTATCTAGTGGGGGTAGGGAAGAGATAATAGGCAAAACAAATAAGTTAAGTATATAGTAGGTTAGACATTTGCAAGCACTAAAGAGAGAAACAAAGCAGGGAAGTGAGCAGAAAGCAGAGGGGTGTCACAATTTCACACAGGTATCCAGAGAGGACCTTATTGAGAAGGTGGCATTTGAAAAAAAAAAAAAGGTTCAAGTAAATGAGGAATCAAGCCACGTGGATACATGGGAAAAACATCCTAGGAAGAGGAAACGTAAACACCAGGACTCTGAGCCGAGATTGTGCCTGGAATGTTCAAGGCCTTGAACACTGTTTTCTCTTCCTCATGTGTAAAATCCAGACACGCTTCAAGGCCTGATTCAAACGACCCCAAAATATCTCCTGTTCTTCAAAGGAGGACTTCAAAAGAGGAAGCATCTTCAAATGAGGAGGCATCTCCAAGTGAGCATTTCTTCCTCATGTCACCTTCATAGCACTTCTAGTTGGTCTCTCATAACTTTTTTTTTTTTTAATATTCAAAACTACTATATTTAAGATCATGGTATTTATCGATTTCCACTACTATATATTAATTGTAAGTGGAATAAAAAACCAAAAAAGCCAAAAAAACAAAAACCCGTTGCCGTCGAGTCGATTCCGACTCATAGTGACCCTATAGGACAGAGTAGAACTGCCCTATAGAGTTTCCAAGGAGAGCCTGGCGGATTTGAACTGCCGCCCTTTAAGTTAGCACTTAACCACTACGCCACCAGGGTTTCTGTAAATAGACTACACCTATGTATATTCACACGGTTTCTTTTCCATCAGATTCTAAATTTCTTGGGATTAGAAGCCATTGCTGATGAGTCAATTCTGATTCCAGTGACCTTATAAGACAGAGTAGAACTGCCTCATAGGGTGTCCATCTTTATGGTAGCAGATTGTCACATCTTTCTCCAGTGGAACAGCTGGTGAGTTTGAACTGCTGACCCTTCAGTTAGCAGGCAAGCACTTAACCACTGTGCCACCAGGGCTCCTAGTTAATTATTCATATGTGTACACCCCAAGGTGTGTGTTTAACAAATATTTTTGACTTTTAAAAGTTGTGATAACCTCTCATCTTCTCAATAGTTCTAAAAGGTACATTTTGTCAGTGGCTTCCCCTATGTTTCATCTGGATCACAAATCTCTTGACTCAATTTCAAAACTTTAAGGCTCTTTTCCTTAATCACTAGGTCTTGCCATCATGGAGAGCAGCATTTGTCTAAACTCACCCAGAGGCTTCCACATTGAACGTGAGCCTTATGGTCTTCAGTATGACTTCCTATACTTGTCACTGGTTGCTACGTCTTATTGACCACCTACTGTGTGCTCAAATCTATTGCAGGCACCATGGGAAAGCAATAGTTAAAATGTTTGATGTACACTAACTTACTTAATCCTCATAATAACTAACTGAGGCAGATACTACTAGCTCTTTTTATACATGAGCAAACTGGGACTTAAAATGGGAAGATGATCTTACTAAGGTCACAGACCTAGAGGAAGCAATAGAGCCAAGATTCAAACCCATGTTTTTCTAACTCCCAGACTCCCTCATTTTATGGCTAAATTGTACCAAATAATAAAAAGGAGGAAAAGGGAACTCTAACGGACATGTGTGGTTTTGGCCACCCAGATTCCACCACCCCAATTCTTAGAACAACAGTGCCTCTATTCTTCTTTGAGAGACCTATCCCTCTTCACTAGTGCTCAGCTAAGTGAATCCTTCTTAAGACACAGGAGAAAATTTTGTATCTGAGGCAAAAGCCAATGGAACTAAATTTCAGTCTTTTTCCTTTGCACTATCAGTAGAGTGACCATATAATCTACTGTCTAAATTGAGATACTTCTGAGAGGGAAAGGAGGCCCAATTAATAATTAAGCAGGGATGACAGCTGTGAATGAGGATTATCTAGGCAAACTGGGATGTGTGGTCACTCCACATCAGGGAAGTGGACTCTTTCTCCTCTATTGGACTGGATGTTATGTTAATGTGGAACTGAAGCCACCTGGGCTTACTTACCACATGGAACTTGAGGCAGAATCAGTAGATAAAGCAGGCCTAAGGAATGGATAGTGGTAACAGTTTGAAACCTAAATTGAGTGGCAGCTCAAGCCTGCTTGCCTCTAGAATCTAGGGCCTAGATCTTTATTTATAAAAACTAACAAACTTTCTATTGGTTTAAGTAATTTGGGGTTGATTTTTATGTCACTTGTAACCCCCAAAAGTACTAATTATTAGGAACAAATATTTATTGAATACCTACTTTGTGCTCTGTATTTTCTATACATAATCTCTTTCAACAGTTACACCATCAAGCAAAACAGTAGAGGTAGTCCTCACCTTAATGATGGGGTTCTGTTCTGATGATTCTATTGTAAATTGGTTCTGATATAAGTCGAATACCTCATTTTTTTTAGTTTTCATTATTGTTGCCTTTTATGATCAGTATCTTTATAAATCTGAACTGTATTTGTCTTTGGGGGGTGGAAACATGACACATAAAACCAAAAAAAAAAAAAAAAAAACACCAAACTCGTTGTCATCAAGTTGACTCCAACTTACAGGGACCCTACAGAGCAGAGTAGTGGCTGGTGGATTTGAACTGCTGACCTTTTGGTTAGCAGCCGAATGCTTAACCACTTTGCTACCAGGACAGATATATTTTAATACATAAATACATACATATTACCAACAAAAAGATGTACAAAAACAACAACAACAACAAAAAAACAGTCCTCATTGTAATTTGAATATGTTATAAATCGGAGACTACCTGTATAGAGTTAAAAGCACAAATTTTTGGTGCCATACTTCTCTGGCTCAAATCCTGATGAAAAGCCTTGGGTACTTCTTTAGTAGGAATCTTGGGCTACTTACTTAGCCTCTTGCACCTCCATTTCCTCAGCTGCTGGTAACACAATTGCCCTCCTTGGATAATGGTGATGGTTTAATAACTTAATACATTTAAAGAACATTTTATTATTATTAGTGATGAGGAAATTGAGGTTCAAAGAGGTTGAAGAAATTGTTCAATGTCACACAGCCACTAAATTATAAACGAGGTTTTTTTTTAGGTTTTTGAGGCTCCAAATTCCATTCTGTTTCAACTATGTCCACCCCGTCTCCCAGTACTTGAACTAGGCTGTGAAGGATGGAGGTGTTTCAATGGATGAAGGGAAAGAGGGAGGAACAAACTAGAGCCAAGGCTTAGAGGTAGGAATAAACATGGCCAGTTGGGAGAACAGTTCATGGCAACGGCTAGGCTGTTTTGGAACAGTCGAAAACAAGGCTGCCACCCATATTCTATCAAACGAACCTCTGCTTCTCCTCCCTTACCTATTGTGGTTTCAAAATAGTTTTAGCATTGTGAGTCAATTTGTTCAGAATCTATGTGTAGACACAGAAGTGGTCCCATCTACCAAAGGAAGTGCCTCTTTGGACAGTCTTAGCTTCTCCAATAAAGATGTGCCTATAGGATGTACCCTCCCTCTGTTACTGCATGTCCTACCACCCTCCTCCTTGATGATTCTGCTTCAACTGAGCTAGCTTCCTAGCTGTCTCTTGATCTTGCCAATAACATTCACACTTCAAGGTTCTTACACTGGTTATTCCCTCTGCCTAGAACACTCTCTTTGCAAATATTCAAATGTCTTTCTCTCGGCATGTATTGGAGACAATAAATACTGTTGGATGATAAAATGACTGAATACACAAAAGAAAGAGCAACAAGGCAGCCCCTGTATTTTGAGACCATCTTCCCATCTTCTCCACCCTCCTGCTACTTTTCTATAAGCTAGCAGAGTAATGGCAGTCCCTGCGATGAAAATCAGGACCCCCCATGTTACCATGGATCCTTACAAACCACAGATCTGGTTTCTTGAAATGGGAATTATCTGCCCCTTTGTACTCTATTCTCTAGAAAACGGAAATGAGATCTTCTCACTCCCTTTGCTGACTTCCATTTAAGTATTTTCTTATTCTAGCATCCAATCCTCAGACCAGAGAGAACTGATATATTTTCCATCTGAGAATATGTCAAAAACCATTTCTGTCCAATACTCAGGGAAGGTCATTAGCACGTTTGCTTGTTTTTATCCTGGCATTAACAACTTTATTTGGGGCTAAATTATTCTTCCCAGTTTCAATGTCAAGTTTTCCCATTGACCTAAATATAAAGTCCCTTGTCTGTCAACGTAATAATTTTCTATTAATTATAAAAAAAGAAAGCTAGCAGTTTGGGAGTCTTAAGGGAAGCATTTGTCTAATCCAAGAAACTGATTTTCCAGTTACTTGGACTAAGTACAACTCTCAGTTGTGGTCAGATTCACAGATTTCAAAGTGCCCCTTGTTTTTACTTTTTGGTCAGTCTAGACAGACATGGCTCTTTGCTTCATTTTTCAAGCTGTTGAAACATCAGGTTGGTCAAAAGTATCGGAATCTCTGGAGAATAAAGTTGAGCAGTACTTTACCAGAAACTTCATAACTTTGCATTGAATATCCCCTCAAAAGGATGAACAACCTCAATAGTGCTAAGAGAGATTTCACTTCAAAGGCTCAATAAGAGTGTGAGAATGAAACTGTGACAACAAAAATAATGGCTACTATTGTCCTATTTGGAATGGAAAAATGGTCTAGTGGTTAAGAGAATGCAGTCATGAATTTTTTGCCTGTTGTTACCTCTTTTAATTTCATGCTGGGTGTCCTCACCCAACCTGAATTGCTCCCTTTTAGTAATAATCCTTCTATTCATTAAAATTGGACACATGTTCTTGGGAGCCTGCTCTGTGCAAGGCATAGGACAAGTATTATAGAGGACACAAAGATGAATCAAGAAAGATGCTTGAACTCAAAGAGTTTGACATCTGGGTACAGAAATGACAACTGCACATAAATATCTAAATTAGAAAGGACAATGCTTGAAGACAAGAGATGGAGATTCAAATAGGGGCAAGATTAACTTCTGGCAGATAGAATGTGGGCAGATAGGAGAGAAGAAAGGGAAGTGGATTTATGATGGAGTTTAATTAGAGTTGGGTCTTGAGGAATGCTGGGGTCTAGGCAAGGATGTAGAGATGGGAATGCAGGGTATCATCCCAAGAAGAGGAAAGAACACGTATAAATAGATAGCAATGAAAAGATGTGTACAGCGAGTGGCAAGTAGCTCAGTAGAGGAAATAATGGAAGACCTTAAATATCAAGATGAGGAGGGTCATACATATTTGCTATTTGATCCCCTCAGCTCTGCTGCCCCTTTTCTTGGTAACCAGACTACACCTTTTGGTCAGATAGCTACTCTTCCCCATATAGTATGTGGACTTCAGGGCAGTTGGTTGCACCCCTAGCTCTGGAGACAAGGCATGTTGCTCAGGTCTAAGTATGCAGTATAATTCTCACTCTTCCCCACAGGACTGGATTAGGAATGGGCACATGGTGTATGTTGGTTCAATCATACTGAAGCTCAGGGGTTTGTTTGACAAAGGAAGAAACCTGGCAAGAATGAAGACAAGACTAAGAAAACGAAGATGAGAAATGGAAAGAGAGAAGCATAGTCCTGGTTTTAGCTACTGGATCAAGCTTTGTCTGAAGCAAGACCTACCTCAGAACTTGCTGGGTTCTGTGTTACTTACAACCAACAGCGTTCTAGCTATTATAAGTGGTGGTGTTATAAGGTGCCACGGAGTTGATTTCAACTCATAGCGACCTTATCTGACAGAGTACAACAGCCCCATAGGTTTTTCTAGGCTATATTCTTTATGGGAGCAGATTTCCAGGTCTTTTCTCCCACAGAGCCCTGGTGGGTTCAAACTGCCAACCTTTTGGTTAGCAGCAGAGTGCTTGGCCATTGTGCCACAGGGCTCCCTCAGCCAATGTAAGGGAGGCACTGAAAGTTTGGGTCAGAGGAGTGACAGAAACTGAGTTGTACTTCACTTAATATGTATTTGTCAGCAGCCCGTCAAAAAGTAAAAATGAACAGAGATCAGTGATGATGAGAACAATTCAAGTTACAAACCTGTATTGAGCATATCATTGTTCAGGCACTTTACCATGTTTCATAAAATTTTTTTTTAGAGTTAAGAAAATTTTGGTAAACAACTAAATGCCTTTGGAAATATAAGCCAAATAAAAATTACATGTAAGAACTTACACCACTGATGGCTGTCATGAGTATCATCACTAGATTAAAAAATATATGTATGTATTTCCTTACCTTTCCAGTCTGTAAATTCACAAGGCTTAAACTGATGCCCAATGAAGATTTAAAGGCTCTTTAGGTACTTAGCAGTACCATGACCCAGCAGGACAGTTTTCACATCAGAAATTTTGCAGTATTTTTTTCCCCAGAGGTAACTGGGAAAACATGGTCTTATTCATTATCTTTTGTTTCATACAATGCAAAACGTAAGTATCTTAACTCCTTTAAGTTTGATTTTTTCATCTGTAAAACAGGCAAACTAATTTATGTGTTACTTATTATGTAAGCAGAATTACTTCAGGAAATAATGAGATAGTGGATATGGAGATGCTTTGTCAGTGGTAACAGGCTATAAGTGTTAGCAATTATGATGGGGAATTGTAATAATGATGCTTATAGCTTCTTGATGTCCAATGGCTCACCCGCCCACAAAAATGTGCAAGGTAGGAAAAAGACGTGTGATAGAAAAGAGAGACATTCCAGGATAGAAAAGAGAGACATAGGACTGGGAAGACACATAGGGACAGCTATCATTGGGTTGTGGTCGAATTTGGGGATAAGGAACATAAAGCACCTTTTTTTGTTCTGCCATCGAATAGATTTTCAACTCAGAGCATCTCCAGGTGACAAAGTAGAACTGCCCCACAGGGTTTTCTAGACTAAACTTTACAAGAACAAATCAACAAGTCTTTCTCCATGGAGCTGTTGGGTGGATTTTAACAGTCAACATTTTGGTTAGCAGCCAAGCACTTAACCATTGTCCTACCAGATCTCCTGTAAAGCACCTACCACAGTTCAAATAAGAGAATACGAAAAAAGGGTTCAAATTGTGTGAGACAGATTCTAAGCCCTGTTGAGACTAAAGAGAGAGCGTGAGCTATGAATCATCAGAACAGTCATCTGAGTAGAGCTTGGGCTTACTTCAGGCATGAGTTTGGTTTTGAAGAACAGGTAAGAACAAGTAGGCTAGGCAGAGGACAGGGTGTTACCATATATACCATCTAGGTTTGATGTTTTAGGCTCTCATCACACCCTATACTTCCCCCTCTAAGAGCACATAAACATGGACATTAAATTAAGTATTGACTTCTCTCTGTACTCCCAGTTCTTAGCCTGATATCTAGCATTTATGTGGTGAATCCACCTGGGTATATGATGAAGGAAGGTGTAAAGTCAGGAAGCAATGAGTGCATGTTCAAGGGCAAGGGAAGAAAAGCTGTTTGAGAAGGGAGTAATTGATGAAAATGATGATAAGGCAGGAAGCTATGTGATAGATAGCTTGGCAGCCAGGCTAGGGCTTTGAGTTTTGATGTTGTTAGGTGCCATCAAGTTTGTTCTGAGTCATAGTGACCCTATATACAACAGAATGAAACACTGCCCAGTCCTGCACCATCTTCACAATCATTGTTATGCTTGAGCCCATTGTTGCAGCCACTGTGTTAATCCTCCCATTCAGGGTCTTCCATTTTTTCACTGACCCTCTACTTTACCAAGCATGATGTCCTTCTCCAGGGACTGATCCCTCCTGATAACATGTCCAAAGTATGTGAGATGTAGTTTTGTTATCCTTGCTTCTAAGAAGCATTCTGGTTGTATGCCTTCCAAGACAGATTTGTTCCTTCTTTTGGCAGTCCATGGTATATTCAATATTCTTCGCCAACACCTCAGTTCAAAGGTATCAATTCTTCTTCAGTCTTCCTTATTCATCACCCAGCTTTCCCATGCATTTGAGGCAATTGAAAACATCAAGTTTTTGATAGAGTAGGTGAAAGAGAAGGGGTCCCTGGGCAGTGAGAGCAGAGAGATGACTAGATGTAACATAAACATTATCTGGTAGTCATATGCTGAAAAAACTACAATTTTAGCCCTAGCCACAAGGCAATTTTCAGGTGGATCAATTAGAGAAAAAGAGAGCAAAGCACCACCACCATGATTTGATCTAATTGGTAGTCTAGTGAAATAGTCTTTTTCCACCACATGTGACAGCCTCCACCCTGCCCCTGGCCACTTATTTAGGCAGCCTCAAGGTTTTAGAGTATTATCTTCTATTATACAGGAAGGCTTTGTCTTCATGTTCTGCCATTCCATATTATTCCTAGAACTTTTACATAAACAGAATCATAAAAACAGAGAGCTGAAAAGATCCTTAGGGACAGCTATGAGAGTGTTGTGAGATTTAGGGATGAAGTGTTTAAAGCACATAGAATGGTGCTCAGAAAATTAGACGAAAAACTAGAAGTGGGAATTATTAATATTTTCTTCTTTTTCTCCTCCTCCTTCTTAATTATCTTATTTAGTCTTTTTTGCTTAACAGATGAGCTGCTGGCACCCAGGGATTGAGGGCTTCCCCCAAGCTCACACAGCCAGCACGTGGCAGAGCTCAGATTGGAACTCAGACCTCCTGACACCCTCTCCACTGCCCTCCCCTCTACTCCCTCTTTGGCAGCAAGACTGTCTTAGAAACAAAGAAAGCCCCTATTCCAATTAGATTTGAAGCAGAAATACGTCTCGGCAGAGGATTACCTGACGCACTCTCAGCAAGCTTCACCTGTCAAGATTGCTACTATTTCACTTATTTATTCCCTTCCTCTAATCCAAATTTTTTCTTTGTGAATGAGGTCATTAAATTATACACAGTCATTAAAGCACTTCCATGGCTTCCGGCCAAGCTGCTGAGGGCCATCAAATCCTCACTTCCACAGCCCATGCTTGGCAGCGGGAAGTGTGCAAGTGCAACTATGTACCCATTGAAACTTGAAGACTCTGTTTTGGACATACTAATTAGACTAAATCACTCAAACGGGTCTAGACGATGCTGCACAGGGCTTAGAACCTGGATCAGCGCCTACTGTGGTCCCATGGGCTTTGCTGCTTGTATCCATCTGCAAAGGCACTTCCTTCCTTGCTTTGTATAGTGTTGAGTACTGGCCTTCTAAGGCAAAATAAAACCTTCTGGAGCCACAGTATTGGCAGCTATGCAGACTAGCTGGAAATGAGGGAATCCCACCCTAATGTACTTGAAGTGCCTCAAGTTTCTGCTTCAATCACTGTTTTACTTCTTACTTAGATGCAAGCAAATTAAGCTGGCAAGCTGAGTTTTCTGTGCACTTAGGAGGGAAATGAGGAGAATGGAAGGATGGTGGGCCTTTCTTCTCCTTTCCTACATTGTTAGTTTGTCCCTTCCATGCTGCTGTCAAAGTGATTATTTTAAAATAAAAATTGGGACATCATCTCTCTGCTTAACCTAACATCTCCTCATCCCTCACATAAGATAAAGTCCAAACACCCTAGTCTGGCATATAGAACCTTGTGTGTTCTAACCCTTCCCTGTGTTGTTATATTGCACCACTCCCCCAGTGCAGGCTGGAACCCAACCACTTTATTCCGTATGCTGTTAGCCCAATGAGACAGTAAACTAGAACGGTTCTGAGTGCCCATTCCAAAGTCAGGCTGCCTGAGATCACGGATGCTGCATTGCAAAATTTCAGAGAGGCTTTCTTCACACTGTGGCTAGCATTTATTGAGCACTTACTAAGTGCCAGGCATAGTTCTTCCCAGTTATTATCTTGTTTAATCCTCACAGTATTATTAGCTCCATTGAACAGGCGAGGGAATCAAGACTTAGAGATGTCAAGTCAAGTCAAAGCAAGGTCATGTACTTGGTAAATAACAGCTGAAATATAAACTGTGGCTAGTTTTACTTCAGAACTCAAGGTTTTAACCACTTTGCAATGCTGCCTTGTTGTTTTCTCTCCCAAACTGATCTTCCTGGATACTTTTTTTTAAATAATTTTTATTGTGCTTTAAGTGAAAGTTGACAAGTCAATCTCTCACATAAAACTTATATACACCTTGCTACATACTCCCAATTACTTTCCCCCCAATGAGACAGCCTGCTCCCTCCTTCCACTCTCTCTTTTCGTGTCCATTTTGCCAGCTTCTAAGCCCCTCTACCCTCCCATCTCCCCTCCAGGTAGGAGATGCCAACATAGTCTCAAGTGTCCACCTGATCCAAGTAGCTCACTCCTCACCAGCATCCCTCTCCAACCCATTGTCCAGTCCAATCCATGTCTGATGAGTTGGCTTTGGGCATGGTTCCTGCCCTGGGCCAACAGAAGGTCTGGGGGCCATGACCACCGGGGTCCTTCTAGCCTCAGTCAGACCATTAAGTCTGGTCTTTTTATGAGAATTTGGGGTTTGCATCCCACTGTCCTCCTGCTCTCTCAGGGGTTCTCTGTTCTGTTCCCTGTCAGGGCAGTCATCGGTTGTGGTTCTGGCCAGGCACCATCTAGTTCTTCTGGTCTCAGGATGACGTAGTCTCTAGTACATGTAGCCCTTTCTGTCTCTTGGGCTCGTAATTATTTTGTGTCCTTGGTGTTCTTCATTCTCCTTTGACTGGATACTCTTATCTTTGTCACTAAAAACCAGTCACAGAGCAACCTAAGCCAGAAGCCTGGGATTCATCAGAAATGTCCTTTCTATGTCAAGCCTCCATATCCAATTAGGTAGTAGGTTTAATCTTCTTAATAGTGGAAATATCTTCCCAAACATCACTTCTTAACCTACTGCCAAATTAATATTATCTTTTGAAAAAAATGTTTAAAAAGTTCATAACTTCTTTATTGTGGTAAAATATATATAACACCAAATGTCATATTAACCACTTTTAAGTGTACAATTCAGTGGCACTAATGACATTCACAATGTTTCACTATCCATTTCCAAACATTTTTAATCACCCCAAACAGAAACTCAGTACTCATTAAGTGATAACTCCCCAGTTTCCCTACCATACCTCCTGGTAGCCTCTAATCTGCTTCTTGTCTCTATAGATTTGTCTATTCCAGATATTTTGTATAAGTGGAATCATACAATATCTGTTTTCTTGAGCCTGTTCACGTAGCACAATGTTTTCAAGGTTCATCCATTTCATACCATGTATCAGAAGTCTTTTTTATCAGAAGTCGTTTCTCTTTATGGTTGTATAATAGTCCATTGTATGGATATACTCTGCTTTGTTTATCCATTCATCTGTTATTTAGCACTTGAGTTGTTTCCACCTTTTGACTGCTGTGAATAATGTAAAACAAGTATTTGCATCCAAGTATCTGTTTGAGTCTCTGTTTTCAAGACTTCTGAGTATATACCTAGGAGTGGAATTTCTAGGTCATATGGTAATTCTATGTTAATTTTTTGAGGAACTGTCAAACTGTCTCCCATAGCAGTTGCACCATTTTATATCCTCACCAGCAATGCAGTACCCATTGCCAATGAGTTGATTCTGACTCATGGCGACCCTACAGAACAGAGTAGAACTGCCCCATGGAGTTTCTAAGGAGGGCCTAGCGGATTTGAACTGCTGACCTTTTGGTTAGCAGCCATAGGACTTAACCACTATGCTACCACAGTTTTCCAGAAATGTGACAGGGCTCCAATTTCTCCACATTCTCACTAACACTTGTTATTTTCCATTTTTCCGACAATGGCCATCCTAGTGGATGTGAAGTGGTATCTTACTGTGGTTTTGATTTGCATATTCCTAATGATTAATGATGTTGAGCCTCTTTTCATGTGCTAATTGGCCATTTACATACATTCTTTAGAGAAATGCCTATTCAAGTCTTGCCCATTTTTTAAATTGGATTGTTTGTCTTTTTGTTGTTCTGGAAATTAAATCCTTATCAGATATATGATTTGCAACTATTTTCTACCATTCTGTAGGTTGCTGTTTACTTTCTTGATAAAATTTTTGATGCACAAAAGTTTTAATTTTGATGAAGTCCAACGTATTATTATTTTTTGTTCATGCTTTAACATCATATATAAAAACCCACTGGCAAATCCAAGGTCATGAAGGTTTGCCCCTAACATATGGCCTAACATATACCAGATATCATATGGAGAATGTTCCAAGTGCATTAGAGAAGTATGTGTATTCTGCTGTTGTTGGGAATCGTGTTCTATACACATCTGTTAGGTCTTGTTGCTTTGTAGTATTGTTCAAGTCCAGTATTTCCTTACTGATTTCCTATCTGGATGTTTTATCCATTATCGAAAGCAGTATATTGGAGACTCCAATTATTATTGTAGAAATGTTTATTTCTCCCTTTAATTCTGTCAATGTTTGCTTCATATATTTTGGGGCTCTGCTGTTTGGTGCATATATGTTTATAATTGTTATATCTTCTTGATGAATTGATCTTTTCATCAATATATAATGCCTTTGAGTTTCATGAAAGTTTTTACTTAAAGTCTATTTTGTCTGATATTGGTGTAGCCACCCTGGCCCTCTTTAGGTTACTATTTCCATGAATACCTTTTTCCCTCCTTTCACTTTCAACATATTTGTGCGGATCTAAAGTGAGTCTCTTGTAGACAGCATATAGTTGGATCATTTTTTTAATCCATTCTGCCAATCTCTGCCTTTTGATTGGATAATTTAATCCATTTATATTTAAAATAATTACTGATAAGGAAGAATTTACTTCTTCCATTTTGCTATTTAATTTCTGTATGTCTTATACCCCTGTGTCTCATTTTCTCCATTACTATCTTCTTTTGTGTTTAACTGATTTTTTTTTTTTTTTTTTTGTAGCAATCAGTTTTGATTCTCATTTCCTTTTGTGTATTTTTTTGGATTTTTTCTTTGTGATTATCACGAATATTACATTTAACATCCTAACATTTAACAATCTAAATATATACCAATTCTACTTCAAAAATATAAAAGGCACCCCACTCCACCAGGAAGCCTTCTGTGCACAGACACTCAACTCTCTTGTTTCTTGGGTCAGCTTTAGTGCCGTCTCTCACTGTTCTCCTGGTTCTGCTGCAGCTGGTTCTCTGATGTTGCCACTTCTCTGCCGCTGCACGGTCTCTGCTGTGCTGGTCCTCTGCTGCTGTCGCAACTCTATCCATTCACAGTTTCAAAACTGCTTCCACATTTTAGGTATCTGTTAGAGCAGCACCCCATTCTCTCAGTACCAAATTCTGTCTTAGTCATCTAGTGCTGCTATAACAGAAATACCACAAGTGGATGGCTTTAAAAAAGAGAAATTAATTTTCTCCCAGTCTAGTAGATTAGAAATCCAAATTCAGGGTGTGAGCTCCAGGGTAAGTCTTTCTCTCTCTGTCGGCTCTGGAGGAAGGTCCTTGTCCTCAGTCTTCTCCTGGTCGAGGAGTTTCTTAGGCACAGGGACCCCAGGTCCAAAGGATACGCTCTGCTTCTGGTGCTGCTTTCTTGGTGGTATGAGGTCCCCAACTAACTGCTTGCTTCTTTTTCCTTTTATCTCTTAAGAGATAAAAGGTGGTGCTGGCCACACCCCAGGAAAACTCTCTTTACATTGGATCAGGAAGGTGACCTGAGTAAGGGTGATATTACATTGCCATCGTAATCGTTTTAACATAAAATTACAATCACAAAATGGAGGACAACCACACAATTCTAGGACTCATGGTCTAACCAAGTTGATACACACATTTTGGGGGGTACATAATTCAATCCATGACACATAGTCTATTTGTTTAATGACTTTAACAAAATATTTTTGAAAAGGATGTATTCCCTGTTGTGTGTGGCTACTGAAGTCTCTTTTCTTTCCTTCTTCCTTTTTTTAAGGTAATATGAAGCTATTTTTTATTGTCCATTTGAGTTACAAATATACTCTCAATTTAGCAATTAATAGTATCCAACCTAATCATCTACCTTGTTCAGAAGCAAGACTTATCGCTACCTCCTTCCCAAGCTATGACTTACTGAAGACTGTACATTCGCATTTAGGAAAGGGATTGCAGACAACCTCTTTTTCTCCCTCATTTTCATCCCTCATAATCTGGCTGCTATTTCTTTTTGGGGGGCTTCTATTCAGCTAGTGTTTTGCCAGAGATCTCCTTCAATGACAGGAGCGCCCCCACAAAAAAAAGAGCAAGAGAGAAAAACCCCACCTCTGCCAGTTTTTGTATATTGGCTCTGTGCTTCAACAGTGAAGTAAAAGAGCAGGATCATCTCAGCATGTGTCTTTCTGAGCATGTGTCTTATCTTGGGCATGTGAGAAGCTTTCAGATTTTGCCATATATATGGGTGTTTCTGAATGACCTAATGTCCCAAAGTAATTCTCCTTAGCTTTTCCTCCCATACTTTGACAGCCAATTGTGTGTATCAACCATAATCTTTTGCCCCAGGCATCTGTGGGCTATTTATTAGCCTTACAACATTTTTAAACAATGACTGCCACTTTTCCAGTATGCATGAGTTCTAAGTTCAGTGAAACAGAGACAACCACTTTGTATCATTTCTTCTGTTAGCCCCAGGACAAGTTAGAGAGACAAACACAATAATTTGAGAGTAAGGTCTGCTCTGCTCCCCCCAGAATCAGAGACCCACACTGATACCGCAGGCTGCTGTCCTCAAGTCTGTGACGAGTCAGGGGAGAAGTGGAGCAAGGGCAAGTAAAAGCATCACAAAGCTGTCCTACTCTTTTTTAAATTGCCTTTTTCTTGATTCAACTTTAATTTGGTTGCTATAAAACTTCGAATGTTTTCCAGATTTCTGATAAAGTTAGATTCAACACTTTCTACTTTTTTTTTTTTTTTTAATGTTTTTGTGGGGTGATGGGAGCTTAGAGCTGCCTATTCTGTCATTTTGCTTACATCACTCCAATACTATCTTTTTAGAGTCAAAGAATAGCAAGAACTCAGGATATGAGGGTTTTCTGGTTATGCAATAAGCCACTGACAAAGCTGGAGTTTAAATTCAGCATATCCAGGACAACAGAACAATCAGATGAAGCAAAACAATTACATCAAAATAAATGATTTGTTATCTTGTTGAATAAACTGAGTGACTGACTTCATGATTAAATGTTTTTAATAGCATTTTGTACTGCTGATAGCCGATTAAAATAAAAGTTTTATTGATCATCTATTGTGCAAGGCAAGGGAGATACAAAAATGGTTAAATAAAGTCTCTTCCCTTGGAGGGTTCAGAGTTTAGTCAGGAAAGCTGGCAAATAAGAAATTAATATCACATGATATTTACTTGGCAACTCAATACGCATGTCCCATAGAGACCTGGTCTCTGTGGGCCAAGTACATTGAAATGTAGCCCGAAACCGAGGATGGAACTGGAACAATTCTAAGTATGCTCCTGTTATAGAGTATCAGGTCACACTGCAGGGAAATGTCTCTCTTCTGCTGAGATACAGTAAAACATATCATTTTTCAATTCAAATATTGTAATATTTTTCAAATAGTAGCTACCTTTATTAGCTGAATCTCAATCTTCCCAAACTAATATAATAAACAAATACTGCATTACTTTCAATAACTGACAGGCACCTATTCCTTCTACTCTGGTCAAAGATCTCTGAGATATAGAATGTTACATAAAACTGTGGAGTTCAGTTTTACAGAAAAGAATCCCTGACATTAACATCTTTAATATACATTGAAGAGTAAAAGAGAAAATTATATCAAATACTTATACATATATTTTTTGAAACTCTGAATTCAGCTTTTGTTCCTTTCACATAAGTTGGTCCTGTTTGAAATTTTTAGGTGAGTTGGTTAATGTGTTTTCAATGGTGAGAATTTTCATACATCTTTGCTTCTCATGTCTCTGTGGTGAGGAGTCAGTTCTTTCTTTCCTTCCTTCCTTTCTCACTCCCTTCCTTCCTCCTTTCTTCCCTCCCTCCCACTCTTCCTTCCTCTCTCTTTTCTATTTCCATTTTTTTTGCAGACTGATCCTTTTGTAGAATACAACAAATATGAATCTCCAGACGTCACAGCAATGTCAAATCTCGATAAAAATTTCTAAATGCTTACTCTCGCCGTATTTACTTATTTCATTATAGAGCAATAACTGACTGCTTGTGGACTGAAACCAGTCTAGGGAGTACACTTTGAGTAGATATTTTAAAAGAAGGCAAAGGAAGTAATCATCTATGTACCTGTAACAGGAAAAAGACACTAATACAAAAGTCAGAATGTTAAAAATGATAATATGCTTATATTTTATCATTCAGCACTAAACACCTAAACTCTTTAAAAGCCTGATCAGTGCAAAGGTGTACAGTGACCAGACCAAGAGACATTCTACGAACACAGTCAACACCAGCACTGTCCAATAGAAATTTCTAAGACGGTGGATGTGTTCTACCTGCACTGTCCAATGCGGTAGCCACAAGCCACGTGTGGCTACTGAGCAGTTAAAATGAGGCTAGTGAGTTCTGCTAACGATAGTAGCAGAAATCTTTAAAAATAACTAATTTTTAAAAAGAGGTGGCACGGACAATATTAAAAAGCGGAGTTGCCTTTTCCTTAGGAGGATAATGCTTTTGAATCCATAAGCCCTACCACACACTGCCCCCACCATCCCACAACCTGTTACATCCTCCCAGCCCTCAGTGCTCTGGCCCTATTGCCACCTTGAAGTTCATGTTTTGTTTCAGTGTCCAAAGGACTGTTGCCAGAGCGGTGAATGACGACCAGAGAGCATGTGAACCTTTTTTCCCTGTAACAGCCCAAGTTAATGAGATCTCTGTTGCTCTCGAGACAGTCAAGGCTGTCTGGCAAAAGTGTTGAACCAAGGTGTTTGTGCCTGCATAGAATTAAGGCACAAGTAAAGCACTTATTTCTGACAGCAGATTTATAATAGGAAAATCTCAGCAGGAACGAAGAGTTGGAGACCCCCGGCCACAGGCTTTTCATAAACTTTGCCTTGATTTAGTGACTCAAACAACCAGCAAGAAAGGCAAACTGCACAGGTAATTTTACCATCTTTTCTCCAACCAGCACTATTTCATCTTCTTGGCTTCCTCACGCTGCTAACATGAATTCAAATCATCTGTGTTTAAAGTTAAACTCAGTGATTGGCAGTTCTTTATAGTCTCAGTCCATATTGAAGATTATTCTAGATATCTATCAGTTATTACTACAAGCACAGTATGACATTCAATACCTACAGTGAAAATTGTTTTTAACAGTGTAATGTCTGATCTGTTTTGAAAGCGATTTTAAAATAAAGAACTAACCATAACCAGGTGGTGAAAACCCAAACATGTTTCTTTTTCCTTTTTTTTTTTGGTAGGGGGCAAAGGAATAGGGGAAAAGAAAGTAAAGCATGTCCTGTAAAAGGCTGTTCAATTGCATACAAAAAGGACAAAAAAAATTTCACTTTTGTTTTGCAGCATCTGTTTCTTAAACAAACAAACAAGCAAACAAACCCAGACTTATAAAACTTAACTAGAAGCTTACAGTCATTAAAACTCCATGGGTCTTATTTCCAAAATATGTTAAAACTGCTATTATTTGTTGCATAAGATAAAAATATATTCTAACATGTGAAATGTATGTGTTTGAAGGGACGCTTGTCTGTGTTGGTTCTCTGCAGTATCCTCAGAGCTACAACAGCCAGCACGTAGTAGGTGAAAACATCTATTTTCTGAATGAATGAATGAACTTGTTAAGATATGGGCCTATCACTGTAATTCATGATTATGCTTAATAAAGACCATTAGCTGTTTTGGCCAATATAAGACTGCTCCATAGAGACAAAGGGAGTCTTGCGGTCTGGCTTTCAGCTGAGCTCTGCTGGACAAGCAGACCCTGAAGGTGTGATGCAATCCATCATTCCTAGCTCTACTCTGAACCCAGCCAGTCACCTAAGTCCAAAAATGAAGAAAGGAAGAGACAAAGGGCAACATTTTGAGTAAAAGAAGCTAGAGGAAGCACAAGAAAAAGGAGAGAAACAAGATAAAATGGAAATATATTGGAACGTTTGTTTTCCCCTTAAGCTTATTTAGCACCTACAAATTTTATATCTCCATTTACACAAAAAGGTTTTTTGCCTGGTACAGAAATAACATAATGTTCACTTCCAAATAGACTGCGTGTGGGAGGGCAGTGTAAAAGCACTGAGCAGAGTTGGGTGTGCTGTTGGACTGGTCGAGTTTTTCAAGTAGAACCTCCAAATCAGGAAGTTGAAAGAGGTTACTCAGGCTTTGCTAGTAAAGTGGGGATAAAAATGGTGGTGGTGGGGGAACATCTGGGGATCCGATCTTGGATGTACATCTTAGGCTTTATGAGGCACCTCTTGTTGCTGAGTTCCCAGTGGCATTTTCAAGATACCTGTAATCACTGGTTGTCACTCTCCACCATTAGTGAAGGAAGGGAGTTGCAAAGGGGAGGAAAATACAAGCTAAAAAAATCTACTACCTTATGTCAGAAGTGATAAATGCATTAACAGCGATTTGGAACAAATCTGAGAGTCCGAAAAATGAAAAGATTCCATGATGAGGGAAAGAACATACATGGATAAACTGGGGAAAAGCTGGCCTTAAAAGATACAATAAGAAAGGTGGGAAGAGAAAAAAAAAAGGAAAGAGAGGAAGAAGAGAGAAAAGAAAAACGAAAGGAAAGAAGAAGGAAAGAAGGGAGGAACCAGTAAGGATGATTCTCTTACCCCAGAGCGTACTTTTCAGAATATTTATTTAAGCAGGCAACCAGAGGCTTAAATAAAAAGAAACTTCCCTGTTTGTCAATTTTGTTTTCCATCTGCAAATAATGAAAAATAAACGATTCTGAGGGAGACTGAAAGGGATACGTTCCAGGAGGCTGCGGAGAACCACAGAGAAACATACAGAAAAAAGCGTCAGGGTGGGGTACTTCCTGACCTTTACTTGGCTGCGAGTCTGGGTGCAGCCTCTAAAACAAGAAGCATGAAAGCGCTTCTCCAAGAAACCCGCTGGAAGTGCAGTTCTTCGTTGTACCAATACCACAACACGGGGGAAATCTGCTGTGTGGGCGTGGAGTCCTCCCACCTGAAAAGGGTTGGTGATACCATTGTGTCATGGAAAGATTTTCATTCTCATTTTTTGAGCTGGAGGCATTTAAAAAGTGGGGAAAGCGTGAATTTATGATTGTGCTATAAGAAACGATATTTTAATCTTAATGTCTTCCCAATAAAAGTATATTATTTAAAGCTATTACGAGCAACTACAGTTAATAAGGAAAAGAAAGACCTCCCAGGTCCCCAGCAAACCTGCAAAAGTCAAATCCAGGGAATACTATCTCAAATTGACTTTCAGTTGGACCATCCTTTGTTTTATCATAACTATGGAAAACGTAAAGGAGCCCCAGTGGCGCAATGTTTAAGCACTTGGCTGCTAACTGAAAGGTCAGCAGTTATAACTCACCAGTGGCTCTGTGGGAGAGAAGATTTGGTGATCTACTCCTGTAAAGATTGTTGTTGTTGTTAGGTGTTGTCAAGTTCCAGTTTATAGTGACTCTATGTTCAATGGAAACCCTGGTGGCGTAGTGGTTAAGTGCTATGGCTGCTAACCAAAGGGTCGGCAGTTTGAAACCACCAGGTGCTCCTTGGAAACTCTATGAGGCAGTTCTACTCTGTCCTATAGGGTCTCTATGAGTCGGAATTGACTCAACGGCACTGGATTTGGTTTGGTTTGGTTTGGTTTTCTATGTTCAGCAGAATGAAAGACTGCTCAGTCTTGTACCATCCTTGCAGTCATTGCTATGTTTGAGCCCATTATTGCAGCCTCTGTCTCAATCCATCTCACTGAGGGTCTTCCTCTTTTTCACAGACCCACTACTTTACCAAGCATGATGTCCTTCCCCAGGGACGGGTCCCTCCTGATAACACGTCCAGAGTACTTATGACAAAGTCTCACCATCCTTGCTTCCAAGGAGCATTGTGGCTGTACTTCTTCCAAGACGGATTTGCTCTTTCTTTGGCAGTCCATGAATATTCAATATTCTTCACCAATCCCATAATTCAAAGGCATCAATTATTCACCGGTCTTCTTTATTCATTATCCAGCTTTCCCATGCATATGAAGCGATTGAAAACGTCATAGCTTAGGTCAGGCACACTTTAGTCCTCAATGTGACATCTCTGCTTTTTAACACTGGAAAGAGGTCTTTTGCAGCAGATTTCCCCAATGCAATACTTCGTTTGATTTCTTGACCACTGCTACCATGGGTGTCAATTGTAGATTCAAGCAAAATGAAATCCTTGACAATAACAGTCTTCTCTCCATTTACCGTGATGTGGCTTATTGGTCCTGTCATGAGAATTTTTGTTTTCTTTATGTTGAGGTGTTATCCGTATTGGAAGCTGTAGTCTTTGATCTTCATCAGTAAATGCTTCAAGTCCTCTTGCTTTCAGCAAGCAAGGTTGTGCCATCTGCATAATGAGGTTGTTAATGAGCCTTCTTCTAATCCTAATGCCATGTTCTTCTTCATATGGTCCAGCTTTTTGGATTATTTGCTCCGCATACAGGTCGAATAAGTATGGTGAAAGGATACAAACCTGACACATACCTTTTCTGGTTTTAAACCATGCAGTATCCCCTTGTTCTGTTTGAACAACTGCCTTTTGGTCTATGCACATGTTCCACATGAGGACAATTAAGTGTTCTTGAATTCCCATTCTTTGGAGTGTTATCCATAATTTGTTAAGATCCACAGAACTGAATACCTTTGCATAGTCAATAAACCACAGGTAAATGTACTTCTGGTATTCTCTGCTTTCAGCCAAGGTCCATCTGACATCAGCAATGACATCTTTCATTTTACATCCTCTTCTGAATCCAGCTTGAGTTTCTGGCAGTTCCCTGCTATATATTGCTGCAACTGTTTTTGAATTATCTTCAGCAAAATTTTGCTTGCGTGTGACACTAATGATATTGCTTGACAATTTACACATTCTGTTGGATCGCCTTTCTTTGGAATGGGTGCAAATACGGGTCTCTTCGAGTTGGTTGGCCAGGTTGGCCAGGTAGCTGTCTTCCAAGTTTCTTGGCACAGATGAGTGAGCACTTCCAGTGTTGCACCTGTTTGTTGAAACATCTCAATTAGTCTTCCGTCATTTCCTGGAGACTTGCTCTTTGCCAAAGCCTTCAGTGCAGCTTGGACTTCTTTCTTCAGTACCAC
The DNA here is from genome assembly GCF_030014295.1 of Loxodonta africana. Lineage (NCBI taxonomy): Eukaryota > Metazoa > Chordata > Mammalia > Proboscidea > Elephantidae > Loxodonta > Loxodonta africana. The sequence goes on along the minus strand of NC_087349.1, from coordinate 65,635,269 downwards.
AGGTTCTTGATCATATGCTACTTTCTGAAATGGCTGAACGTTGCCCAATTCTTTTTGGTACAGGGACTCTGTGTATTCCTTCCATCTTCTTTTGATGCTTCCTGCTTTCTTCAATATTTTGCTCATAGAATCCTCCAACACTGCAACTCGAGGCTTGAATTTTTTCCTTAGTCCTTTTAGCTTGAGAAATGCCACGTGTGTTCTTCCCTTTTGGTTTTCTAACTCCAGGTCTTTGCACATTTCATTATAATACTTTACTTTGTCTTTTCGAGCTGCCCTTTGAAATCTTCTGTGCAGCTCTTTTACGTGATCATTTCTTCCTTTCTCTTTAGCTAATCTACTCTTAAGAGCAAGTTTCATTTTGGTCTTTTTAATGACCTTTTGCTTTATTTATGTATAATTACACCCTAGGAAACTCAATGGGGCAGTTCTACTCTGTCCTATAGGATTGCTATGAGTCAGAATCAACTCAGTAGCATACAACAACAGCAATATGGAAAACACAAGCACTTTTGCTTCTTGGGGTAGTGCATTCCATCCTTTGTAAATACTGCCCATGATCTTTCAGATCATAAAGGTCTTGTGAAGAGGAAAGGCAACGCTATATGAAGGGTGAGATCAAGTGAAATCATGTTTTCTTTACCACAATTGGGGGCGGGTCTGAGAGGGAGGCCTGGAACCTCACTGAAGAAATATGAAACATGCTGCTTAGAAAAAAAAAAAATCAATTTCAATTATATCACAAAACTTCTGGTGCTATTGTGGAGAAAATGGTAATAGTAAAGAGCTATTTATGAAAACTCTAAAAGGTATAATCATTGTCACCAAAATACATCCATCTATTTTATTCAACCCTGTTTAGTCTAAGTTCAACAGATTGTTTAAGTTTGGGGAGTTATGAGATTGGTCTCAGAGGAGAAAGACTAAAGAAATCAGTCTTTGGAACAGGTAGTGAATTTTTCACATACCCTGAGAGAAAGGGCCCTGGTGGCACAGTGGTTAAGCACTCGGCTACCAACCAAAAGGTCAGCAGTTCTAACCCACCGGCTGCTCCATGGGAGAAAGATGTGGCAGTCTGCTTCTGTAAAGATTACAGCCTTGGAAATCCTACGGGCAGTTCTACTCTGTCCTATCGGGCCACTATGAGTCGGAACTGACTCAACAGCAATAGGTTTGGTTTAGTTTTCGGAGACAGAGGTGTTTCAAAATTCTTTTGTGTCATGATTATCCTATACTTGCTTAATTTTTATGATCTTTTTGGGGTATTTCATTGGCATACGGTTGTTAGTACTTCCAGGCTGATCTTTGTCATGATTTTCACTTCTCTTTAATAACTATGGTTACAGTTCCACAACTCTCATTGCTTTTCAATTCTTCTCTTATCTCTTGGATTGGATCTGACCTACTGCCCCTCTGGTCATAACTCTGAATACAGTTTTGCCAAACTCTGTATGAGAGCTGCTGTTGTTAAAACAGGACAACAATAACGGGAAATCAAAATTCATTATTTTTTACTGGCAGTATAGCTACCTGTTTATATGTATGTGTTTTCCTTATAAAACCCAATGGTAATCATTGAACAAACACCCAATAAGTTTTTTCATTGATTATTCCTGATTGAAGTCAAAAAGCGGAACAAGTGGATGTGGATGAGTCAATGTGAATCCATTAATGTTCATGAAAAAAAGAAAGCAAAAAACAAAACTAAACACCAAAATGAACAAACGAATGAACTAATTAACTGTAGTAAAATCGAACCCAAAGCAAAACAAAACTTCCAAGAATGTGTCTGAAGCATGGTGAGTTCATGCTTAAAGGCTGGCCAGTGTTTATTATTATTATGCTTTTTCAATACAAGTCCTTTTTTAGAATTACAAAAGTCTTACAAGGCTCTTAAGTTTTCAATCATTTTTGGTGGTGCTGTGGTTAAAGTGATCCACTGCTAATCGAAAGGTCAACAGTTCAACACCATCAGAGGCTACACAGGAGAAAGATTTGGCAGTCTGCTTCCATAGAGATTTACAGCCTTGGAATCCTTATGGGGTCACTATGAGTCAGAACTGACTTGATGGCAGTGGGTCTTTCTATAAAGGAAATTTCAAGTTGGCTAAGAGTGTGAAATATACTTACCGAGGGAAAAAAGGAAAAATTTCAAAGTGAAATCAAAGACTGCTATTATATGATTTTAAAGCATTTCACAGATGAGATTACTGAAAATCATACAAAAGATGAGAGATCAATGGCGAACCCTTTATTAATATTCAAGTCAAAAGGAAACCAACAGGGCACTGTTTTTGTGGACTCATTGAAGTCCATCTGGATTTCCACTATTCACACCCACTTTGGTTATGATGGCTGCTGGGTTTTAAGGGTAGGGGGAGATCTTCAAATCAGATAGAAAAAATACATCTTCATCTATTACATTTACCTGTTAATTATACTTTCTGGCAGTGTAAGGAATAAGAACAAAAACTTTTAAATCCCTACTGCTGAGCACCCCATAAGGAATGGCTTTCATCTTAGCATTTAAAGGAAATCCAGCTGGGCGAGTGAACTGGCCTCATCTACGAGTTCTAACAATACTCTTGGGTTTACTTTTTCCTTTTCCAACAATCTCAAGAATTTCTCTTGCAGGAAAGCAATTCCTCACTAGGGCCCAGCTACTCTGGTGGGTCAGGTTTAGGTTAATAGCCACTGAGAGCGAAAGACTCAATTGTGCAATAATTTAACTCTTCCGAAAAATAGGGTTCCCAGAAGGAGAATGATGCATCACTTTCCCCCACTCCTCACTGAGGGACAGAAATGGGTGGCTTGGCGTTTTGAAGGATTAGTGCACTTGCAAGTGTGAATGTATAAATTCCAAAGAGGATTTACATACATACTACAAGACGAGGCCCTGGAACGGATCTTTAGAACTACATTTTCTAAGCGCACATACAACACCTGCTTTTACTACCAACTCTCTTACCTTGTCCACGTGCCCCTTTTTGCTCAACTCAATTTGACATTTTCCCTATCTCCCCCCAAAAACTCAGTTGCCATCGAGTTGATTCCACTCATAATGGTCCAATGTGTGTTAGAGTAGAACTGGGCTCCAGAGGATTTTAAATGGCTGATTTTTAGAAGCAGATCACCAGGCTTTTCTCCCAAGGTGCCTCTGGGTGGACTCAAACTTCCAATCTTTTGGTTAGCAGTGAGCATGTTAACTGTTCGCACCACCTAGACACTTCCCCAACCTCAGACCTCCTTTATGTCCCTACAAGTCCAAGTTTTTCCCAAATTTCATCATCATCATCCACTCTTGCCTGTGATGGATCATATATCCTCCCATGCAAAGTAGAGTTGCAAAGACAGAAAAGCTGCAAACCCTGCCCAGGGGACTTCATCGCCTAAAAGTAAATAACAGACAAACATTAATGAAATTACATGATCACCCTATAAACCTGACAAAGACATTAGGCACCTGCATAAAGCTAAGTGTCCACCTGCTGTTAAAGAATTGGTGAATTGGCTGCTTCTTCAACTTCCGCTTCTCCTCACAAAATTCCCGTCAGCACTCATTTATTTGACACGCTCCACTTTTCCAAATCCTATACGTGGGTCAAATTCTGCCTCCTCATTTAGAGGTAATAACAGGATGATCTTTTATACACACTAGGTAATCAACAAATTTTAGGTTTAATATTGTTTTTATCTTACTCACAGGCCTAGGCACACACAATCCAAGGCAGCTACTCCAAACCTACTCTTTCTATTCTAAGGAAGCAGAGGTAGACCCAAGGTCTTTGGTTAACCCAAGACCAAGCAAGCGAACTTCTGAGGTTAATAGAGCCATTCCCACCGTGCCAGCTTCTGAATGTGGTCTCAGGACCACACAGTGCAGTTTGAGAGTACGCTGAATGGTAGATACAAACAAGCTCAGTCCACTCAAGAACACTGACAAATGTGGATGTCTCCTGTCCGTCTGTTATGTATTTCCTGGTAGACTCAAAGGCCTCCTATTTTCACTTTCAACCTGCCTTTCACATTACTGTCTCAGAGAGTTCAGTGTCATCTTCTCTTGGGATGCAGCCCAAAGCCAGTGTCATGGTCATGCCTATGACGGCCGAAGTAACCCTGTCCATTGAGGTCAATATACAAGTGGCTTGAGAAGTCCAAAGCCTTTGAGAGAATTTCTAGGGAAAGAGGGATGGTCATCTCTGGCTTCCACTTCCTGCCTCTGCTAGATTTTTATTGTTCTTGACCATAGGGTGTTTATTTCTTCCTTTATGTTGACCTCAAAATGGAATTTACCCTCTTTCCTTGATTGCTACCAAAAAAATAAAACGAAAAAGAAAGAAAAGGAAGAAGAAGCCATATACGAAGTTGTTATTTTTGTAGTAGACTTCACTGAAGACTTGAGGAGATGGGGAGAATTTACAGTGCAGCAACGCAAACCATTATAAATGCTTATCGGTCTGTTCTATTCTTAAAAGCGTCTTAGCCATTCTACCATGACACTTGGCTATGTGTTTTTCCCTTCTCTTTTCTCTGTTTGTTCTCTCTCTTTCTCAGGCCAAAATACCACCCTGTTCATAAATCTATCCTATTCTTTTATCCAGAGCATTTCAGCTGCTGTAGCCCCTGTGTCTGTCTAAGCTGGGAAAGGGGACTAGAGAGAGATGGTGGAGGGGAAACCCACCTACACCCCGACTCCTTCTGTTTGTGAGGCAAGAGTACATGGGTTCCTAAGGATGCAGTAATACACACAAAAGGGAGCTGATCTTGAGCTATCTTGGGCATATCGCACCCAAAAAACTGCCATTATAGAGCCTCAGCAGCAGAAGGCTCTGGGGTGGACCTAAGAAAGACAGGTGAAGGTGGATACATGCTTCATGAAGTAGTTCACGAAAATCTAAACACGGCTGGTTGTATTAGTGTCTTCTGTAACATAATTTGGTAACTCAGGAGTGTTTAAAAGGCAAATCACTGTTAAGGAAGACAGACCATAATGGCACAGGCAACACAGACACCACCATGAACAGACGTTTACAGAAGAAATGCACCTAACATTTAGACTGCACTCACTGTGCGCTAGGCATTTGGTACACACCCTCCCACTTAATCCTCACATACCACCCTTTACAATATTATTGTTATCCCCATTTTTGCAACAGACGACACTGCAACTCAGAGAAGTTAGTTAACCTGAGCTGTCCCTCAAAGATATTAAAAGTGCTCTGTGGATCAGGGCCTTTGCATCACCACTGCTTGTCATCGTTCCTCCTTGTAATCCACAGGGCTGTCTTTTTCACTTTCTTCGTGCCTCTGTTCTAACATCAGAAGATCAGTGAGGCCTTTGCTGACCACCTCATGAAAATGAGCACCCTCCTCCTACCTTGTCCTCTCTATTCTCCTCAAAAAATCAGTTGCTGTTCAGTCAATTCCAACTCATGGTGATGCCATCTGTGTCGGAGTAGACCTGTTCTCCGTAGGGTTTTCAATGGTTTATTTTTTGTAAGTAGGTCACAAGGCCTTTCTTCCAAGGCACCTCTGGGTGGACTTTAACCTCCAACCTTTCAGTTAGCAGCTGAGCATGTTAACCATTTTTACCACCCAGACATTCCCCATCCTCTTTACTTCGTTCTATTCTATTTTACAGCACACATCATCATCTGACATACTCTGTATCTGCTTATTCAATTTCTTGTATGTCTATCCCCTCCCCACCAGCTAAGACGTAAGCTCTACGAGAGGGCAGGGACTTTGCCTCAGTCACTAAATCGTTCTTAGCATCTAGAATAGAACTTGGATCAGAGTAGACACTTGCTAAGTATTTGTTGAAATAATAAATTAATTGATGAATGAATGAACTGTAAGTGGCAGTGACTGGCACTTTTTCTGCCTCACCCAATCTATTTTCAAATGGTGCCCTCATAATCTATTAATGAGGCTCAGTGCTTAGGTGCACAGTGCTCACATGCTTGGATACATAGTCAGTTGTGAGTGACAAAAAACATCTTCCTTTAGGGCACGGGCAGAGATTTTGTGGAGGAGGTAGGATTTTAAGAGCTTGGTTATATTTATCTATGTGTTTGTTTCAGTACCTCATATCATCATGTTTTTGTGTTTTTCTAAATACCCTATTTTAGGATGAAACAATTCAAGTAGGTAGAAAGAATATCTTTCTTCACCTAAAAGTGGAAGCAGAAGGAGAAAATTCTCTGTATTTTGGTGTATTAGTGCTTTTTAAAACACTCACCCCACGAATCCTTTACTAAAAACAGCAACAACAAAACAAACACGTACCCCGTTAAGCCTCCACTGTACATATATAAATAGTTGTATTCATTTCTTTTGTATTATGTGTCTCTCTGGTCACAAAATACTTAATGTTTAACATCAAGAAAATTTATTGTTTCTCAAGATTATTATTTTTTTAAATAAAGAAAAACAAAAGGGTATTCTGAAGTAAATGTATTATATGATATTGCTAATCTTAAATATGGCTATTTCATATCAGTACATTTATTCATTTATTATCAAGATTTAAGAATAACAGCAAGTATGAATTTAAATGAAAGGAATGCTTATGAAAAATTAGGAATCTTGAACTGAGATGGAAGATGTTTCAATTTTGCAGAATTACTTTATTTAGAAAACTCCTTTATTAAACTGCTATTGTCATTGACAATAAAACCAAACCCTTTCCAGAGTTAGTGACACATAGGATAAACACTTATTTCTTTGTAAAATTTTAGGGGCAAGAAATACCTCTTTTTTCCCCTCTACTTCCAAATACATATAAATTAGTTCTTTTACAGTGGATTTTAGGGTACCTGAAAATACACTATTACAAATGCATTTGGTGGAGTTTTTTTTTTTTTACTCTCAGAAAACTTGCGTTAAAAGATTTCAGTAGAGTTACCCCATTACTAGTATTTCTCCTAATTCTATTACTATTTCTGCTGCTGCTACTAATTTGTTGCTGCTGCTGCTATTACTACTTTATTACAACTACTAGTACCATCACCGCTACCACCCACATCCCCACTACCACCATCATTACCACTTTATAGCTTATAAAGGGCTTTCAGTAAATAACCTCATCAAGTCCCTGTAAAAGACCTATGAGATTTCTATACACACCTCACCATTCATGTTACAGGGGAGAAACCTAGGCAGAGAGAATCAATAACTTGGCCAGGTTAGCAAGTTGCAGAGCTGTTATCTGAAGAGGGGTCTGAGGCCAAGTTACTTTATTCAAAACGAAGATATTACAATAAAAAAGATCCTACATTCCAAAGCAACAAATTGTCATATGCGATTATTCTACATTTTCCCTAACAGGCTAACTATTCCCCCGTCCCAATCATTATCTTTTCAACATGAAAAGCGGTCCTTTAACGCATTAGCTATAGTACAATTTAGCTGCAAGCAGTCTATTTCTGTCTTTGGAGACGCAGAAACCTTATCAAGTTCACCACTACCATGAATGTTATTATAACTTGAGAAATAGGTATTTATCAGATTAGCCTGTTAAATAAAGTAGCAGTGAACAAAGATTTGAAAGCAATTTGTTACATGTAAGATTTACCCATCGAGATATAAATATTCTTTGACCCTCTGGGAATGAGAGAAAAATGTCATTGACAGAATGGATGATAAGAAAACATAACAAACTGCTAAAGTCTTACCAAGAGGGAATTAAGAAGTGCTCCAACTCCAAGTTATACATACTTAAGGAAGGTCTCAGGCACAGGGAGGAAGAGATGTACTTGAGTAATAACAAGGAAAACCCCCTTCACAGCAGACGATGGGTACCACAGAGTTCATGTATATCATGTAACACTACTCTTCAGCCATTAAACGATAAGATTAACATTTTTAAAACTGTGAAAATATATTATCTTTATATTACTATAAGAAAAACTGCATTATATGTGTGTATTAGGTGTGAATGCATATATATATAATATATATTATGAGTACATGATATATATTACAAATATCACAAACACACATACCATCAACATGTTTATAGTATCTGGGATAAGTTGTATTTATGCTAGCTTATACACTTTCTTCTACATTTTGTTTTTCTGTATTTTCTAATTTTTTTTTCCCCATCGAAAGCGGACATCTGACTAGGTAACCTTAACGTCCCTTCCCGTTCTAGGAGTTCTTTTTTCTATGTCTTTAGTGTTTTATAATACACACTTACCTTCATTCTCTGTCTTCATGAAGCCAAAACAACAGCATAATTGTGTTCATGAGGAAGAACTATTTATCAAACTATTTTATATGTGGATGTATAGCTGGTTTTCAATGAGCTGTTTCAGCATTTTATATATTCAGGTATAGTTTTAAATAATGGATTTCTTAAGTTGCTCCTAGACCTACTTAGAAGAAATTCCTACTTGGATGTTGATTATGGTTTGTTTGCCTTGCTTTTCTTAGTGAGGGCTATAATCTGGAGGAACAAAGCTCTTGTGTATATTTTAATACATATCCCTAATGCTTTATAAAGTACCTCTGTACCTTACCGGAACTCCAGAAATACTTAGCAACTATCTATTAATCTGACAAAATGTCCAACAATATTTCATTTCTTCAAGTCACCGAGACTAACCATGGTGGGTTGTTTTTAGGCCTTCTCTGTCGCCACATGGTTTTCTAGACCAAGAAATTGAATAGCAGAGTTTGCTCCAGTCATTTCCCTCCTTTCCTCTGTTCCAAGACCACCAGGCAATCATAGCTGGCACTTACATAAAGACAATTATCAGTGGCAAAATATCTTCCACCCTACTGTAAAGAATATGGACTGTGATTGTTTTCTAGGCAAATCTTTCATTGGCACCAACAGGTGACCCCAGACTGAATTTTAGGAATTAGAAGACAGGTAGCTCTGAGTGTTGGGTTTACTTTTATGCTATTCTTTTTACCGACAACAGGCTCAAAATAAATCTAGCAAAGAATTAAAAAACAAACAAACAAACAAAACAAAACCCAAACCCACTGCTGTAAAGTCAATTCCAACTCACCGTGGCCCTATAGGACAGAGTAGAACTACCCCTCATTGGGTTTCCAAGGAGCAACTGGTGGATTCAAACTGCTGACCTTTTGGTTAACAGGCAGAGCACTTAACCACTATGCCAGCTAAGAACAGTGAAGTAGAAAAGGCTGCAGGAGGCACAGCAAGAGCAAATTAAAGGTGGGGAGTGTTATTAATATTGAGTGTTTACATGATTATATGTGGAATTTAAAAAAACAACACATCACACTACCCTTAGTGCAGTTTCATGTCAGCTCTGCAAGGGTTTGGATTCAAATGCGTGCCTTTCGTGAACAAAAATTTCAACATCTGTAAAAGGCATTGCTTTGTGGAAATGTAGGTTTTGCCAACTGTTGGTGCCATTTCTAAGCTATCTGAACCTTCCCAAAATGTCAATTCATAAAAGTGTCAGTTATTATCCTTTTGTATATATACCTGAATATATAAAATGCTGAAACAGCTCATTGAAGACCAGTTATACATCTACATATAAAATAGTTTGATAAATAGATCTTCCTCATGAACACAATTATGTTGTTTTGGCTTCATGAAGACAGAGAATGAAGGTAAGTGTGTATTATAAAACACTAAAGACAGAGAAAAAAGAACTCTTAGAACAGGAAGGGACCTTAAGGTTACCTAGTCAGATGTCCATTTTCAATAGTGGAAAAAAATAGAAAATACAGAAAAACAAAACCTGGAAGCAAATTTATTTAATTATAATCCTAGAAGATACTATGTTTCTATATTGGAGTAATACTCTGAGTCACTTTAATGTGTTAAAATAATTTCGGTGAGGTTGTCTATTTCTTGTCCAACGATCCTTTAATGTACACTAACAAATGGCCTGACGTTGTCAAGAGGGAGTTTCCCAAGTTCTTAGGTCATTGATCAGTTTGGACCATGCTTTGTTGTGATTTGATTGCTGGGGAGAAGACATTTGCTATTTTGACAGAAAGAGAACTGCTCAATATGAATTTTTATACTTAAGTATTTTAAAAGTCTGCAGATACCAATACTCTGACAAACTGTAAAACTTTTAAATGATATGTTATTGAAAGTCTTATTCCTCTTGAGTTGAAAAAATCTGGTAGTTCAACTCTAGGCCACTGGAGTTGCAATTGGTTGACAGGTCAAGTTCTATCAAAACTTGCTGTTATAAACTTGGGTATACAGTGAAACCCATGAGAGCCAGAACTTGACAGGACTGCCTTGCTTTTCCGGGTCTTGCAAGTTTTCTGCCTTTGACAGGGTACAGTTTACCACTTTTCGATCACTCTCTGTTAGTGAAAAATATTTCAGTTTTCCTTCTCTGACAGGTTTCTGTCTTACACAGGTTGCGGGTTTCATAGGTTGTACTGTATCACTGAAACTTTATGGGGTTCAGTTCCTCATCTGAAAACTGAAGGGACTCGACTTGGTAATTGTGGAGGTTACTAGAAGCTTAACGTGAAATAGTTTCCTGTTTCTAATACACACAGTGAAATCTTGACATTTTCCCAGGTTACAGTTCAATTGAGAACAACAATAGTTCAAGCAGGGGTAGGTTTACAAATACCCCACCTAGCCAGTTATCAGTTGCTGCCAAGGCAATTACGACTCACGGAGACCCCATGTCTGTCACAGTAGAGCTGTGCCCCACTGGGTTTTCAATGGCTAATTTTTTGGAAGTAGATCACCAGGCTTTTCTTCTGAGGCCCCTCTGAGGGGACCCTAACCTCCAACCTTTCGGTTAGCAGCCTGACACTTTAACCATTTACACCACACATGGACTCCAGCTCTACCGAAAGATATTTCTAATTTCCTTATACATTCTTTAGATCAAAAAATTTTCAATTCCATTCAGACCCTTTCCCAGAGTAGGCACCGGGTAGCAATCATGAGCATAACCTCTCTGTCCTGAGTAATGTTCACTGTGTGTTTTGAGTCCCTGACCAAGCCAATTAGTCCTTCTTTTTTTTCACATTAGCCGTGATTATCATGCTAACTTCTCTGCTGTGAAGAAGTGCCACTAACGACAGAAGTCCAATACTGCATATGTGATTTTCCAATGTGGTTATGAAAAAATAGTGATTTTTGCCAGTTTTTTTTTGTTCCTTTCTTTGTAACACACACACACACACACAAAAACACAAAGCTGAAAATAACTTACATATTCACCAATAGGGAATGGTAAAAGAAGTTTAACTCAGTCCTAGTATGGGTAATATGCAATAGGTAAACTTAATGAGCTGAAGTAACGTGTCCTGACATGGATATATCATAAAAGCATTGCTAGCTGGAAAAAATATGTGGTATAGAACACTTTTTTTTTTTTTTCGTATTACACGGTACCATTTACATAAAAATAAATAAAATTATTGCAATATAAATAAGCATGTCATATAAATGGAGCCCTGGTGGCGCCGTGGTTAAGGGCTCAACTCCTAACGAAAATGTCAGCAGTTTGAATCCACTAGCTGCTCCTTGGAAACCCTATGGGGCAGTTCTACTCTGTCTTATACAGTTGCTCTGAGTCAGAATCAACTCAATGGCAATGGGTTTTGCATATAAAATTACATATTAGTTTAAATATATGAAATTGCAAAGAAAAATATCTAGTCCAGGGGTCAGCAATCTTTTTCTGTAAAAGGGTAGTTAGTAAATTCTTTAGGCTTTTTGGGCCATATGTTCTCTGTTGCAACCATGCAACTACTTGACTTTGCCTTTTTAGCACAAAAGCAGCCATAGGTAATATGTAAGCAAAAGGGCATGGCTGTGTTCCAATAAAACTTTATTTACAAAAGTAGGGGAGGGAGCGCTGAATTTTGCCCATGGGTCATAGTGTGCTGATCCCTGGTCTAGAATAATACATACCAACCTGATGATCGGTCGTTAACTATGGGGAGGTAGCCTAGACTAATAAAGAGTAATCAAGGGACGTTTTTATCTGCACTGTTAGATATGTTTTTACCTTAAGAATATTTTTATGAATTATTTCTATAATTGAAAACATAAAAAGAATAATTAAAACTATTTCACCTGCCACTTAAAGTAGCAACACTCTAATCTGACAAAGTCTTCTAAGATCTTCCCAATCTGTGTCCCATAAAGCAGTCTTCCTGCCAGGAAAATGCCAGGGCTTTGTTCTCGTCCTCTCGGCTCTCTGGGTACATTAAAGTAACACAGTCCAGAGTCTGCAGAGCTGAAGGACAGAAAACACTGGGGCAAGATCCCACTCTGGAAAGCTTACGGAGTAACCCACCTCAGTAAATGAGGACAAGCTGCCCTGTGTTATGTTTCCTTTTTAAATATTTTTTTTTACATCAAAAACACATTGCAGGGTAAGGAAGACTTCAGGGACATCCTATAAAAACAGGCTGCATAATTCTGATATTGAAAGTCGGCCTAGTTTTAATTAACTGCCAGTGCTCAGCCACATCCTCAAGCAGGAGATAGCCAATAACAATCTTGTAACTTCTAAATGTGAACACCACTCAGGTAGAGCCCAAATAATGAAGGTTTCAGCTTACACTTAAAATGTAAACATGAAATTTCAGATACCCATAGCAACCAGATCTCCCTCCACCTTAGACACCTTCTTCAAAAGAGAGAGGAAAAAGCATTTCTGTGGTGGGTGGCATGTAGACAACTGCCCATTAAAAAACAATAGCATTGAAATACAAACAGCCAAAACTTTTCATTATTTATTGACAAACGACTTACAAGGCTGCTAGTGAAATCCTTTAAAAACCTTTTCAGACATGTTGGAAATTAAGACACCAGAAGCAAGTTAGATTGACAAGTTATTACAATTAATGCCACCACAGTCATTAGTGAAACACATTTAGTATTTGTATGCCAATATTTGATAGTAAAACAGAATCCTAGGAATACCACCTTCCCTCAAAGCTCTCTGCCTGATTTTTGCAAATGTTAGCAACCAGTCAGGTTAGGGCAGAATAAAGAACACATAATAAAGATCTTTCCAGCTCTGGGTGCTGGGAGCCCTCAGTCACTGCTCTTTTCAAAAGGTGAGAAATTAGGACTGTCTTTGAGCGTTGGTACAATGGTTAAAGTGCTTGGCTGCTAACCTAAAGGTCTGCAGTTCGAACCTACCAGCTGTTCTGTGGGAGAAAGACGAGGCAGTTTGTTTCTGTAAAGATTTACAGCCTTGGAAACCCTATGAGGCAGTTCTACTCTGTCCTATAGACTTGCTGTAAGTCAGAATTGACAATGGGTTTGGTTTGGGTTTTGGGGTTGAGCATTCATGATTTTAACCTTTCCTGTCATCCTTTCCATGGGAAAATACTTCTTAAGAGCAGATATCAGTATTCAATTCAGTTCACAGAATAGTTACTCTCCAATGTCTACAGTGGTAGAATGAATAATTAAAGAGTAGTGTACTCACACAGCAGAATACTATGCAGCCATGAGAATGGATGAGCTACAGTTACATACAACGGCATGAATGAATCTCACAAACTTAATGTTAAATGAATGAAGCTAGCCACCAAAGAGTACATACTGTATGACTACATTTAAAGGAAGGAAGGGGGAAAAAAAAAAAACAGGTAAAACTAATCTGTGATGTTAGAAGGCAGGATAGTGGTTATCCTCAGGGGGAGTGGAGACTGAATGGTAGAACTTCTGGGTTTCTGCTAATATCCTGATCCTTGATCTGGAAGCTGGTTGCATGGGTATATTCACCCTGTAAATTACTTCTGATGAGTAATTTTCTGGCTCTTTAGTATTACTTCCAAAGAATTCACCAAACAACAACAACAAACAACCCCAACGTAACAGTTGTTAAGCAGCATACATGACAGGCTCTCTGTCAGGACCAGGATAAATATAATAATCTTTATCCTCCAGAAACTTATAGTCAAGCAGGGAGATGAATTTAAAAACAGGTCTATATTATGTGATACAGGCTACTCAAGAGTTAGGTAAGGTGCTGCAGAAGCAGTGTCTTCTGCCCTTATTGTGACACTGAGTTGACCCTCAAGAGATGAGCTCCATAAGGATGGAGTAAAGGAAAAGGGCACAGGCATCGCACGAGCTTAGCACAGCAAGATGGAAGTACTCAATGCACACAGTGTCAGAAAACGAAAATCACCCACCTGGAGCTGGGCCAGGGCAATTAAAAAAAAACTCGTCAGTATGTATTTGGTACCTTGGGTGATACAAACAGTTACTAACATGTTTGGCTGCTAACCAAAAGGGTGGAGGTTTGAGTCTCTGCCCAGAGGCTCTTTAGAAGGAAGGCCTAGTGGTCTACTTTGGAATTCAGCTGTTGAAACCCCCGTAGAGCACAGCTCTACTCTGACACACATAGGGTTACTATGAGTCAGAGTGGAAGCGACAGCAACTGAGTACTTCACGGTTTTCAAAGAGTACTTCACTCATATGCAACTGAAAGACTCCTCCTCTTCAAAGGAGAAGTATCTCTGTGCAAGCTTGTGCTCTCTCTGCAACACCAATACATTTGGGGAAGGAAGGGAGGGAGAAAGGAAAGAAGTCAGGCTGCAAACAGTCATACTCAACAGCAGCAGCAACAACTACCATTTGGGCTTCATATTTGTATATGCATAGTCTGCTGCATTTAATCCTCACAATTCTAGGAGCTGGAGACTGTTATTACCAGCATTTGGTGGATGCCAAAACTGTGGCTCAGTGAGGTTCACTAACTGCCTATGGGAGTACAACCACTAAGCAGGAGATTCACCACTGGAACCCAATGGGTCTCACTCTGAAGCCTGCCAGTGGGGCAGTCAGCTGACACAGAGCTGTGCACGGCACTGGCTGTGGGGTGGGGGCACCAATACTCTCCCTGTGGCCCACGTGAAGGGCAGGCCAGACAGTTTCCAAACCGCCACAGTCAGAACTCCAGCTTCTCTGACCATAATGCTTCTCGGCAATGGCCAAGTAGAGATAACCAGGAGGGCCAATTTCCTTCCTTCCTCACCCTCCAGTCCCACCCTCCCCAGACTGAAAGGGAGAGGCAGCTCCAGTGACCCTAATTCTGCTTTCTGGAGTTAAGAGCTGGGAAGGGAGAAAAATGGGGACTGGACACACCTCTTCCTGGCTCAGCCCTTAACCCTCCAAACACTAAGAAGGCAGATTTCCTCTCCAGGCTCACTCCCATAGTTCTCACACTATTGAGAAATCCTTAAAATATATACCAGTTACCAGTTGCCATCAACTCAATTCCAACTCATCATGACCCCATGTGTGTCGAGTAGAACTATGCTCCATAGGGTTCTCAATGGCTGTTTTCTTTCAGAAGTAGATTGTGAGATCTTCCTAGCATCCTGGAGAAGGTGCTTTTTAATACAGGTGGCTTTGAGAGGTGAAGTATGTGAAATCGCTCAGGGTTGAGCCATATGAAAAAAATATTGAGAGGCGGTTATCTGGAGACCAGAAGTGAGGGCTTAGCATCGTTTTACTGGAGCTACAGTTTAATAATGATGGCAGGGAAGTACCTGGATTGCCACCTGGGAAGCATCTTTAAAGGAACCTGTACTATCCGGCAGGGGGAGGTAAGTCAACATTAAAACGGGAGGCAGGAAGCTTTGTTTGGTAAGTCAGCATCTCCATTTTATTTGCCCGGGCTGTTTATTACATAGTGTAGGGCCTGATAGCAAACCACTCAAACCGGGCCAAATGTGGCTGGGCAGGGCACAGGCTTCCACCCCACACCACAACACAGCCTCCTGCTATTTCAGGACTTGGTGTCTGTAAAACAGACGCCGCTGCCCACCATCCTGGGTTGTGTGAAATTATGCGGTGGTTTGGTGAAGTCAACAAATAACTAAAATGAACCACATTTTGGGAAATTAAAAAGCAGCTGGCATCAGTTCTGGTCTTCAGAAGGCAGTAAATAAGGATAGCAATCCTCTGTTGCCTGTTATCTGAGAATTAGCTTTACTTTTCTTCTAAATTTTCCTTTTGGAAAGGATTTGGAATTAACAGATAAACTGCAAAAATAAAAACAGTACAAAGAATAGCCACGTGGCCTTTGACCAGGTTCATGTACTATTAATATTTTACCTTATTTGTCATTTGCTTCTCCCTCACCTTCCTAAATGCCTCAATGATTCTTCGCGTCCTAGTTAAAGGGGTTACAAAAGCCAGCCAATGAAAACCCTATGGATCACAACAATCTCATTCCTGTTGCCCATGGGTCACCAGGAGTCGGGGGCCAACTCAATGACAGCTAACAACAACAGCATTCACAGTAAACAACAATAACTTCAGTAAATTTCACATGGATGTAATATTTTTAAGGAAACCTAGTGGTGTAGTGGTTAACAAGCTTGGCTGCTTTGGAAAGGCTGGCAGTTTGAACCAACCAGCTGCTCTGAGGGAGCAACCTGCTTTTGTGAAGATGACCGCGCTTGGAAACCATACGGGGTAGTTCTACTCTCTCTTATAGAGTTGCTGAGTTGGAATTGACTGGCCATTTTTTTTTTTTTTTTAATTTTTATCTAATTCATCATTCACATTCTAATTTAGTTAGTTAACTCAATAATGTTCTTCAGGCCCAACACAAACACCACCTTTCCCATGGTCCCATAACTAAAGCTTCTTTCTCCCTTTGTGGCCTTCCTTTACCACTTAGATTTGCCTCTCTTATGATTATTATATTGCACTGCCTTGCATTGTATGGTCATTACCTCTCCTACTAGACTGTATGCTCCTTGAAAGCAGGGCTAATATCTGTTGGATGAACTGCTAGATGTGTATGTGTATGTCTCTGTATGCGTGTGTGTATATATATATTTTGGAAGACTAATATAAATGCCTGTAGAATTAATTAATTTATACCAGTTGTTTTAAGGACTTCAATGGCAATAGGTTTGGTTTTTTGGTTCCATATCATTAAAGAAATGAATACTTTTTTTCCCCATCTTAGCCTGGCAAGATTCATATTCTGTAAAATATAACAATCTTTAAAAGGAGCTAGTCAATGCAAGGAAATCCTGGTGGCATAGTGGTTAAGTGCTACAGCTGCTAACAAAGAGGTCGGCAGTTCGAATCCACCAGGCACTCCTTGGAAACTCGATGGGGCAGTTCTACTCTGTCCTATAGGGTCACTATGAGTTGGAACTGACTCGACGGCAGTGGGTTTGGGTTTTTTTGGGGGGGGGTATTCAATGCAACACTCTGTTCATGAAGTGAGTCTGATGAAATATTTCTAAAAAATTTCATGAAGATGGGTTAAATTCCAAAGCACCTTAACAAATGAAAGTAGTTTGAATAGAACAGTCCGTTACCTAGCTATACATTGAGCATCATATAAAAAATAATATGATATGGGAATGACGACAAGTATTTATGTTGAAAAAGTCTCAGGAGGAGGTGGGTGGATCCTTGCGTTTTTAAAAAACAAGGTCAACAACGTAGCTATAAAGACAATTCTACTACTAGACAGAATATTTGGTTTGAATCACAATATACCCTTCACTCGTGTTTTATCCTTACTACAACTTCATGTACCTTTTATTCATATAACTGTATACAGAGCGATGAGGAAAACTAGAAGAACGTCCTCAAAGAGTTTCAGAAAACTGTTGATGAAGCCATTTGCTGTACCTTCTCAAATAGAAGGAATAGATTTTAAAACCTCCCAAATTCATAATTCTTTCAGAGATAACTACCATTAATACTTTGATATACTCATTTCATTCTTTTCAATATATATGTAAAAAATAGATATTATTTTAGCAACAGGAAATCACATTCACATACATTATTGTAACCTGTTTTTTTTTTCCTACTTAAAAGTGCATCATAAACTGTTATTTTTAATGGTTAAACAGTATTTCAGTATATGGTTGCACCTTAATTTATGTAATTAGTCCCATAGTGGTGCAAACAGTTAAGTGCTCAACTACTCCTCGAACTCCCCCAGAGACAGCTCGGAAGACAGGCCTGGCTATCTGCTTCTGAAAGGTCAGCCTTGAAAACCCTTTGGAGAAATTCTACTCTGCACACATGGGGTCATGGCTGAGCCGAAATCGACTCCAGGCAACTAACAACAATAATAAGTCCCCTGGTAATAACAGATTTTTAAAATTTTGTCATACTATAATCAATGCTGCAATGAGTATTCTAGTAGTTAAATCTTTCTTTTTCTCATCAAGAGGGTTTAAAGTCAGGAAAAGTGTGCATCAGGATTGTATCCTTTCACCATACCTATTCAAACTGTATGCTGAGCAGTAATCTGAGAAGCTGGACTATATGAAGAAGAACGGGGCATCAGGATTAGAGGAAGACTCATTAACAATCTGCGTTATACAGATGACTTGCTTGCTGAAAATGAAGAGGACTTGAAGTGCTTACTGATGAAGATCAAAGACCACAGCCTTCAATATGGATTACACCTCAACAAAAAGAAAACAAAAATTCTTACAACTGGACCGATAAGTAACATCATGATAAACAGAGAAAAGATTGAGGTTGTCAAAGATTTCATTTTACATGGATCCACAATCAACACCCATGGAAGCAGCAATCAAGAAATCAAAAGACATATTGCACTGAGCAAATCAGCAACAAGAGATCTCTTCAAAGTGTTAAAAAGCAAAGATGTTACCCTGAGGACTAAGGTGTGCCCGACCCAAACCATGGTGTTTTCAATCACCTTATATGCATGTGAAAGCTGAATAATGAATAATGAAGACCAAAGAAGAATTGATGCCTTTGAATTGTGGTGTTGGCAAAGAATATTGAATACATCATGACTGCCAAAAGAATGAACAAATCTGTCTTGGAGGAAGTATAACCAGAATGCTCCCTGGAAGCAAGGATGGCCAGACTGTGTCTCACATACTTTGGACATGTCAGGAGGGACCAGTCCCTGGAGAAGGACATTATGCTTGGTAAAGTAGAGGGTCAGTGAAAAAGAGGAAGACCCTCAATGAGATGGATTGACACAGTGGCTGCAACTATGGGCTCAAACATGGCAACAATTGTGAGGATGGCGCAGGACCCGACAGTGTTTTATTTTGTTGTGCATAGGGTTGCTATGAGTTGGACTGACTCGATGGCATCTAACAACAACAATTATTTCCCACAGGACAAATTCTTAAAGATGGAGTTGCTCAGTATGTGCATTGTTTTAAGGTTTATGATGGTAAATATTGCCAGGCTGCCTTTCAGCATGACTATGACAATTTCACCTCCCACGGTAATGATGGAGAGAGCCTCTTCACCTTCACGCATATCCTTAGCAATGCTGGGCACTATCTTTGACAATTAAATATGCACAGCATGGATTTCTTTGATTTCTCTACCAGGTTAAACTTATTAAATAACTTTATTGGAAATGTGTGCTCTCCTTTTGTGAGTTTGGGGCCATACATATTTAAACGAAAAAAGATAAAAACTAAAGGGGATAAACAACATTTAAAGCACAATTTTAATTCCACTCTGCATAATAAAACAGGCACAAGAGAGTTAAATAAGAAAAGTTTGTTCCAAGTTTAAGTTCAAATGTCACTTGTGAACATAGCTCTTACTCTATCTGCAAAGGATCAGATGATTTTGCAAAGTGCTTGTCAAATTTTGGCTATTTTCTATCTTCTAGAGAGCTGAATGTTAAAAATCAATAGAAATGTTACAGCATTCATGTTGCCTTTAGAAGGGTTAGACAGACTCATGCCCACAACATTCAAAGCCATTTCTATTTAGAATCTTGGGAAGGAATCTATTCCAAACTTGCAGCATCACAGCTGGCAGGCTATAATTTAGAGTTGCATACAGGATAATGTGTATTAGGCCATTACTAAGCTGTAAGTTGACACCAACCTTTGGAACTGCTTTCTCAGAGGAAATGTTGAAGACCCAATGCCTCAATCATTTCCAACAGGGCTGGGAAAAACGTTCAGACAACCCATTAGATCCTTTCATCTTACATTTTGATGATTTTCATCAAAAGGGAGGTGGAAAGGGGGTGATTAGACACAAATTTTTATTCTGGTGAAAATCCAAACATGTATTTTTAAGCTCAAGACATTGATAACATATTGGCAAGTTCTTTTCTCCACTTATGTGAAACATACCAGCCACCCAGAATATACTAACGGTAATGGTGTTCAGAGAGAGGGGACGGTAAGCAGAAACTGAAGCAAACATTACAATCTACATGTTGACAAGCAAAGGGCATTGTTGTGACTACCAACAGAAACTTTCTTAAGTCACCGAGGATCAGGTTTGAAATGTTCATCTGCCAAAATCTATGCCCTATTCCTGCATCCTAAATGTGAGGATAGAAAGTTGTTCCTTGGTGATGTATAAAAACTGTATGATTATACAGGTTTGGCTAAGGCTACATTACAGTCAACTGAGTGACCCTATGGTAGAGTATGCGTTAGAACGGGTGAGGGCACAGGCTCCATCACTGCCCATGCAGTCTAAGGTTGCTTCTGCCACAAAACTCTGGGAATTATTTTCATGGGAGGAATGGTCTTTTGTATCACCGTGTCTCTGTTTTAACTGAGAATCTATTAGGGTCCCTGGGTGTGTACTTAGTTCTTTGGTTCACCCATTTCAGCTTCCTTTCATTCAAGAAAGGCAAGAAAAAATTGCTTATTGACACTTGACTATCTTTCATTTAACTGGCCGAAAAGAATTCTGTAAAAACAGCTAACAGTTATTTGGCACTTCTTTTGTGCCAGGCACTCTTCTAAGTTGCTTGACATGTGCTAACCCCAAGAGGAAGGTTCTATTACGATCCACTGCTTTTTTTCAAATGAAGAAGCTGGAGAACAGAAAGGTTAGCTTGTTCAAGGCCACATCACACAAAATGTTAAGCCAAGAATTCAAACCCAGACACTCTGGCTGCTGGCACCACAAGCTGAACCACTGTGTCATACTAGCTTTGTACATTGACTGGCTCCAAGCTTTATCTTGGAACAAACAGCATTTGGTCTAAATCTAGGTCTCCCACCAAAATTAGCTGAAATTTAATGAACGCCTAATAGAATGAACCAAAAAAGTTTCTCCATCGTGTGACCCCATGCGTTCCCTCACACTGCACTCTCATCAGAGGCAGGGAAGTGCTGTCTACTCCCTGACTCAGCACTGTCCAACAGAAAAATAATGTGAGCTACATCTGTGATTTTAAACTATCTAGTAGCCACATTAAAGAAATAGAAAAGGTAAAGTTAACTTCAG
This sequence comes from Loxodonta africana, assembly GCF_030014295.1. Lineage (NCBI taxonomy): Eukaryota > Metazoa > Chordata > Mammalia > Proboscidea > Elephantidae > Loxodonta > Loxodonta africana. The sequence continues at coordinate 65,614,073 of NC_087349.1, read as the reverse complement.
TAATATATTTTATTTAACTCAATACATCAAAATATTATAATTTCCACATAATCAATAAAAAAAATTATTGAGATTCCGCTCTTTTTTTCTGCACCGGGTCTTCAAAACCCAAAGTGTATTTTATACTTACAGTGCATCTCAATTCGGACCAATCACATTTCAAGTGCTCAATAGCCCCACATGCCTAATGGCTACTGTATCAGAGAGCACAGACGAGAGATTAAAATGTGGATCTGAACTACTAAAGTAATAGAAGGATAATTAAAGATGTAAAACACAGAAGACTGTATCTCATGATCATCCTGCTCACTTCATAAACCCAGTCAATGCCCTCATGCACTTTTTCACAAGCTTGATGACATTACATTCCAATGGGGTAATTTTTCTCAATAGTGGCCCAAAAATGAAAGCAGTGAACCTCTTTTCTTTTCTTTTGGCTAACAACATATCTGTAAAGAAGTGCCCAATTTGAGAACATACAAAATTGTTCTCATGCCATGTTACCAACTCCTAATGACCTTCGTGCCAAGCTCAGGTTCCTGTAAATAACTGCCACGCATAGCCAGAATTTAAAAATACATACTAGTAGGCAATACTTCATTATACTCTTCCCCTTCACTCCCATGCTGTTTGTACAATGAAGTTATGTAATTTCCAAATGTGTGCACCATGTTCAAAGCAATTAAAAGGTATTTCAGGAGAATTTAAGTTGCTTCCCCATAATGACACCATTGTTTTAACCGTGTAGAGACCTTTTGCAAATAAGCTATGAAATGTGGCTATCCCACAAAAATGATTCATCGAATACAGTCTTCCTCAGTGTAACACAACCTGTAATTTAGTAATAATAATAATACTTTAGATGTGCATAGTACCTCGCCGTTTACAAAGCACAGTTTACACTGTCTTGTTAAACTTCACTAGAAACCCTGTCAGGCATAGATGGCAGAACAAGCAAAATACAAGTTCTTTGTTGCTGGCTTTCTTCCATCATTTTTCTTTTTCTGGGCACATGACAATTTGCAAAGTCAATATGGGCGGGGGGTGGCTCTCTGTTTTTTCAAAAAAAAATCACTATCAGTGAATCTGTCATGGTGCATTGATAGGCTACATCCAAACAGTCATTTGGTTTCCATTCTAAGTAAGTCAAAGTTCTTATCCCACTCAATCCTGGTCAAATGAATTCTATGAATCAAAGCATTTCCCTTATTTGTATGAGTCTGAATTAAATAAAATGGTAGGCCAAAGTCTTGACCCAAAGACTGATTTACCATTTGTCACTTTATGTATAGTAACACCTGGAGTGACAGAAAGCTAAGTCTGTGAACAACCAAAAAAAAAAAAAAAAGGATAAAAATAAAAGGTCCCTGGAGAAATTAAAACTCCAAGGCCAAAGACTAGCCTTTAGATTTTTAAAAAGTACCTGTTTAGAGAATAGGGTCATGACGAAGGTGGATGAGAAGAAAAAATGACTGAAAACGTAAGTCTTCAGCAGTAACAGTATCCAAGTTCAGAGAACTCAATATCCATTTTGAGAACCTAAGAAACCTTTTGAAATTCTAAAATAATGAATGAAATAGCTCCACCTTTTAGATGCAAGTAAACATTTCTCAAAGCCCAGAGTCCTGGTTTTGCCAGGTGCTGCTTTTCCTCAGCTTCCACTCTTTACAGTCAAGGAGGGAAGATGTTTGTGCATGGAGTGAAAAACCTACCACTGGGTTAATTATATAGCTGCTACATATGTCCCAGCTCTCCGTCTTACACAAAAAAGTGTGAGGAAGTCTGGGCATCACAAAAATAGCTCTTCTGCCCAGTGTAGAAATAGGAAGGAGTGAGAAGAGGGACCCAAACTCCATGTGTGGCCTTTACATTCTCTTATTGTAAATGCCACACATGAAGTACAGTAAGAACTGCAAACCGGTCAAAATAGATTTGGGTTTCCTAGTTAAACAGCTCAATCTATCTGAAAGTCCTCTCCTGCCAAAGCAAGCTAACCAATCAGTCCTCCTCCAAAGAGGTTTGCTTCTGTGTCTTATAGAAATATAAAGATTACTCACTTTGGAGTAATGTTTGAAATACATTTCAAAATATACTAAAGTATGTTTAAGGAGGTTTTTGCATTCCTAAAATAACCTTTCAATACACTGATATTAGGAAAGTAAAAAGAACTGAAAAAAAAAAAAAACCCTTGATTTGAATGAAGAGTAAAAATATAACATAGCAGCTCTTCGATTTTGTGTCATCGAAGTGCCAGTTTCATATATTTTAATTGCTACCATAAAAAATTCTTTGCACTTGATGAAATTAAGCTTTGCATTTTTGATGATTAAACATAGGAAAATTTAAGTGTGTTCTAGTTAAGGACTCCAGAACACTTAATTGTGCTCATGAGGAACCTTTACATAGATCAAGAGGCACTTGTTCGGACAGAACAAGGGGATACTGATTGGTTTAAAGTCAGGAAAGGTGTGCGTCAGGGCTGTATTCTTTCACCATACCTATTTAATCTGTATGCTGAACAAATAATCCAAGAAGCTGGACTATATGAAGAAGAACGGGGGCATCAGGATTGGAAGAAGACTCATTAACAACCTGTGTTATACAGATGACACAACCTTGCTTGCTGAAAGTGAAGAGGACTTGAAGCACTTACTAATGAAGATCAAAGACCACAGCCTTCAGTATGGACTGCACCTCAACATAAAGAAAACAAAAATCCTCACAACTGGACCAATGAGCAACATCATGATAAACGGAGAAAAGATTGAAGTTGTCAAGGATTTCATTTTACTTGGATCCGCAATCAACAGCCATGGAAGCAGCAGTCAAGAAATCAAAAGATGCATTGCATTGGGTAAATCTGCTGCAAAGGACCTCTTCAAAGTGTTGAAGAGCAAAGATGTCACCCTGAAGACTAAGGTGCACCTGACCCAAGCCATGGTATTTTCAATCGCATCATTTGCATGTGAAAGCTGGACAATGAATAAGGAAGACCGAAGAAGAGTTGACGCCTTTGAATTGTGGTGTTGGTGAAAAATATTGAATATACCATGGACTACCAAAAGGACGAACAAATCTGTCTTGGAAGACGTGCGGACAGAATGCTCCTTAGAGGCAAGGATGGCGAGACCGTGTCTTACATACTTTGGACATGTTGTCAGGAAGGATCAGTCCCTGGAGAGGGACATGATGCTTGGCAGAGTATAGGGTCAGCGGAAAGGAGGAAGACCCTGAACAAGGTGGATTGACACAGTGGCTGCAGCAATGAGCTCAAGCATAACAATGATTGTAAGGATGGTGCAGGACGAGGCAGTGTTTCGTTCTGTTGTGCATAGGGTCGCTATGAGTCGGAACTGACTTGACGGCACATAACAACAACAACAACAGTTAAGAATGTAAATTATTGCGTGTGCTTAAAAGATGAAATAAAATCTACTGGGACATTATTTTATCTCGAGGCTAGATACAATACATAATAATTCCACAAAACACTTGCTCACTCTCAGTTCTTTCAAAGTGACTAAAATATTCTTTAAAAGAATAGGACAGCAAGTATTTACTGGGTTAAACAGGTAAGGGAGTGGAGAGTGTAGGATCATACTGCACACAACCATACTGTGATAGGAGTTACTGTAGAGAAGGAAGATGACATACCCATCATTGGCTGTTGGGTATAGCCTCTTGAGTCACTGGTCAGTCAACACTCTCAGAAATATGTTGCATATTCGACTTCCAGGATTTCATTTTGGAAGATGACCAGGGTGTTTGCAGACAAGAGAACAACCAGGGAACCCACTGGCTCCTCAAAGACCCCCAGATCACAAAAAGAGTTTTGATGATAAAGCACAGACCACGTGTTTTGAACTGTAGGCAGAAAAATCTGTCCCTAACTGGAGCTGAGCACTGAAATGGAAAAGCTAAAAGGAGTTAGCCTTGATCTGAAATGAATACAAAGGAAATAATAGATGCGAAAGGGGAACCTTGGGCCTCACACAAACGGCTCTCTCGGAAACTATCTCCTAGTCCTATTAGTGTACAGTATGTTCAGGGATTTGCAACATTTTTGAACTTCCACAGTCATAAGAGCATACTATGTATAGTTATGAAATAATAAAGCTTCAAAAAATCTTAATAGGTTTATCAATATCCGTAAGGAATTTTATATCTCTTATGAATAGTTCTAATTTTTGGATAAAAAATTCATTACTTCATCTCAAAGGAAATATATTTTACTTTCTTTTAAAAATCACTATATTTATTATTGCAAGAAATGCAATGGCATTTTGATTAAAAAAATCGATAATAAATGATTTTATAAAGGGGAATTAACGTAGCACGGACCATGAAGAGAAAGGGAGAGGAACTGTTTGATTATTATTTCTAAAACGCCCACTGAAAATTATATAATTCTTGACTGATGCTAAAGTGGCCACTCACCACTAAATTACCCAGAGCATCCTGCTCCTTGGGTGGTCATGTTAGTCCTAAAAATGGGGAGCAAATTTTCTCATACCTCGGATCCCTAAAAAAACTTCCCATAAAGTAGAATATTGAGTCTATTTAGAAGCAAAGGGAACCATGATATTCATACCTCTACAAATGTCACCTTTAAAAATAATAAATACATAAAATAGCAAAGCTTGGAGAACCTCTTTCCTTTTATACAATTTAAAGTTATCTCTTAAAAATCTACCAAGAATTAGAAATATAATTACATAGACATGTAGGGACAATACATGAAAATAAAAATTGCTTTTTAAAGTAAACACTTTATTTTAGAATAGTTTCAGTTTTATAGAAAAGTTGCAAAGAGAGTAAAGTCCTCACATATACCCTTCACTCAGTTTCCCATTGGTAACATCTTATAGTACTGCCTCACTGGTAACAACTAATGAACCAATACTGACGCATTATTATTATTATCTAAAGTCTATGCTTTATCAGAGTTTCCTTAGTTTTTACCTAATGTCCTTTTTCTGTTCCAGAACCCCACATAGGATAATACATTACATTTAGTCTTCATGTCTCCTTAGGCTCTTTTAGACTATGACAGTTTCTCACACTTTCTTATTTTTTTAATGACTTTGAGAGAGTTTTGAGGAGTACTGGTCAAGTATTTTGCAGAATGTCCAATTGGACTTTGTCTGGAGCTTTTCTCAGCCTTAGAGTGGGGTTATGTGCTTTGGGGAGAGGAGCACAGAGGTAAAATGCCATTCCCATCATATTAAGGGTACACGCAATCAATATGCCTTATTACTACTGATGCCAACTGTGATCACCTGGATAAGGCAGTGTTTGTCTGGTGTCTTCACCATAAACTTACTTCCTCACCATCTATACTACCCTTGGGAAGGAAGTTACCATGTGCAACCTGTACTTAAAAAGTGGGGAGTTGCACTTCTTGAAGAGCCAGTATCTACAAAGATTATTTGGGATTCTGTATACATTTGTCTATTCTCCCCTATTTATTTATTCAATCATTTATTTACATCAGTATGGACTCATGGAAGTGTATTTTATACTTTGAGTTATAACCCAATACTATGCTATTTATTTTGTTGCTCAAATTGTTCCAGTTTTGGCTATTGGGCTCTTTCAGTTTGCTCCTAAAGATTACTTTTTAAAAAGATAACTACATCTTCCCTGTTCTCACTTAGTATTTTTCCCCAAAATATACATTACATGAACATGCCAATTCTCATGTTGATTTTGTACTGTTTGCAATGTCAAAACCAGATTCTTAAATTTGGCAAATGATGGCTTACACAGAGGACATTGGGCTGGGGTTCTTCCCTAGTCAGTGGACAATCAAATGCTTAGCTAGAGTCAGAACGAAGAGGATGGATCATTCGATCATTTCTGGTACACTGTCATAATTTTTTCTCTTTTCATGTATTTCATAGGTTTTCCTATAAAGCACTGGCTAAGAAAATAAGTTGATTTTTAAAAATGTCTACAACAACGAAACTAAAAATTGAATTTAATTAAGCCTACATTTATGAAAAGGAGCCCTGGTAGAGCAGTGGTTAAGAGCTTGGCTGCTAACCGAAAGGTTGGCGGTAGGAATCCACCAGCCACTCCGAAGAAGAAAGATATGGTAGTGTGCTTCCATAAAGATTACAACCTTGAAAAACCAGTGGGGCAGTTCTAGTCTGTCCTACAGTGTCTCTATAAGTCAGAATCGACTCGAAAATAATGGATTTTGGGTTTTGGTTTTATGTTTATTAACATTGGGTCAATAATCAAATACCATGTGTAGATTTTATGTATTTCTTTGGAATAGTGCAACTTGCTGAAAACATTATTTAGCTGTTTCTGTGGAATTCATTGCTAATTTACACGCATGTACAAACTTATATGACTTACAACGCTACATGGAAAGAATCTGAGTTCACTACAGAGTAAAAAAAACTGGCATGGTGTAATTAAATTTTAATTTCGTGAACATTTCTGAGTTACCTACTCTGTGCAGAACTGCTTCTCTGGATTCCCTCCTACCTTGTCTTTAAAGGCTAGAGTAACAGAGTTTCCAAAACTGTTGCATAGCATGCTTCATGAAGCTCTCACGTGATTTAAGTTCTTAAATATTATCTATTAAAATAGGAAAGGCATGAGTTCATGAATTCTAGGTGGTCCCCCAAATGCCTTGGATAACCATTTAATGCCAAAAGAAAATGTTTTTGATACTTGTTTAAAGAGAAAAATGGGAGAATGTGTCCTGACAATAAAGAATTAAATATGTCCCGACAATAAAGAATTAAGAAAGAAGCAAATAAGCAATATAAAGGAGAGTGGCGATGAAAAGTCGGCTGTACATAAATTTCCCCTCAAGGTCCCAGCAACCTTCCATTCACCTCTAGGAAGTTAGTCATTCTTTCTCCTAAGGAATTTCTTCAGCCTGACTGCTTTTAAAAGTGCCAACAGCAACAAACCACGACAGAAAAGCCAACTGCTAGTGGGCGCACGCACGCACGCACGCACACACACACACTCAACGATCCTCTCCCCTTTCTACATCCATTCCTTCATCATTTCCCTCATGAACCAGAAGCTGTTTTTGCCACCACCAGGAAGGGTAGGAGCAGCGCAGCCTTTCTTCCTCGGTTAGTGGGTGATAGAAGAGGATAAAGAGAAAGAAAATAGTCAAAAGGAAAACTATAAGCCAACAACAATAAATAAACAAATAAAACCAGGGAGTGATCACTAGTGAATCCTTAAAGTGAGGGGGCAAAAGTTTTATAATATAGTCTGTAAGGTGTGTGGAGAGGCATGAAGAAAAGCTCGGTGGTGAAAATTTAGTTTGATGAGTTCTCGCTGGGAATCAAATTAAGTTGAATTCTGTGAAACAGAAGAGTCTTTTTTTTTTTTTCAATTTGAAGAAAGGGAAACAGAGGCAGAAAGGGTGCTTGACCTCTTGAAGGCCACCCAGAGAGCCTCTTGGGTCTCAGCTTCTCTTTATAATAAAGGTTTAGTGTAGATACTCAAATAGACATTTTTAAATGTTGTCCAGTTCCAAAACCTCAACCCCTGGTCCCTATGTTTACAGTTCAGGATTATACAAATTTCCCTTGGTCCTCTGAGGCCTCATCTAAGAGGCTTGATTGATGCTGTCCTGCAGCCCCAGGCCAAGGGGCAGAAAGTTGCATGGAGAACACAGCCATTAGCTAATGGAAGGCATTTTTCTTCCTGTGGAAGGACAGATGACTCCAGCCAGCTACAGAGCCAGCCAAAAGTGGCACCTACCAGCTGTGAAGCACAGCGAGAGCCCAATGCCCACATGGTGAAGAAAAACCAAAGTTTCAATTCATCAAGAACTTTATCAGCATGAATTTTGCACAAACGGATACCATCCTAAAGATGAATAGCAAATAAGATTACCATGGTATTTCTGATATTTTCTGTTTCACCACAATGTCTTAAACAACTTGTAAATGTCCCTGGGTGGTTGGAGGGGTCAGGGAGCTCTGCCGAAGATGCCTATATAAGTGGTGGAGGTTCCAGAACTTCTGAGTAGGAAGTGCTTAAACCCCAAAAAAGCCAAACCCGTTGCTGTCGACTCAATTTTGAATCACTGCGAATGTACGAGGCAGTGCTTAGGTACAGCATTTTCTTTGGAAGGGGACTACGGAGAGAGTTAAACTGGCTAGAGACTTTGACTGTTCACGTAGCAGTTTAAAACATATTGAGGAACTGTAAGTAGTTCATATCAAAGGGTGGAGGTGCTAACGGAGATGTAAAAGTTTCTCCAGGTCACTTGTTAGCACTGCCTCTGTATGTAAGGAAGCTGCCTGCCTGAGAAAAGAGAAGGCTTCTGCATCTGTAAGATCATGCCCACCTCCCACTCACTTCTCACCACGAAGGCCAACAACACCCCCTCCCCAATCCACAGCTGAGGTGGCCAAGGTTGCACAGATGTTTCCTCGTCATTACACCGGGTCAGGGGATAACTGGCAAAGCCAGCTGGAAAGTGAAAGTGTAAACAGGTTTTTATTTTCCCCTTCTTTTGGCTGTCCATGAATAGAACTTTCTCATAAGAACCTCAAGCTGATGGAAAAATTAGATAATCACACCCCGTCGCCCTAAACTACCATACTCATCCTTACTGTGGGTCAGTTAAGGGCTTTGCAGATGTGAGAAAAAAAAAATGGATTGTCCGTTTTTATTGATGCCTTTGGGGAGAAGACACGGCAAAAGACACGAAAAAACAATTTTGATGAATTAAGACAGTTTTCTCATTCCGATTGCTTTGAGTGAATAAAAATAATTTCCATGTATGTTTTTAAAAGTGCTGAAATCAATGAGTGATTTCCTAAAAAGTAAGTCAGCAGCACACTCTACTGGCCGTTTTTCTATAAAAAAAGTATACCCATTATCCTAAAAACTAAAAAACAACAACAACAACAACAACAAAAAAAACTAAAAAGCAGGAGCTAAATTAGGGCAAAGGAGGAAAGCTGGTTATAAGAGACCTGGGACACGTCAAAGGGAAGGTTGTATCTGTCAAGGAAAGTTATCAGTGCTCACATATTAAATGTTAATGCATGAGAAAGTTTGTTTCCGTAACTACTGGTAGCTAAATGTTCAGGTCACTACCTTGTCCTAAGATATAGAAAACCTAAGTCTTTATGTGAAAAATATGAAAAGAAAATGGAGAGTAACTTATTTCTGATGGCATGCACGTGTCTATTGATTATTCCATTGTTTTTATAAATAGCCAAATTCAAATGTTAAACACATTTTCCCTTTTAGAGGTAACAGAACAAATAAACACATGGTGATATTTCTGAAAATCACATCATTTCAGCCAGTTTTTCCACTTACATGCAAGCTCTGCTTACATACTCCAGTTTTGATTTTTAGGCAAAGAAAAGCTTGTCAATCAAAGACTTTCATTGGCAGTAGAAGATGAAGTCCCCCAGCTTACAACTAACTGACTTTATACGGGAAATATTTGATTTTGAGAGATGTTTTTATAATGGAGAAAGTTAATTTTTAGTTAGAAACATTTCCATCTGTGGCCAGTTTCTTTTAAATAAATATTTTAAGTAAGGGGACTAGTATGACTCCTAAATGTTCTTTGTTAGGCAGTACAGACACAATGTCAGAGTACTAAGTATATACTTCCAGAGACAAATCAACGCTCAAGGTTTCAGAAACCCACAGATTCTCCAAGTAGGCATAAGAGTGATTTAGTTCAGGGCAAATCAACCTCCTTTCACTTTGGTCAGCTCCCTTTTTTTTTTTTTAGTGAACAACCGTTAATCAGAGTTCCAGTTTCTCCGCCTGTGAACTGGAATGCGGAAACTTTTCGTTGACATACCTCAGCTTAAACCGGATAAACGTTCTGACCTAACTAAAAAACAGACAAGTAAAGTAGTCTTTGTTAATTTTTTTTTTTTTTTTTTTTTACAATAACACAAATGTATAGTCCTTTAAGGAAACCATGGTGGTGTAGTGGTTAAGTGCTATGGCTGCGAACCAAAGGGTAGGCAGTTTGAATCCTCCAGGCGCTCCTTGGAAACTCTATGTGGCAGTTCTACTCTGTCCTGTAGGGTTGCTATGAGTCAGAATCGACTCGACGGCACTGGGTGTGGTTTGGGTTTGATAGTCTTTTAAAGTGAAAAGTGAAATTTTCTGATTCTATTTCATTGACCAGGAGGGATTCTATTCTATGAATTTAAGAATTTTACTTGGCTGCAATTTGCCACAGAGTTGTGTATATTGAATATTTTAAAAGTTTCACCCACATGGATTCATGTAATTTTACAGTTATGTAAGGGAATAGGAGGATCATTTGGTCTAACCTCACTACATCAGCATTCAGCGTCTCTTAGTACTCAGTAAGTTGTTTAGAAAAATAGCTTTTTCACAAGTGTCTAGAAAGAAGACACAAATACTCCTTAATAGCCTTGGTTCATAAACCACAAAATAAAGAGAGAACATAAAAGCTCCGGAGAGAGACCTCAGTTTAAATCCCAGCATTACATCACTTTATAGCTATGTGGCTTTGTGCATGTTTGTTAAACTCTTCTGATGTCCAGGCTCCCGATCTGTAAATACTTTTCAGAGTTACTGAATTAGAAATGATATGTGTAAAGCTTTTGACACAGAAGTTTACAATGCATGATAGCTATTTCTATATTTATTATAATTATGTGTTTGTTCTCCTTGATCCTCTCTGGAACTATATAAAATGTCACACATTCAGAATTAGGAAGAGCTTAATTATCTAACTAACATGAAGGAAATGGTACCATGGAAAACACAGTCCATTCACCTGTCTCGTTTAAGATATAACTAAGATACACCTTCACGCTCTGTATCTTGAAGGGTGCAGAGTAGAAAATAAAATGCTGCAAGATTTTGCTACTAGACACATCTCATTTTGATTTAAAAGAAAAAAAGAAACACAAGTGAATCAATTCGCAAAACATGCATAGGAAATTTTGTTTGCTCAGTTTCCATTTAAAGACATGATTACCAGACGTCAGCTGTAGGAAGGCCACAAGGCCACGTGCCACAGGCAGGCATAACTGGTGCCCGGAGGACAGAACACAGAGTAGACCTCATAAGGAATTTAAGGAAAACATGAATTAACGCAAATGCCAGTTCTTCAAAGGCAGACTTCGTTCTCGAATTGCACACCAGTAGAACCACTAATAAATTATTAGTTATCTTCATTTTGAAATGCTTGCCCAACATTAACTAATTTGACCATATGATATTTTCAAAGGGATAATTAGCATTCTCATCTTGCAGATGAGGAAATAAAGCAGGATCATCATCGCATTTAAAAAGGGACATTATTTCATGTTATGACTAATATCATATTCAGTTACTAGTTTTATTAAAAGGCGAAAATATTCTGTCTGCACACAAAAATGACATGACTGGCCCAGGAAGGGTAAGGCGTGTGTTTTGAGTTTTCTTTTTTAATTATTTGCTCCCTTCCTTAATCTACAGCCCACAAAAGGATTTGAAACTGCTTACAAAAATAAGCATAATACAAAAGGATAAAATGAATAACTGAGGAAGTTCAGATGTAGGGAAATTGTAAAGCCATTGACAAGGACAGCAAATCCATCCTATTCAGCTGCTGGAAGGGGCTCAAAGCTTCCTAGTAGGCAATGGAAATAAAAATATGATTCATGGTGACCATAAGATACAACATGCTTTGAGTTGTTTTTCCAGGATTGACGGGACTTCTTGTCTGGCATTTCCAGTAACCTATCAACGCAATGCAGAAACCCTCGTGGCGTAGTGGTTAAGTGCTATGGCTGCTAACCAAAGGGTCGGCAATTCGAATCCACCAGGCGCTCCTTGGAAACCCTATGGGGCAGTTCTACTCTGTCATATAGGGTCGCTATGAGTTGGAATCGACTCGATGGCACTGGGTTTGGTTTTGGTTTGTGGTTTATCAACCCAATAGGCCCCTGGATGGAACAAACGATTTGTACTTGGTGGCACAGTGATTAAAGTGATCAGCTGCTAACCAAAAGGTCAGTGGTTCAAAACTACCAGTGGATCCTCAGGAGATAGACGTGGCAGTCTGTTTCCACAGAGATTTACAGCCTTGGAAACCCTATGGGGTGGCTGTGAGTCAGACTTGACCCTACAGCAGTGGGTTTGTTTGTTTGTTTGTTTGTTTGTTTGTTTTGACCAACTGAAAGGTTGGCGGCACCACAAGAGAAAGGCCTGGTGATCTGCTCCCCTAAAGATTACAGCCAAGAAAACCCTATGGAGCTCACTCAGTTCTACTCGGTAACACATGGGGCTGCCAGGAGTTGGAATTGACTGAGCAGCAATGGGTTTGGTTTTGATTTTATCAATCCAACGCCAGTGTAGGCTAGTGTATGTAGTTTTGGCCAAGAAATAGGGCAAAACTAAAAGGCTCTCGAGAGGATCAAACGTGATTGTGTCCAAGATCAGAGCTTCCCAGCTAGTGTGTCACCGATGGGCTACAAGTTATTGTAAGTGGCTAATCCACTCAGTCCTGAAACGAGGGTAGGGATCCTACCTTCATTTACCCCACTGCACCATACAGATATTACCATTTTGATGTGGAAAAGATTAGGAAGCACAACTCTAGACAACTGAACTAAGAAGCCATAGCTTTGTTAGTGAATAGATGAAATATCAAACTCATAACCCAAAAGACTGACAAAGATACCATTTCCTTAGTTTTATGTGTTGTCTATGTCTCTCCCTTTTTAAATATGTTTGGCATCTTCTGTGAAGCTCTTTTTCATTACCTGAATTCCCTCCTTTTCAAGTCCTCGTATCATGATCACCTTACTTGGAGGCAAGGACCAGTTAATAGAATAAGGTTCAGGGTTCAACTTCACTTCAAGAAGACTTACAAATAATATTCATCCATGAATCTGAAGACAAAACCAAACAAACATCTATTTTATCCCACCCAGGACAGAACCATCGACCAGGCTCTGGCTCCTAAACAGAGATTCAAATCATGAAAGAGATGCCAGCTTGCCATAAGCAAACAAACAAAAAAAAAAGACCTACATAAAAACATTAACAGGCTACATTTGCCAATGGAGGTTGAGCATTAATCAAAGGAAGTAACTTTCTTTTCTATCAACTAGCAAAATAGGGTCTTACTTCAGGAGCATGGAGGAGTAGCTATTTCCAAGGATGCATGAAGCCAACCCATTGCCACAATATTAACACACTCAGGAAGCCCATCTTATTCTGGGCCCCACAGATCTCCTGCCCTGGGAGAGATCCTCCCACTAAGGAACTGATCTGGACAAAAGCAAAGGAAGTCGTTAGTCCCTGATCGTGGCCAGTGCTGACGAGGCTCTAGGCCTGGGTAGATTTCATGTTCCTGCTCCCAAATATAAGTGCAACACTGTGGATGGTTAGGACAGATCCTTCCCCAGTGATAGAGGATCACCTTGATGGAGATTCTTCTGCTGGGATACTCTACATATGATCCGATCAGAATGACTCTCATGATGAATTATGCACTCTTTAAGTCATTGCAAATCAAGGGATGGGGAAGTTCTCTCCAACCTGAGCCTCATGTGCTGCACACCCCAACAGTAAGGATTCAATGGCATCCAAAGGAAAGAGTCCTCAGGCTGTGGAATACAGAACAAACCAGAGAAACTCTTTTTCTTCAGGACTGTCCTTCCTTTCCTTTCTTAGTATCAAGATTTTCAAATGATTAGTGCTAAATGAGGAACCTTAAGAACAGTTTGGATTATATGTTCATAGATTTAGGTGCTTAAGAATTCATCCTGGAAATGAGGGACACACTATATAACCTCTGAAGTTCTTTGCAGTTAACCTGTTGTAGTGGCCTTGAAACATCAGTTATTTTTCCTCCCGAATTTATCTTACCTGGTAGTATATCCACATTCTCTTTAGAGTAGTGGTTCTCAAAGTGAGAACCTCAGGTTAGCAGCATCAGCAACACCCTGATGTGCAAATTCTAAGGTTTTACTCCAAACTTGGAAACCCTGGTGACATAGTGGTTAAGTGCTATGGCTGCGAACCAAAGCGTTGGCAGTTTGAATCTGCCAGGCGCTCCTTGGAAACTCTATGGGGCAGTTCTACTCTGCCTATGAGTTGGAATCGACTCGATGGCACTGAGTTTGGTTTGGTTTTACTCCAAACTTACTGAATCAGAAATTGATGGGGCCCAGGATTCCTATTTTCATAAGCCCTCTAGGTGATCCTGATGTATTCTCAAGTTCAACCACTACTGCTTTCCACCACTCGCCACCCACCCATTGCTATTGAATTGATTCTGACTCATACTGACCCTATATGACAGAGCAGAATTGTCCCATAGGGTTTCCAGGGAATAGCTGGTGGATTCGAAGTGCCGACCTTTTGGTTAGCAGCAGAACTCTTAACCACTTCACCACCAGGGCTCCACTACTGCTTTAGAGTTTACTATTTTCTGCTTTAATAGATGGCTCAACCATTTTCTAAAGCTAAGCTTGGACCTCCCTATCCTTCGTGAGCCCATTTCCCATCACTCACCCTGTTTTGTAGAGTAATGCTTGGTGGTGTTCCTCCCATTCCTGCTTTCCTTCTTCTCATCTCTCATCTGACATTCTTGACACTTGAGTGAAGTACACAAGCACATACGAGCCCTGTCTCAGACCAGTGTCACCTCTGTGGAGCCTGTCCACTGTCCCACTCCATTAATCTGCCTATGTTCAGGCCCTGAATGCCTCCCTCGCCCTGACCTGACTTCTCCTTGTCATCATTCCTTACCTCCAGGTTTCAAATTACTTTGCTCTGGTCACCGACAAGTTTAGACCTCCTAGCCTCTGTCAGATTTCTCTGGATTCAAAACCCCTGCCCTGTCCTAACTTTTGATACTTGTGGGATTATCAAGTCTTGTTTTCCTGCTTGTTATACTGATGATGTCTGGCACCTATCATTCTAGCTGTTGTCCTTGACTCTAGCCCAGCCTTACCTACACTTAAGTGAGGTCGCCTCTCCTGAACTCTCCCAAGCTAATCTCCTAGAAGAGTCATGGCCCCAAAGCAGAGATTTCACCATGCTAGCCCCTTTTGACTCCCTTTTTAAGGAAGAATGAAAATCTTTAATATTCACCATTGTCCAAGAGGAATAATGATCACAACAATGATAGTGATGAAGAAGATGATGATGGACATCCCTATAATAGTCAAAATTTACTATGTGCTAAAAAAAAAAAAAAAAAATTTTTTTTTTTTTTAATCATGTACAGCAGTGAATTACAGGTATTATTTAATTCTCAGAACAACCCTGTGAGGAACATATTATTATTATCTCCCTTTTATAAGTGAGGAATCAGGGTGCTTTTGCAAGTTCATGGAGCTAATGAGTCTTAGAGCTAGGACTTGAGTTCCCAGGTCTTTAACATATAAATGTCCATAATCCTAACACTATTCTCTATTATTCCAAATGCCTTGGCAAGACAGAGCCTTGGTGGTGCAGTGGTTAAGAGGTTGGCCCTAACCAAAAGGTCAGCAGTTTGAATCCACTGGCCACTCCTTGGAAACCCTATGGAGGAGTTCTACTCTATCTTATAGGGTTGCTACGAGTCAGAATCAACTCGATGGCAACAGGTTTGGTTTGGGTTTCGGCAAGGCACCTAAAGCCCAACACAATCTGATTTCCCACTATTATTTTATGGGAACACTGATCTATTTAGGGACCTTAACATAACTGTCTCCAAGCCCTTGCTAATGATGGACATTCTGCCTAGGATACCCTGCCCTTCCCTTGAACTTCTCTACATCTTAATCCATGCCAGGGAGCTCAGCTCCAGTTTTCCCATGTTCATGGATGAAAGGCCAATTTGTCTGGGTCATAAATGCATGGATGAAGGGCTAGGGCCCTCATATAATGTAATACAAAACACAGGGCTACTGGACACAAGTCCTGAAAGCCAGTTAATCTAGGCACAGAAGGCAGAACAGATGAAGTAGTAGGAGAGCTGGAATCAATTTAGAAAGCCATTGTGCTATTTCAGGTGTGATGCAATAACAGCTAGATTTAGAGTTTTGGCTCTGGGTATGACAGAAAGGGCCAGGAACAAAAAACTTATGAGTTGGAATCTACTCAACAGCAATGGGTATGATATGGTATGATGGACTCAATACTGGGTGGAACCAGAAGAAGGGAGAAGAATTCTTTTTAAACTTTTTAATAGGTCAGAAAGAACAAGGAGCAAAGGTTTCATCCTACAGCATTTCCACAGGGAGGACAAAGTAGGAAAAAGAGGCCAGAGAAAGTCTTGTGACAACCTACCAACAGTTAGTCCTGAAACCAGTCTCCTGATCCCAGTTTCACCTCCAAATTGCACTTGACAAAAATGCAATCTAAAATCAACTATTTATTAAAGAATTACTTGAGCATTTAGTGACAAATGTTATTTAATACGACTGCTTCAAAGACATAACCTGTGATTATGTCATAGCTGTATAATAACAAGTCTTTCTTTTTAGCCCATGTGAACTTTTCTAATCCTTAATTAGTTAATTAATCAATACATTGATTACTTACTCTGCGCCAATCCCTATAATGATTGCAAAAATATAAATTGGTGAACAAACTGAAATGATCCCTCTAGTAGGCAGATTAATGGTCCCCTAAGGATGTCCTAATGCCCAGAATCTACGAACATGTTAGGTTACATGGCAAGAAGCAACTAAGGTTGCAGATGGAATCAGTTGACTTTAAAACAAAGAGATTATTCTGTATTACCTAGGGAGTCCAATGTAATCATAGGGGTCTCACAGGGGCTCTTTAAATGTAGACGAGTCAGCATCAGAGTTATGTAATATGAGAAAGACTCGACCTGCCACTATTGGCTTTGATGATGGGAAGGAAGCACCAAGAAAAGAACTATGGTGGCCTCTAGAAGCTGGATAAATCAAGAAGAAGAATTCTGCCCAAGAATTAGCAGAAAGGAACACAGTCAAGCCAACACGTTGAGTTTAGCCCGTTGAGATCTATCTCAGACTTTTGACCTCCAGAACTGTAAGACAATACATTCATGTTGTTTAAAACCACTAAATTTCTGGCAATTTGTTACAGCATAAATAGAAAACTAATATAATTCCTCTTGGAGCTAGTAGTCTACTGGAGGGAGACAGACATTAAACAAATAAGCCCACTTCAAAGACATGACCAGGAGTCCCTGGGTGGCACAAATGGTTAAGCACTTGACCACTAGCTGAAAAGTTGTCAGTTCAAACCCTCTCAGAGGCACTTCAGAAAATAGGCCTGGTGATCTACTTCTAAAAGGTCATAATCTTGAAAACTCTATGGAGCAGTTCTACTCTGCACACATGGGGTTGCCAGGAGTCAGAAGCAACTCAATGGCAAGTAACAACAACAAAGACATGGTTAGAAATTGTGGCATGTGTTATACATAAACAAATCAGAGTGCTATGAGAGAGATACTTTGAACATTACCACACCAGCTGCTCTCTGGATGAGAGTGGCCAGATGGGTGGGAGTTGCAGATAAGCAAGGGAAGACTTAAGGATCAAGACAAATTGATGGCCTGAAAACCAAGAGAGTGAGGCAGAAGCAATCCTCATTTGCAGTCCTTGGTTGTTGGATGCAAGCCATATTTCTGGAAACTTGAGGTGATCCAGTATAAAGCAGAGTGATCAGCGATCCAGGCCTGGCAGGAATGTGTCTGGAGTCCAGAAGGAGCAGAAAGATGGCATCTGGAGCTCATCTCACCAACAATATCTTGTGCTTCTTATGCCAACAGGGGCTGATGACTGTGTGTAGATATCTTGGGGCTACATTTGCACAGAGGAGTAACTGCAGCTGGGTGGAGGGTAAGACCAAAAACCAAACCCGTTGCTGTCGAGTCTATTCTGACTCATGGTGACCCCATGTGCAACAGAGTAGAACTGCTCCATAGGGTTTTCTTGGCTATAATCTTTATAGAACTAGATCACCAGGCTTTCTTCTGTAGTGCCACTGGGTAGGTTTGAACTGCCAACTTTTAGGTTAGTAGTAGACGAGCACAAACTGTTCATACTGCCCAGGGACCGCAAGTGGAGGGTAAGTCATCTCTAGCACTGGCTGGAGGTGAGGTTGAGTATCTGTTGTTATCTGTCAGGTTTCAGGTCAGCTGATTCCTCAATTAATAAATCTGGAAAAGGAGCTATGTTAGAATTATGGCAATGAAGTAAACAGAAAAGTTGAGGGATGTGCAAAGGCTAGACAGGACATGAAAGGCGCAGCAGAAGCAGCTGCAGTGTCGGGGGGGCACTAACTAGGGGACTTTCTGGGATTCAGGGTTTTATCAGCTGAGCCAAGAAGAAAGCAACACTGCTGGCATAAGCAGCTTGGTCCTCACCTTGGGGAGGGAATGACATGGTTGGGGTCACGTGCGGATTCAACCAGGGGCCTACCTCTGCCCAGGACTATTAGGGGAGGCTCAGAGGGATAGACAGGACTTAGTTCTGGAAAACTAATAATTCTCACCAGGAGGGTTAGGTAAACTAGAGTGTGGGTAACCTTTATTCTTTATCCAACAACTATTTGTTGAGCACCTGCTAGATGGCAAGCACTGTGCTGAGTGCTGCAAAACAGAAAAACACCCTGCTTTCATGGAGCTTACAGATGAGTAAACAAACAAATAAGATCATTACAGTTATAATAAATGCAATAAAAAAGTAAATAGGGTGATGTGACTGACAGCCACTGGGTGGGCTGATGGAGGGGTAGGGAGGAGGGTGAAGCATTAGATTGAGAAGACGTGACTGAGGAGGGTAGAGATGAGCTGAGAGCTGAAGGATGAAAATCAGACAGACATCCTGAGAGCTGCAGATAGGATATTCTGGGTGGGCTAAAGCAAGTGAATGGCTGTATGTTGGGAAAGGACTCCGTGCATTCCGAAGGCACAGAAAAGAAGCCAGTGAAGGTGGACGATAGTGGACAATGGTGGGAGACAAACAAGAAGGATGTGGTAGGGAGTATGGATTTGATTTCAAGGGCAGCTGAAGGTATGCAGGGTTTGAAGCAGAGGAGTGATGTGATTTATTCACATTTTATAAAAATCACTCCAGCTTCATCCCCTTTCTCCTTCCTTCTGCCAGTTCCTGATCTTTCTCCCCCCTCTTTTCTTTCATGGTCCAAGGCTCCAAATTCCTTTAAATTCTGAGAGCCCAGAGACTGTGAGCATGCCATTGTGGTCCACTCTGTGTCTCTACTCCAGCACAATGCAGGCCCATAGAAGATGCTCAGTAACCATGTGAAATATGAATAAATGAATAGCTGATTCTGAGCATAGCTTCTTTTTTTTTTGCACGTTATTTGCAACAATAAGGTTCTTACAGCCAAAGATGTGCTCAGAAAACATCTTCTTTGCCACTAAAGGCAAACAAACAAACCAAGAAACCCATTGCTGTCAAGTTGATTCTGACTCATGGAGATCCCATGGGTTACAAAGGACAACTGCTCCATAGGGTTTCCTTGGCTGTAATCTGTGGTGCAAATGGTTAAGCGCTTGGCTACTAACTGAAGGATTGGTGGTGCGAACCCACCCAGTGGTTCTGAGGGATAAAGGGCTACAGGTCTGTTCCCAGAAGAGTACAGTCTACAAACCCTATGGGGCAGTTCTATTTTGTCACACCGGGTGGGTACAAGTCAGAATTAACTCCACAGCACTCAATAACAACAATCTTTACAGAAGCAGATCACTAGGCCTTTCTTTCACAGTGCCACTAAGTGGGTTCGAACCACCGACCTTTAGGTTAGTAGTTGAGTGTAAACCATTTGAGCCACCCGGGGAACTAAACCAAAACCAAAACCAAACCCAGTGCTGTCGAGTCAATTCCAACTCATAGCAACCCTATAGGACAGAGTAGAACTGGCCCATAGAGTTTCCAAGGAGCGCCTGGCGGATTCAAACTGCCAGCCCTTTGGTCAGCAGCCGTAGCACTTAACCACTACGCCACCAGGGTTTCCAACCAGGGAACTAGAGCTCTAAAAATATGTAAATTTTATTTTCAATCATTCCCCAAAATTTCCCCCGCACTTATGTTGTTTCTTTGCTGAGCTCCTCTTCCCTTTTTGTGAACTTTTGTCCTATCATTCCTTCCCTTTCATTTAGAATTGCTTTTGTCCCAAGTCTCTCTGGTGTTTTATCATTCATAACATCCTCCCTTTAGTGTCTGTTCCAATAACAGAGCCACTCTTTTTTTCTTCAGACACTGTCTGGGGAGCTTTTTCTTCCCTCCTATAGTCCCATAATCCTTCCCTCAACCTCTGCCTCCTATCTCGTAATGCAGTTTATGTCTTTTCATAAGCGTTATCCTTCGTGCCTTTAAAGACCGCAATCACAGTTAACAAGGCGCAGTTTGCTACAGACTCTTGATAATGTTGGTATGCTGGCTTTCCAGTCCTGGTCCAGAGAGTGCACTATAGGAAACTATCACTACATAGCTACGCCTGGCAGGTTCTTTCTAAGCCATATGCTGAGGAGAATCCCATCCAGAGAGTCCTAGGTCCCTGGGCTGCTTACGAGCCCTCAAGGGCCGTAGATATTCTTTTGTCTCTTGGTGGGGAAGAACACCTCTGGCCCCTCAAAGGAAGCCAAACCACTGGCCTAAATCCTACAGATTAACAAGAAAATTGCTAAGGAAACTGGAAAGTTGAAGAGTTCTTTAACCAGTAATACTTAACCATTTGGTATATTACTTCTTTTTGAAGTAACAGCATGGGTCATTAATTTTTTTATTGCTTTCTGATACAGAAGGCTGCATTGTTTTCCCCTAAAGTTCTATTTAGTTATCTCATTAATAGTGTCTATCAATGCTTTTAAAATATCAAATGTTTAAGAGTATAACATAACCCATTGCCAACTCATAGCAACCCTATAGGACAGAGTAGAACTACCCCATAGGGTTTCCAAGGTTGTAATCTTTACAGAAGCGGACTGCCATATCTTTTCCCCACAGAGCTGGTGGGTTCGAACTGTCAACCTTTCAGTTAGTAGCTGAGTGCTTAACCACCACACAACCAGGGCTCCTCAGAGTATAGATTTAACATCTACTATATGGGAAACCCTAGTGGTGTAGTGGTTAAGTGCTACAGCTGTTAACCAAAGGGTCGGCAGTTTGAATCCGCCAGGTGCTCCTTGGAAACTCTATAAGACAGTTCTACTCTGTCCTATAGGGTCGCTATGAGTTGGAATCGACTCGACGGCACTGGGTTTGGTTTTTTGGTTTTTATATTATATATGGAACCCTGGTGGTGCAGCTGGTAAGAGCTCAGCTGCAAACCAAAAGGTCGGCAGTTCAAATCCATCAGCTGCTCCTTGGAAACTCTATGGGGCAGTTCTACTCTCTCCTATAGGGTCGCTACGAGTTGGAATCAACTCAACAGCAATGGGTTTGGTTTTTTGGTTTGGTATAATATGGTATATATATTATAAATATATAAAAAAATTTTTTTTATATATATGCTAAGCTAGAGTTCATCGTGATATAGTTTTATAAGTAAATATTTTGATTTATTTGTTTTATAAAACTATACACCAAAATGTATACATTTATATCAAACTTCAGAAGTGTTAACAGAAACACCATCTTCCTCTGCATGGCTGCTTTAAAAATGTTAAAAGAGAACTTTTCATGATTGTCTTCCTTAAATCAAATACCCTTGGACTGAATTTACCAACACCTAAACACCATTTGGGTTCATTAAACTATAAAGATAGTGAATTACAAAAAGTAAAATATACTCAATGATTACAAAAATTTCTATATATAGTATTTAGCTATTTTTATTTGTATTTTTTTTAAGTCTGGTTCCTTTTGTTTCTTATCCCTACTATTCTGCATATTCTTTTTTTAAAAAATTAAACTCAGTCTTCCTAAGCTTTTCTGACTTCTCATATAACTTCTAATTCTGTTAGTCAATATTTACTGAGCTCAGAATGTATATGAAACACTGTGGAAGAAAAAAAGCCTTGAATAAGACACATTCTCCCTCTTTAGATAGGCTGCATTCTAGTTGAAGGATGCACTGAGAAAGGTCCAATCTGACCAATATAATCATGGTGGAAGTCAGAAACTGGGAACATCAACTTGGGCTGGGAAGGACTAGGAAATCCTAGTGAGGAGATGGGTCCTGGACTTTGAGCAATGGGTAGGATTAGGATAATTAAATAGCAGACGGAAGAGCATTCAAAGACTAGGGAAGAGCAAGAGCACAGGCATAGGGACAGGAATGTGAGCTGACTTTAGTGAAGTTAAGAGACCAGACTGGCTGGAGCCAACGGCTCACATGTGGAAGTAAGACGAGGTTAGGCAGGCAGACTGTGGAAGTTGGCTCCGAATGCCAGCTTAATCTCCTGGAAGACAGAAGCCTGAACATTTCTACTCAAAATGCACAGACGTTCTGGAAACCATATGACGGTTTACAAAAAGCATTTTCTACGTGACCCTAACTCATTTTCAGGTAAACTCATGAGGATAATGCTCCCTAAAACACTAAAACATAGGGCAAGCACATGTGCTTGTATTCAAATATTTTCCACTGTTATGTATTACCTGAGAAGTATGGGACAAGAAAAAGCAAGTAGCTCAGAGATCAACAGCCCCGTCTTTGGCTGAGCTGCAAATTTCAAAGGGGATGCTCTGCAGGCAGATCTTGGTAAGGAAGCTGGGAAAGCACAGCTGCTTGGAGAGCTTAAGTGATTTAGCCTAATTCCTCTGTAAACTGTATTTTAAATGACTATGAAACCGCATTTCTGTGACTGGTATTGTTTAAAAGGATGGGAGGCCAGCAAAAATGCTTTGGTTTTCTTTCGTAAATATTCAGGTTTATTCTACCGAGACTTTTTTTTCCCCCTTAGCAGTCTCTGAGAATAAGCCCCTTGCCAGCAATGAAAAGATATGACTGTCCACTGTGTGCCTTGAGGACACCGTGTTAGGCAAACGCAGTTCAGTTTCTTAGAGACCTAATGGACTGTGTGCTTTCAGGTGGTTTGGTAAGATGGCTGTCTACAAGTAAAAGAAGAGCAAATTCACCTCACTCTGATTCGCACAAAGATAAACATTACCCCATTCCTAACAAGAAATACAAACCTAAAGTTTAAAGTTCTGTTTCTTTTATGTTGAATACAGCAACTCTAAGTTTAAATTTTATGCTGAAGAAATAAAGATCACTTTAGGAATAAATGGACGTGAAAGATTCATTCTTTCCCAGGATCAGGGACCCCATATGAGCACAGGTAGAAAACACAACACCTAAAGGCAGCGTTTTAAAAGCCATCAGAAAAGTCTGAGTGAAAAAGAAGAGCCACAGATATGTGAAAAACAGGAAATGGTATCAATAAGAATTGAGCCCCTCATTCTGTGTCAGGTGAGCAAGACCCTTTATCTACAACATCTCATTTAAGCTTCATGAATTTCATATGCAGCAGGTGTTGTTTTTCCATTTACAGATGCGGAAACCACAGCTCAAGGGTATTAACTTGCCCAAGGTCACATTTGTGAGTAGTGAAACAAGTAGAAACCCAAGTCCCTTTGGCTCATGTTGCCCTTCTATTCACTATACGTATCAGGGAGAAGGTTTTAGGAAATAATAGGAACTTAAAGAAATATATTTGACACATAACTGAAAAGGGCTTTTGATGGTACATGTCTGTCATGAAATTTGAAAATGTTCTCTCCTTCTCAGAAGATAACTGTCTTCCATATAATAATTTGCAATGCAACTTTATTGAACTCCTACCATTGGGAAGTCCTGTTGACAAGAAGCATGCCCCCAAGAAACATACAAGCCAGTTGGGGAACTAAGACACAGGCAGATTAAAAGACACAGACAGCTTAAAAGATAGCTAATAAAAGAGACTATATCATTAGCATTGAAATGAGTGGTGCGAACTACGAAATGTTCTAGAGTTCAAATGAGGAAGTACTCTATTTACATTGGGCTGGTCAGTGGAAATGTTAAAACAAAGGTGAAACTGGACCTCAACTTTGAAGGACGGAAAATATTTTAACCTTCCCACAGTGTTGGCAAGATAATGGAATGTCATTTACAACCTAAAAAAAAAAAAAAAAGCAGACACAATGGAGTATTATATGGGCTCAGCTCCCATGTCTGCCCCAAGAAAGACAAAGCTCCTAGAAAATACAGCAAATGGAAGAAGAGACAATATAAGGAGGAATCCCTGAATTTGTAATTGTTAAGCTTGGGGAGAAAAAGGAAAGTGGCCCTCTTAAGACAAAGGTTACAGAGAGTATGGGAAGGTCTGCAACCATAAGAACAAAAACCCTGTCAGCACTCAGATTTTTATTCCTGGGAGCTATCCAGGGTACTGACTGATCCCATCCCAGTCTCTCTGATCCACTGGACCAAGGTCTGGTGTTTCTGCACATGTGACATATGAACCTCTTGACTTCAGCCTACTGGTGCTAACTGGTATTTCTGACCTCAATTACCTTTCAAACCAACCTATGCTTTGTCCATAGCCTGCCAGTTTATAATTCTAGGTCACCATCTCCATCAAGTTGGCCTCAAGTTCAACTGGTATTCTAGTAAATAAAGAGAATAATGGAGGCATTGTAAGTGAAAATAAGTTCTTAAACAAAGGTCAGACGTAATTAATTGACTCATTTGCTTAAACTAGACACTTCTACAGGAAATTGTAGAAATGCGCCTGAAATGTAAACTGAAATTAGCTTATGAAAAGCCTTGATTTCAATGATAAGGAATTTTGACTGCATCTAATAGCCAATTTCAAAGTTCTGAAGGTGACCAAAAAAAAAAAAAAAAAAAAGTTATAGGAAAATTATTGTGGAAATATCAAGCAGGATGGATTAGAGGGGAAAGAGTAGTCAGTAGAAATGCAGATAATCCAGAGGTAACTAAAACACTTTTCAGAACATATACTTTAACTGAAATAGTCTCTTCAGGGATTTTGGGTTTCAAGAAAAGGGTTTCTCAAGAATTCAAGGTTATATTCCATTTTACTATTACAGGAAGTGCATTGTATATTCCAAGTAGTTTTGATATGTATATTTTCTTTCTTTTATTTAGCTAAAACAGTCAATACTAGTCAACATGTAAATCTAAAAACAATGTTCTGTTGTGTTCTGTATCTGTCATTGGTTGATACTCCAACTTTTCATTTCCCAGCCTCCTGCTATTTTCATTATAAGTAATCCAAACAATTTCTCCATGCTAAATATCTGCCACAGGTGCTTTTGCAGAATTCCCCAGGCAGAGCACAACATTTATGGCTCACTGTTGTGTGTTCTTGAAACATGTCTTTCTTCTCCTATTTAGCAGCCCATTCGGCAGTTGCTCTGAAACCCTGCCTTCTCCATCTTGCATAGATGGTCAGGGAAAGAGTAACTGGGGATCAAGAGCCTGGGTCTGGCTACAGTCCAGGTCGTTGTTAATAGTACTCTGGAAGTGAAATAGTGTGGACTTTGTTATGCTGATGAACTTGCATCATAAGGCATTTAGAGTATTTGGGGCTTTATAAATCTGTAGATGCCTGAAAATAAAAGTCTATCCAAGCCCACTTATCAGCTGAATGGTATCTATGCCTCCAGAAAAGCAAGGCAAAACCTGGATTAGAAACCCAGATTGTTCTAGCCACGAATATGGCCAAACTGTGGACACATTCTCAGGCCCCTGCTGCTGCTCTCCAGGTATCTTTGTCTCCAGACACTGTTTGGTAATGGCATTCAGCCCGAAGCCAAGTTCTCTGACAGGAGCAGCCACTGTGGCTTTCAACTAATTGGACTTTGCTAATGATGCACATGCCCATTTTTTTGGCATCAAATAAAAAGGAATTCAAAATCTGGCCCTACTAGTTGGCCTGGTGCCCTTGGACAAATTATGCAACCTCCCTAAGCCTCAGTTTCCTTAAAAAAGAAATGACTACCTGACTGAGTTGTAAAGCTAAGATGAAATAACGAATATAAAACACTTACTGAGACGTGGAAAATGCAAGCATTTAATAAATTGTGAATCTTGGTGGCAATGGTATAATGAATGATATTACGATATTATTTCTGTTCCTAGGGAATATTCACATGAAACCAGTTGTCCATATACTGAAACACTTCAAACTTAACACCTCTCCTCTGATCTGTCTCCTTGTGTGTAGTTCCACCTTTCACCAGAGCTATGTATGTTTCCTTCACCTTTAGTTTATCTGAGTTCCATTCCTTCACATGGGTTACTGCCAGCTGGAACCAGCTGTAACTAGCCCTGCTACTCCCCACGGGGTAGATAAGAATGTTTCAGAGACGACGAGGTGCCCCACGATCCAAAAATGCACACTTTTCCATAATAGATGTGAAGCATATGGGTGAAAATAGGGCAAAGCACTTTGTGGACTTTGATCTCAGTTCAAAAAATATGAAAAGAAGAAGGTAGATATGTTCTTCTATCCCACCTTCAATGTTCTTACTACCTGAACACAAACTACACCCTCTCTTCACTTATCGACATGGTTAGGTTCCAAAGACTGGGCTGTTCAGTGAAATCGGTGTTGTGTGAAAATGGAGGACGACTACATCATTACATAACTGCCAAGTTACATCATTACATAACTGCCAAGCCACTGAGAATCCTGGCCCAGCCAAGTTGACACATAGCCTTAGCCATCAAATCCAGTGTTACTCTCACCTTGTAACTTCATATTCATTACTGCCAGGCATAAGTTGTTAATGCACAAAATGTCACATAGTAGATTTTTTACTATTGTCATAAATGTGAAACATCAGCTAACAAGATAGTCGATGAGTGAGAAGAAGGTGTATATTAAATTGTCCCATGCTTCAAGTTTCTCCTCAGTGGGGATAAAGGTAGCAAAGATTAACTACTACCGAGTGACCACTGTTATTGACTTCAATATTATACACTAAAGATGAGGCTGCACCACCAGGATTTCTCAGACCCACTAACAACCCTACAATGCTTTACAAGATTAATAAAGGTCAACCTGGAAACAGCAGTGCTTGTTCAGAAACAAAAACATTGAACGGACTGAAAAGATAGCTTTCCTACTGTTCCCATGGAGAAAAGGTGGGGTAAAGTTTTCGTGTGTGAATTAAACCAAACTGAAATAAGATGGGCCATTGTTTGAATAAAGTGAGAGGCATGTGGCCGGGTTTTGCCCTGGCAGTTATTATAATGGCCTAAAATAAAGAACATGTTGAACACCCTACTTTGGGGGAAACCACTTGGAATATTTCATTAGAAGGAGACAAATGGATTTAAAACATAACATGTTTTTAGATGACTACGTTTCCCGTGCGCAGAGGCACAGTATAAATATTACTTTTAAAAATGCCATGTTTCTTAAAATGCAATGGTTTTCCCAATATATAACATGAATGTAAACAAGATGTCTGTCAAGCACAGCTATAACATATTACTTAATACAGCAAACTTATAATACGCACCTATTATTCTTGGTTCTTTTAATGAAAGAAACTAAGGCCACTGCGTAAATTCTTCAACACATGTTTCACTTCTCCAGCTGCCTTGCGCTGTAGAGCATCATGCTAACAAGAAGTGATGCTAACAAGAAGCTAAAACCAGTGTAGCAAATGGGGCATTTAAATATATAAACATACTTGCATTTGCAAAGAAAGGAGCTATTTGGGGGGAACTAAATGGATCCCTAGGCAGGGATATTTTAGTTTAATATTCCACGTATTTTTCTACACCTTTGCTATTTCAGTTCTGCTCCATGGGAGAAAAATATTCTGTTGGAGAATAGAAGTCAGCAAGCAATTATCTCCTGGACTCATATACTAAACACAATTATTTTGGGGGGGAAAGAAAAAGTCAGACACCTGAATTTCACCAATTTTCTTTGGTCACTTTAGAGCCACTCTTAAATACAATATTTTCAGGCAGCAGCTAAAGAAACAAAAGATTGTACTGCTCATTCTAACCGCCTCATGGCAGCTCACATGGATGCAGGAAGCCTGGGTCATTGCATGCGCTGGTGCATTAAGGCTGGAGGATCAGTTTGGGATCTCAGTTCTTACTCTCCTAAACCTTCAGCCTCACCAGGGAAATCAGTTTTTGTTGTTGATTGAGCCAAATCTATACAACAGCAATTTCTGATATAAAAAGGCTTGTCTTTCAGTGCAAATTATCCAGGTGTTTGGCCAAGCCTTAAGCAATAGCAGCCTTTATCTAACCATTCTAGGTTTCATTCATGTCCTGCAGATCCCACAACCTCTGCCAGTAAGCACCATCAGCAAGCAGCCTTGTTGCATAAAACTGAACATTTTGAAAATGTTTTGTCAAATAAACCAACTGCTGTGGAGTCAATTCCGACCTGTGATGACCCCACGTGTCCAGAGTAGAATTGCACTCCATAGGGTTTTCATGGCTGCGCCCTTTTGGAAGTAGATCTCCAGGCCTTTCTTCTGAGGTGCCTCTGGGTGGGTTGGAACCACCAACTTTTTGGTTATTAGCAGAGAACCATTTGCACCAAACCCGAAAAACAAAACAAAACAAACCTGTTGCCATTGAGTCAATTCTGACTCATAGCGACCCTACAGGACAAAGTAGAAACAACCTCATAGGGCTTCCAATGAGTAGCTGGTAGATTCACACTGCTGACCTTTTCGTTAGCAGCTGAGCTCTTAACCACTATGCCACCAGGGGAATGAAGCCAGTGTCATATTAAAAGGAGTATTTGGAGTCCATAAAAAGGCAAAATATTGAAAACAGCTCAAGAGCAACTTGGAAAAAAAAAACAAAACAGGCAGAATACAAACTATTCTTAAGTAAAATATACTTGTTGAATGTATAGACTATTAGAAGTACTGTTTAGTATACACCTGGCTTCAGTCTGAAGACTATAGTAATCCTCTCATTCATTAGTTATTAATAATCTTTTACTTGGTAAATGTTGCTAACAAATCCAACGATAGATTTGATTAAACATTCAGAGACTAAAGCCCGTATTGTACCTCAGACTCCAGGAAACTAGTCTGATCTTGGCCCAGTACTCACAGGCAGTCAAAGTTGGTCTGAACAGGTTCCAAAAGAACTCTGCTCCAACCCAACTGGGCATTGGTCAATTACTCAGAGCATCATTTAAGCTGAAAGGGATAGTTATCTAGGCCTACAATCAGCTGGAAACTGTAGTCTCTGTCATGTCAGCAGTCTGCCTTTCCCGGAGGCTCCAGCACACTTTGTTTGGTTCCTTTGTCACCAGTCATTTGCATCCAAGCTGACGTGGTTGCTTAAAAAAGAGGATGCCAAGTTTGTTCGTGGAACTTTATTTCTTTTTCTCCCTTGTCTACATCCAAGAAACAATCAAAGAGGAAATTAAAGACCTTTTTTAAATATTTAACATTTTCTTTTTATACCAGTTTCAAATGGGAAAAATATAGCATTAAATATACCCAGCTGTTCTAGAAAGATCTGGAACTAAGCATGAACTATGATATTCTTTTAACAATGCACAGCTCATTCTCTACATCTTATTTACAACAAGGATCCCATGGAACTGTATATATTTCCACAATAAATTTTTTTAATTCAATTTTTACAATTGCTTTTGGAAGTGGAAGGTGGATAGCAAAGACAAAGTTCCGTAGCACCTCCTTTCCAAGTAATCCAAGGCTTCAAGAAAAGTTAAAGTCTGTTATGGGATCAAGCCTTTGTATTTTCCTTATCTGATATCACTCAAGATGAGTTTTAATGGTGAGTGGATAACTTCCATGGGGCAACCATTTTCCACACAGATTTCCAATTCCAAATCTCCTTAGCAATGACCTCAGCTTGACTCCAAATTTAACTGTACACATCTAACCTCAAGTTTAGCTTCTCAAGCAAACCCCAGGTTATTCTTATTTTGCTTTCTAAAGCACTGTGTGTATTGTAACCAGGCCATGATGATGGTGATTATTATATTAATAAAGCTACTGTTCCCTGGAGATGTGGCTTTGTGGTTTCCAAAGAGCCTTCTACCCTAGCCAAGGAGGAGGCAGAATCCTCACATGGGTTGTTTTGCACTGGTTTGTGGCAAAGGACAGCAGAATGTCATCAGAAGGAAACAAGAATTAAAGGGGAAAAGAAATATGAAGAAAAACACAAACTAGGATTCCTTTCCACTGGCGTGCTGAGCACCAGCTACAGAGTACTGCTGGAAATGGAGTAGGATGGGCCTTCTAATTCGAGTAGCCTCAGGCATCTTCTTCTGACGAATTCTCCAAGTCTGTGGCCACAGAAGGCAGCAGGAATATATGCAAGCTCTTTTCCAGATCGTCACGGGGCAAAATCATGTGTTCCGTTGAACAGGCACCTCCTTGTATGGATAATAATGCAAGCTCCTACCATGACAACAAGCATATTATTTACCTGCTGTTTTTGCCAGCTGCTCTAAAATCACAGGCTTTGGGAAACAGAAAGGTGAGAGAGACACAGAGGTAGGATAAAGGTCAGAAAACAGTGAGGCGTTAGAAGTACCTGGGGGAATATTCAAAACTTTCCCTAAAATAAGAAAAAAAAAAAAAAACTTGTGATGTAATTCTTCTTTCCCCTGCTCTGAATATCGTAATATGCTGGAAACATTGAATGAATGTGGTGATTTCTAACACATAACCCATATGTGGGGCTATCCTTACCTATTTTAAATTGGTTTGTTCATGCATCATTCATCACCTACATTTTAAAAAAGTATTTGTTGAGAGCCTCAAGTTAAGAAAGCAAAAAAGTGTCCTTGATGACTTCGAACTCATGAGATCAACAAACCAGATCAGGCAGTCTGGAGTGGGGTGAGTCTGGGATTCAGCCTTAAGGATGTCCTAGAGGGGAAGCAGATCTTCTCTGACCTTTACATCACTTCAGCACAAGAATGAGCAACACAAGATTCTAATTGGCCCAGGGAGGGAAAAAGGCATCAGTATTTTTTAAAAGCTCCCCTGGTGATTCTAATATGCCACTAGAGTTGAGAGGCCTCATTCAGAGCAAGGTCACAATTCTTGGAGTCTCTTTGTCTCCATATATAACATAGTCCCCTCTCCAGAACATGTTAGAAGTCTAGAGAAGTTGATTCTTTCATTTAACAAATATGAATTGAAGAACCACAATTTGTCAGGCATTGTCCAAGGTGGGTGGTACAGAGAGTTAACTAGGTCAGCTACTAATTGAAACATTGGAGGTTGGAGTCTACCCAGAGGCACCTTTGAAGAAACCCCTGACATTCTACTTCCAAAAAATCAGCTACTGAAAACTCTATGAAGCACAGTTGTAGTCTGACACACATGGGGCTGCCATGGGGTCAGAACTGACTTGACTTCTATCTACAGGTTTGATTCCTGGTGGGAGGGATGAACAGTGAACACAACAAAGTCCCAGATTCACGAAGTTTACATTCTTGAATGATAAGCAAAGACTATCTAGAAAGTGCTTGGAAAACACCAAATTAAAAAAGTCTATCTTTAGCAGGGGACAAAAAAATACAATTTAGTAGCCAAGATTAAATTTTCAATAAGCAGTTGTTTTTACAATGTCTTTGATTATGTTGTGGTTTTTTAGACTGTTGTTTCAAAGAGATTACCATTCCCCAAAAAGAAATCTTAGAACCTAATCACCTGGATAAGTAAAAACAGTCCTTATTGCCCAGGATATTGAATTTAATCAACATCTTCTTTAAGGATATAAAAGGTTTTCTCTTTTACCTGCCTCAAGTTAGAAATAGTCATTTTTAAAAGAAGACAAACTCACAATCTAGAAGTAAATAAATCTTTCCATGCAATCTCACGTAGACTGAAGAAAGCCAGTGATTCTTTCCTTTGCAGGGAGGAATAATTTTATGGATTTTTCTCCCAGAAAAAAAAATCAAAACAACAGCAAAGCTGAATGCAGATTCTCTCACTGCCTACTATTTTACCCATGACCTGAATTTCTGTAGCTGTTGTAATCCACAGATCCATGAGCAAATGCCCCGAAGGCCCAAACCCATTGCCATAGAATCCAATCAGACTCACTGCCTCCCTATAGGGCAGAGTAGAACTGCCCCATCCATAGGGGTTCCAAGGCTGTAATCTTTACAGAAGCAGACTGCCACATCTTTCTTCCATGGAAAAGCTGGTGAGTCGGAACTGCTGACATTTCGGTTAACAGTCAACCACTTAACCACTGCGCCACCAGGGCTCCTTGAGCAAGTGCCCACTAGAGCATATTTCAGAACCACTCATCCTTCATACACAATGACTCCAAGATGTTATATGTAAATAGCATTTGGGGCACAGAAAGGATGACTATTTGAGCTCAGAAAAATCCAAAAATTTTGGTCATGTAAGCTAAGCCAGGAAAAGATGAGAAATACAATAGGATCTTGGCATAAGAATCTAAATTCAGTGGTGAGACAATCAGAGGAAAGGTCTGTGGAACTTCCTAAATTAACACAAAACCCAGAGCCCACAGCAGGTGGCCAAGTTTGATATTCAAATGATTAACATTTTGAATGTGGAGTTTTCATTAGGAGGAGTTTACCACATGATGGACAATCTGTGTATATTTGCAGATGTGGGGTGCGTGGCCATCAAAGTTGCGTGGAGAGTATAATCCCCAGCAATCTCCACCTGACTATTGCTGAAGGCAATGTCCAATCAAAGTGCAGAGCTCAGCGAATAAATGAGTTGCTTTGACAGGAAATTCCGACAGCAATTTTAATTCTGATCAGGCTTCAGGAAATGGAAAGAATAAAAACACATCAATTATAGCGACAGGAAGTTTTAAATCACATGGTGAGCAGCTGCTGCCAAAAGATGTGTCTGCCAGCTTTGTTAAGGAGCTCGGTATTTTGGTGTGACCAAAATTTTACACCAAAATGTTATAGGCTGACATCACTCCCTAATTGCATGTTATCTCTCTACAACGGTAAAAAAAAAAAAAAAAAAGACACTACTGAAAGCATGTCATTATTACAAAAAAAAAAAACCAACTGTAAGGGTTTGGAACACATAACCGGGAAAAAAAAAAAAAAAAAGCACATACAAATATACTCTCCTGCTCAGAAAGCAGATCTGCCTGCCAATCAAGTGGCGACCATCCACAGCTGATTAAAATCTTGTTTAATCAACATTCAGGGATGCCTACCCATTCCATTTCATGACGAAGGGCTAGATTCTTCTTTCTTGCCCTCTAGGCCTCCTGTCTGAATAGACTCTTTCCCTTTATGGTATATTTCTTAATACTTTTAATCTAGGCCCAAATGAAAAGACTTCCAGAAGAAATCATGGGCAACAGAGAAGAAGTCAGTGCAGAAAGGACTATACTATTTGGTGGGAGGGAGAGGTGATTTTCTACATGGTGTATCCAACAGGCCCTACCTTCAAAAGAGTTTTAACTCAGAGTCACTCTAGACAAATTATAACATAAATTCATTTTCCTAGGATTTATAAAGTGCCTTTCTATAAAGTTCAAAGAGGGCTCAGAATTTTCTCTGGTTTGTTGCCTTTCCTGCTTCCTGCTCAGGAACCTGGGGATAGATGTTAATGACTGTGTGCTCATAAACGGCCCAGGGAAGAGGTTATAACTCAAATTCTACTTTTCCTCACCCAATTAAAGGCTTCCTTTTTTCCTGAAATTTCATGGGTCCTGGTATGTTCCTCCCTTTTTAACCAACAAAATGTCTTGTTTTATCAAATTTCATTGATAAACTGGGGAGAAATTTTCCACGTTGGTCTTACAAGTTAGAAGTCACAGCACCAAACAAGTATCAAAAAGTACAGTCTCTAGGTCATTTTCACTGTTCTCACGATGTTATACTAACACAGTCAGGAAGTCTAACAAAACTAACGTTTGACATATATTGGGTTTTAGGAATTTGAAAATCAGTCCTTCACTTTTCAGCTGGATTCAAACAGAGTAAATTTTACTTTTCAACTTTTTCATCAGGATTAATAGGATGTCAATGGAATTGAAGAGAAAGATTGTGAGCTGACATTCTAGGCTCCTGGATGGTAGGGATAATGTTTTATAGGTGTTTGTAGTCCCTACAATGTGCAGCAACATGATGAAGTAATAAGCAACTTGCCTTCAGATCTCTCACTGGTCTTTCCTGTGTGTTTCATAGGCAGCATGGTTTAGTGAAAAGAGTTTGGAATTCTGAGGCAGAATATCATGTGTGTGAACCCCCGTTCCAAATGTTTAGTTGCTCTTTGACTGTAGGCAAATTCTTATTCTCCCTGTGTCAGCTATCTCATCTGAAAATGGGAATGATAGTACAACTCATAAGGTTGCCGTGAGGATTAAATGAAACACTGAATTTAAAGTACTTAGCATAAGACCTGACTTATATATACCAAGTATGCAATAAACATTAGATGATCTAATAATAATAACAATATTCTTGTTTTTGTTGATTCTAATAATCCCATTTATATTTTTGCCTCATATTGTGCCATGATGTTTATGATCTTCTCAAGCTTGGGACATTTCTCCATGAAGACTACCTTCCTTTAAGCTACAATGACACTGGCTTAGTGTTCGAAGCTCTTCACTGGGCAAACCTTAGAAGATGGTGCTACATGCATGGTCTTCCTATTCCAGTTCCATCTAAAGCCCCTACATGTTGTGTGTGGAGCTGCCAGGCAAGGCAACCCTCTTGAATAAGCAAGTCAATGTCAACCCTATTCTCTCTGCAGCAACCCAACTTCTGCTATAAATAACCCAACAGCCAAGGCTTCCTAGACAGTGGAGGCCCAGTTCCTCCTGCTGGCTTCTCTCTCAAATAACTACCATAGGAGGGAAAGAGGGAAGACAACGGTTTCTTTTGCCTTCTCCTCCAGCTGACCATGAACTTAAGTCCTTCCCCAATGCCAGTCAGCCCTGTTTTCCTAGTGAATTCCTCAGGCAGTAACTGGCTTAAGATAGGACTCTCATATTAAGAGAAATATAAACTTGTGGGAGGATACCACATATGAAGAAAGCAAAAGGTCATTAAAAAGACAGGAAAGAAAGAAAAGACCAAAATCAATGTCAGAAGAGACTCTGAAAATTTTGAATGTAGAGTAGCTAAAGTGAAATGATGAAGTAAAAGCTGAACAGAAGAGTTCAAAGGGCAGCTTGAAAAGGCAAAGTAAAGTAGTATAATGAAATCAGCAAAGGTCTGGAGTTAGAAAACCAAAAGGGAAGAACACACTTGGCATTTCTCAAGCTGCAAGAACTGAAGAAAAGATTCAAGCCTCGAGTTGCAATATTGAAGGATCGTGTGGGTAAAATATTGAACTAAACAGGAAGCATCAAAAGAAGATGGAAGGAATACATACAGTCACTGTACCAAAAATAATTGGTTGATGTTCAACCATTTCAGGAGGTAGCATATGATCAAGAACCAATGGTATTGAGGGAAGAAGTTCAAGCTGCACTGAAGGCATTGGTGAAAAACAAGGCTAAAGGAATTGAGAGAGTAACAATTGAGATGTTTAAAAAAATTGATGTAATGCTGGAAGCACTCACTAATCTATGCCAAGAAATTTGGAAGACAGCTACCTGGCCAACTGACTGGAAGAGATCTATATTCATGCCCATTCCAAAGAAAGGTGATCCAACAGAATTCAGAAATTATTGAACAGTATCATAAATATCACATGCAATAAAATTATAGTGAAGATAATTAGAAAATGGTTGCAGCAGTACATTGACAGGGAACTGCCAGAAATTCCAGCCAGATTCAGAAGAGGGCATAGAATGAGGTATATCATTGCTGATGTCGTATTTTCAATTGCTTCATATGTATATGAAAGCTGGGCAATGAAAAAGGAAGACTGAAGAAAAATTGACGCATTTAAATTATGATGTTGGCAAAGAATACTGAATATACCATGGACTGCCAGAAGAATGAACAAATCTGTCTTGGGAGAAGTACAGCCAGAATACTCCTTAGAAACGAGGATGGCAAGACCTTGTCTCATGTACTTTGGAGCTGTTATCTGGAGGAACCAGTCTCTGGGAAAGGGCACTACGCTTGGTAAAGTAAAAGGTCAGCAAAAAAGAGGAAGACCCTCAATGGGACGGACTGACACAGTGGCTGCAGCAAAGTTCAAATATAGTAATGATTGTGAGGATGGTACATGACTCTGCAGTGTTTTGTTCTGTTGTGCATAGGGTCACTATGAGCAGGAAATGACTGGATGGCACCTAACAACAATAACAACAAAGAGAAATCTATGAACAAAAGGTCACTACCTAGGTTTAGAAAGAAGACACACACTTTTTCACCCTATGCCTGCAGTGCTAATAATTTGGAATATTTAAGCTTACTTTGTCTGGGTGGGATGAGAGAGGGACAGGCATTTACAACATCACACAATAGTTGTAATGCATAAAGTGATAATCCAATGTATTAAATTGTTAGCAAATTTCTTCATAAGCAATATCAGAGGAAAATGCCCAAGGTTACATGAGAAATTTTATATCGTTTGGACAATAGTTATCCACTAAAGGACCAAATAAATTTTTATTTTGATTCAAAATCTACTGCAGCCCTTCAATGGACAGGCTGCTTCACAAGATTCTGAACCCAATTCTCCAAGTCCCAACCTAGACAGCACCCTCCTGTTTCATTTAATATTTTTGTTTCCTCTCCTTTCTACTTTTTTTTTTTTTATCCTTTCCACTTGTCTTTGTTTGACATCTGTCTACATTAACTATGTTTTGCATTAGCATGACTAGCTTTGGCAGCTCAGTAAATAAATTCTTTGAGTTTGGCTGTGTCATTCCTCAGTGTTTTCTAGATCTCTAGGCTTTATACCATCAGCAACTTTTGAGACTTAAATCTGGATATTTGGTAGTTGACGTTCATGGGGTGCCATCAGTGTGATGGACCCTGGAAAAAAACAAGAGTAAGGCACATGCTCTTAGCCAAGTGATTTATGGGACTATAAAACCCAGGGAACATTTCTAATTTCATTGAATTTTAAGGCAATTACTGAAAATAATGCAAAATATTTGTCATTTTCAGACTCTTAAACAAAAGGACTAAACATCTGCAAACCAAATTGTATGACACACTTTGGGTCCCTTTCATAGAGTATTATTGATTTTTCTCCTAAACAGACTCATCATATATCTTGTTATCATTCCCTTCTTTGATTATAAAAACTCAGAGAAAAGAATCAACAAATATGTGAACAAGACTTTCTTGAGTCACAAGTCTATACCGCAAGTGCTAGTCAAAACACTCCCTTATTCATGTTTCTCACATTATCTTCATGTAAGAGATGATTTATTCCTCTGAGGTCTCAAACTCACAGCTCTTCCAGATGAATAAAGTGTACGTTATTTTGCAAATTAGCCAGTTATGAGAGAGCTCCAAAACATGCCTGGGTTTAGTAGCCAAAACCAGGAAGTTATTTTTTAACCCTCCCTTTTCAAAATTTACTGGGCCAAAATATACTCATTACCTATTCCTGTCGAGCTGATTCTGACTCATAGCAACCCTAGAGGACAGAACAGAACAGAACTGCCCCATAGGGTTTCCAAAGAGTGGCTGATGGATTCGAACTTCCGACCTTTTAGTTAGCAGCTAAGCTCTTAACTACTGTGCCAGCAGGGTGGCAGAATATAGAGAGTTATTAAGAAACTAAAAAAGTAGTGAAACAAATTTAAGAAAGCTTATGAGGAATCGGTTTATGGCAGCCCCTGATATTTAGTTTTTGGTTTTCTCTAATAAAAAGATGGTAGTTTCCTCAATATGTCACAGAGCAAAGAACTTAAAAGCAAGTGATTTTCTGACTTACTCATGAAAATGCTATTTGGCCTGTTCATTTTCTTCATCTGTGAGATAGTGTTTGCATTGCTTTATACTCTTACCATTACTGCTAGGAGGAAATTATTATAATAAAAGTAACTGCAAAAACAAACACATTTTATCCGAACTTATGACTAAGGTGTACTATCCAGGGGTACCATGACTCATTATTTGTTGTTGTTGTGTGCCATCAAGTCGATTCTGACTCATAGCAACCCTACAGGACAGAAGAGAAATGCCCCATAGGGTTGTTGTTGTTGTTGTTAGGTGCCATCGAGTCGGTTCCGACTCATAGCGACCCTATGCACAACAGAATGAAACACCGCATGGTCCCGCGCCATCCTTACAATCGTTGTTATGCTTGAGCTCATTGTTGCAGCCACTGTGTCAATCTACCTTGTTCAGGGTCTTCCTCCTTTCCGCTGACCCTGCATGATGTCCTTCTCCAGGGACTGATCCCTTCTGACAACATGTCCAAAGTATGTAAGACACAGTCTCGCCATCCTTGCCTCTAAGGAGCATTCTGGCCACACTTCTTCCAAGAAAGATTTGTTTGTTCTTTTGGCAGTCCATGGTATATTCAATATTCTTGGCCAAAACCACAATTCAAAGGTGTCAACTCTTCCTCGGTCTTCCTTATTCATTGCCCAGCTTTCACATGCATATGATGAGCTTGAAAATACCATGGCTTGGGTCAGGCGCACCTTAGTCTTCAGGGTGACATCTTCACTCTTCAACACTTTGAAGAGGTCCTTTGCAGCAGATTTGCCCAATGCAACGTGTCTTTTGATTTCTTGACTGCTGCTTCCATGGCTGTTGATTGTGGATTCAAGTAAAATGAAATCCTTGACAACTTCAATCTTTTCTCCGTTTATCATGATGTTGCTCATTGGTCCAGTTATGAGGATTTTTGTCTTCTTTATGTTGAGGTGTAATCCATACTGAAGGCTGTGGTCTTTGATCTTCATTAGTAACTGCTTCAAGTCCTCTTCACTTTCAGCAAGCAAGGTTGTGTCATCTGCATAACGCAGGTTGTTAATGAGTCTTCCTCCAATCCTGATGCCCCATTCTTTTTCATATAGTCCAGCTTCTCGTATTATTTGTTCAGCATACAGATTAAATAGGTATGGTGA
Source organism: Loxodonta africana (assembly GCF_030014295.1). Taxonomy (NCBI): domain Eukaryota; kingdom Metazoa; phylum Chordata; class Mammalia; order Proboscidea; family Elephantidae; genus Loxodonta; species Loxodonta africana. Next base: position 65,575,181 of record NC_087349.1, on the reverse strand, counting down.
AAGAATACAGCCCTGACGCACACCTTTCCTGACTTTAAACCAATCAGCATCCCCTTGTTCTGTCCAAGCAACTGCCTCTTGATCTATGTAAAGGTTCCTCATGAGCAGAATTAAGTGTTCTGGAATTCCCATTCTTCCCAGTGTTATCCACAGTTTGTTATGATCCACACAGTCGAACGCCTTTGCATAGTCAATAAAACACAGGTAAACATCCTTCTGGTATTCTCTGCTTTCAGCCAGGATCCATCTGACATCAGCAATGATATCCCTGGTTCCACATCCTCTTCTGAAACCGGCCTGAATTTCTGGCAGTCTCCTGTCGATATACTGCTGGAGCCGTTTTTGAACGATCTTCAGCAGAATTTTGCTTGTGTGTGACATTAACGATATTGTTCTATAATTTCCACATTCGGTTGGATCACCTTTTTTGAGAATAGGCATAAATATGGATCTCTTCCAGTCAGTTGGCCAGGAAGCTGTCTTCCATATTTCTTGGCATAGATGAGTGAGCACCTCCAGTGTTGCATCTGTTTGTTGAAACATCTCAATTGATATTCCATCAATTCCTGGAGCCTTGTTTTTCGCCAATGCCTTCAGAGCAACTTGGACTTCTTCCTTCAGTACCATCGATTCCTGATCATATGTCACCTCTTGAAATGGTTGAATATCAACTATCTTTTTGGTATAATGACTCTGTGTATTCCTTCCATCTTCTTTTGATGCTTTGTGTGTCGTTTAATATTTTCCCCATGGAATCCTTCACTATTGTAACTTGAGGCTTGAATTTTTTCTTCAGTTCTTTCAGCTTGAGAAACGCCGAGCGTGTTCTTCCCTTTTGGTTTTCCATCTCCAGCTCTTTGCACGTCATTATAATACTTTAATTTGTCTTCTCGAGAGGCCCTTTGAAATCTTCTGTTCAGTTCTTTTACTTCATCAGTTTGTTGTACTGTGGGGGCTTGTGTGTTGCTGTGATGCTGGAAGCTATGCCACTGGTATTCAAATACCAGCAGGGTCACCCTTGGAGGACAGGTTTCAGCTGAGCTTCCAGACTAAGACAGACTAGGAAGAAGGACCTGGCAGTCTACTTCTGAAAAGCATTAGCCAGTGAAAACCTTATGAATAGCAGTGGAACATTGTCTGATATAGTGCCGGAAGATGAGCCCCCCCAGGTTGGAAGGCACTCACAACATGACTGGGGAAGAGCTGCCTCCTCAAAGTAGAGTTGACCCATAGGGTTACCTAGGCTGTAATCTTTATGGGAACAGATCACCCGGTCTTTTCTCCTGTAGAGCGGATGGTGGGTTTGAACTGCTGCATTTTCAGTTAGCAGCCAAGCACTTAACCATTGAGTCACCAGGCCCATTATAAAAAACCAAACCTGTTGCCGTTGAGTCAATCCCAACTCATAGCGAACCTACAGGACAGAGTAGAACTGCCCCATATGGTTTCCAAGGAGTGCCTGGTGGATTCAAACTGCCAACCTTTTGGTTAATAGCAGTAGCTCTTAACCACTATACCACCAAGGCTTCCTTGACCCATTATAAAGGAACCTTTAAATTGTGTGTGTGGACAGACGGGGGCGATGTCATCATTGAAAAGCCCCCTGCGGACCAGGCAGGACATATAAAGGGACTAAGAAGCTGCAAATGTGACCAAAGGAGGGGTGAGGACCGAGTACCCACCCCAAGTCATTTAACTACAAATTTTCTGAAGATAGTAAACAGACCAAATAAAACATACTCTCCACTCACACTCTCAATTTGTGGTCCATCGCCCTCAATTTACACTGTATATTAAAACTGTATATTCAGTACACCATTCCAAAAGAGATTGAATAAAATATCCAAGAACACGGAAATTCTCCCAGCCCACCCACTTCACTCTGGTCCTATGATCTACTTCTTTCCACGAAGCTCCTTATTTTACCACACTTAGCACCAACCTAAGAGACCACAAGTGTCCCCTAACAAAAGATAGGCCCAGAGATCTCCTCCAAGGTCAGAAACACCCACAGAAGCAAAAGTGGACTGAAAGCAGAGGTTGAGACTGCATTTCTCAGTGTGCTTCTCTTATTGTTCTTCGTTTTGATTTCTCACTCTTAGACCAAATGTAAAAACAGTAGAATAAGCTTTCCAAATAGCCATTTTCTTTTTTAAAATATTTTATTGTATTTTTGGTGAAAATATACACAGTAAACACACTCCACTCAACAATTTCTACACGTACCATTTGTGACATTGGTTACATTCTTCACATTGTGTCAACATTCTTATTATGTTGTTCTAGTTATTAGCCATTTCCTTTTGAAACCCACTAATAGTGTGTTGCTGTGATGTTGAATAGGTTTCAGGAGAATTTCCAGACTAAGACAGACTAGGAAGAGAGGTCTGGCTATCTACTTTGAAAATCAACCAATGAAAATCCTATGGATCACAATGGACCAATCCACAACTGATCGTGGGGACGGCACAGGACCGGGAAGTGTTTTGTTCTGTTGTGCATGTGGTTGTCGTTGAGTCAGAAATTGCCTCAACAGTGGCTAACAACAACACTAACAAGAAATCCTTTGCCGTTGTACCTTCTGTTATAGATTTGTTTCTAAATGCTCTGTTCAAAAGAAACTTGAATAAACCAGAGGTGCTCAAACTGTGGTCCCTCAGACCAGCAGCATCAACTTCACTAGAGAACTTGGCAGAAATGCAAATCCTTGAGACCCACCTGGAACCTTCTAAGTCAGAAGCTGAGGATGAGGCCCAGCAGTCTGAGTTTTAATAAGTCCTCCAGCTGATTCTACGCACACTAAAGTTTGAGAATCACTAGAATAAACCAAAGGCAATTTTAGCACACTGTAAAAAGTATTTTGAATACCTTCTTGGTAGATTATTTTATGAAGTAAAAGGTTCTTATAAAAATGTAAATAATCATCTCCTAAGTTTTATATTTTGAAAAGTCTGATTTTAAAACGCTAGTCTTTTTTCTTAGTGAGGCACATCAGCATTTCCCTTAGCCGAGCCTAATGTCCAATCCTAGCAATTATTTTGAAGTTTATATATATGTGCTAACCCATACCTCGAAGCCCTGGTGGTGAGGTGGTTAAGAGCTCAGGCTGCTAACCAAAAGGTTGGCAGCTTGAACCCACCAGTCACTCCTTGGAAACCCTATGGGCAGTTCTACTCTGTCTCATAGGGTCACTGTGTCGGAATTGACTCGATGGCACATAACAACAACAACAACCCGTAACTTTAGCTTACTAATTTCCACTAGGTTCACTAGTCACTGTTCCCAGTGTTCTGTTTCAGTTTAGGCAGGTCAAGCCTCAACTGCTCTTCCTTGCAACTACTTCTCCCAAGTATTTCTCATTTCTTGAAAGGAGATCTCCCACGCTGAACTGAGCACTGATCAAAATTCCTCATGTCACGTTTCTTCAGAATTACCAAAATTACAGGTTGAAGTGGAGGTCCTCCCAGTTTTTTCCTCATACATTCTAGAATCACTAGTCAGTTCAATTGAGAAGACAGATGCTTTTTTGGCTATTTTGTGCCCAGGAATAGAAAAATTACGTCTAACAGCTATTAAGTCATGTTTTGATTATTGTTGTTTTAGTCCTAAATATTTCAGCAGCAAATAGTGAAAATAAGAAACTCAGAGGTGGTCTGTAACAGATTTCATTCTTTTTGCAGACAACCAGATCTCTGGCAATTTTTTGTCTAAGAAAAATTATACTTTGGTAAAACAGTCATACAAAACACACACACATACATACACACTCATATTCACCAGCACTTTTTTTTTTCCTGTGAGTTCTTGGAGGGCAATGGCAAGGCCACTGTATTTTTATCACCTAGTCAAACTGAGATTTCACACTTTTTCTGAGCCAATACCATAAGCACCTTTATTCTGATTTACTTTTCACTTTAAAAATACTTAATGATCTTTTTAAATTACAGTTACTGTTATGGGCTGAATTGTGTCCCTCAAAAAGATATGTCGAAGTCCTAACCCCTGGTTTCTGTGAAGGTGACCTTGTCTGAAATAGGATCTTTGAAGACATTATCATCAGCAAATGTGAGGTCATACTAGAGTAGGGTGGGTCCTATTCAATCTGAGTGGCATCTTTACAAAAGAGAAGAAGAGATACAGAGACAGAGGGAAGATGTTCGTATGATGATGGAGACAGAGACTGTAGGAGGCAGAACTGTTAGCCAAGGAATGCCAGGGATTGCTGGGAGCCACAAGAAGCTAGGAGAAGGGAATGGAACAGATTCTCCCTCAGAGCTCTCAGAAGGAATCAATATGTCTGACACCTTGATTTGGGTGTCTAAGCCTCCAGAACTGTGAGACAAAAAATTTCTGTTCTTATAAGTCACCTAGTTTGTGATATTTTGTTACAGCAGCCCTGGGAAACTATATACAGATGCCATACTTGGATGGTCTTTAGACTAATAAGATTTTCATGAATGCAGTCAATAGAAGATGGGGTATTCTAAAGCTGTGTTAACATTGCGAGAGAGAACAAGAAAGCTAGTGACCAGCAAATCTGTCAAATTAAGGTCACTGTCTTTGTTGCATGCTGAGCTTTGGAGAGTTCTCCCAGAGAACAGAGAAGCTCTTAATAATTCACTGGTTACCTTTGAAAATCTGATAAAATTTATGGAACCTGTCCTAAGAAAAATGCATCTAGGCTCATAAATCAAAAAACCAAACCAAATCTGTTGCCGTCGAGTTAATTCCGACTCATAGCGACCCTGCAGAACACAGCAGAAGTGCCCCACAGGGCATCCAAGGCCCCAGGTCTTTCTCGCGTGGAGCAGCTGGTAGGTTTGAACTGCCAGCCTTCCAGTTAGCAGCCAAGCGTTTAACCACTGTGTCATCAGGGCTCCTACCTAGTCTTATACAACATTTTAAATGCAATATCAGGGGTTCTGCAGACCCTAAAATAAGAAATCTATGTGGATGGACTTTGGGCTCAGGTTTGGACTCTATTCAGACATCATCAGAAATGGAGGATGATATTAATTCTTTTCTCCAAGGATCTTTGTAAAGATTTTTTTTTCTACATTTGAAGTCTATATATTTACTTATTTTTATTGAGAATTTACGGTATAAAGAAATGGATAAAACCTAATTCCTGCTCATAGGGAAGGGTGAAAGGAGGTGATGATAGGAGACATAGATGCTTTACTTAGCATAAGAGTTTAAATGAGTTAGATATGACATTCCACTGGGGTGAGGGGGCATTAGAGATAGGCCTTAAAGGACAAGCAGGATTTAAAAGGTGTAGTTAGCCAGAGAAGGTGAAGGGGAAGAGAGAGGAAAAGTATTTTAGGAGAAAGGAAAACTCTTAGCAGAAAGCACAGTCAAGAGGATGAAGTCATTTGCAGAATCTGCTTTGATTAGAGCAGAGATTCTCCATATCCTGGCTACTCATTCTAATGATCTGGGGAGCTTTTAAGACCCTACACAGGCATGGACAGCCCCACTCCCACCAGGCCAATTAAATCAGACCCCCCGAGGGTGAAGCCCAGGTATGTGACTATTTCTAAAGCTCCTCAAATGATTGTAACATGCAGCCAGGGTTGGAAACCACCGGATCAGACATGGGGATTAAATAGGGAAGAGTGGGTGATGAGACTGGCTGAGAAGGTTAGTCATACCCTGGAGGGTCTCCTAGGCTCACAAGGCATTCTGCACTCATCTGAAGTCACAGAAAGTTTTCAGGCAAGAGGGTGACATGATCAGAGCTATCTCTTTGAATTAGTCTTTGTTGAAAGCTGCCTTGTCATATACACTGAATACATACATACTGAATAAATTGAATTGGGGGTATTGACTCTCTGCCCTGTCTGGTTACCATGGAAACAGAATCACATCACTCATATGGGCATGTTTCCAACTTGTGCTTTGTGATGACTGCTGCTCCCTTCCATATGTTCTCCCAGTGAAACAGGTCTCTTTTGCCTATTGTGTCTCAATTATCTAGAGTTTCCTCAATTTTTCTTTTTGCTTTGCCTCCTTGGCAAGGGTTTGCATAGGCAGACAAGCAGCATGATTGGGCAATTCACTAATGTCAAAATAAAACAACCCTGAAAATACTTGGAAAACATTTGTTTTCATCTAAAGGAGAAAGGCTGTCTGGTTTCAGGCAAAGTAGCATCATGGGAAGAAGCTTAACGTCAGGAAGCCCTAGGTGTGAATCCTGACTTGGCCACTTGTCAGTATGGTGAGCTCTGAGTCTTAGTTTCCTTGTAAAATATGGAAAGATACAATCTGTCTGTCACAGGAATGAGGATCGTAAAGGAAATACGAAATAACATGTTCCACTGTGCTTGGCAGCTAATAGGAACTCAATAAAAGCCTAGTGTTGTTAGCTGCCATTGAGTCAGCCCCAGCTCACAGCAACCCCACGCTTAACAGAATGAAACTCTGCCTGGTCCTGTATCATCCCTATGAGCTGTTGTGTATCAGACCATTGAGATTTATAGGATTTTCATTGACAGGTTTTTGGACATAGGTTGCTAGGCCTTTCTTCCTAGTCTGTCTTAGTCTGGAAGCTTCACTAAAACCTGTTTGACACCACAGCAACACATGAGCCTCCTGCGACCGATGAATGGTGGCTGCACATGAGGAGCACTTGGCCAGGAATCAAATCTGGGTCTCCTGCATGGAAGGTGAGAATTTTACCACTGAACCATCAGTAAAGGGTAGCTGCTATTATCAATTAAAAAAAAAAAAAAGTCACTGTTGAGTCGATTCCAGCTCATGGCGACCCTATAGGACACAGTAAAACTGCCCCATAAGGATTCCAAAGCTGTAACGTTTACAGACGCAGATTGCCACATCTTTTTCCCAAGGAGTGGCTGGTGGGTTCGAGCCACTGACCTTTCAATCAGCAGTCAAGTGCTTAACCATTGTGCCATGAGGGGCCTGCTATTATTAATTACTGTTACCAAAATCTTAAAACTAGGATTCTTAATCTGACCTTTGACTGCTTATTTTTTCTTTGGAGGAATATTTTCATCTCCCAAAATTAGGAGACAAAAGATGAAGTAACATGCAAGGAATATAAATGTTCTTTTTAATATCTTTCTTCCTGTCACTCAGTGACATTTTTGAAAGAGATATCACTACTTAAAACTACTGCAGTTTTAACAACCTGGTACTGGTATAACAATAGACATATAAACCAATGGAACAGTATCAAGAGTCCAGAAATAAACCCACACATCTATAGTCAGCTGATTTTTGACAAGGGTGGTAAGGCCTGATGAGGAAAGAAGAGTCTCTTCAATAAATGCTGCTGGGAAAATTGGATTTCCACATACGGAAAAATGAAACAAGGTCCATACCTCGCATCGTACACAAAACCAATTCAAAATGGATTAAGGACTGACATGTACAATCTAAAACCATAAAAGTCTTTGAGGAAAATGCAGGAGTAATGTTGTTGGGCCTAGCTTTTAACAATGTATTATCGAATATAAAAACAAAAGCATAAACAGCAAAAGACAAAGTAAATAAATGGGACCTTGTAAAAACTAGAAACTTTTCCTCATCAAAAAACTTTACCAAAACAGTGAAAAGACAGGGTACCGACTGGGAGAATATCTTTGGACACCAGATATCCAATAAGGATCTAATAACCAAAATATATATACAACTTAACAAAACAGAAATAGCCCAATCATAAAATGGGCTAAGGACTTGAATAGATATTTCACCAAAGAGAACATTCAAATGGCCACCAAACGCATGAAAAGATGCTCAATGTCATTTGCCATCAGAGAGATGCAAATCAAAACCACAATGAGATACCATTTCACTCCCAGTAGGATGGCTAAGACAAAAAAAAGAGAGAGAGAGAGAGAAAATAGTAAATGTTAGCAAGGCTGTGGGGAAATTGGAATCCTTACTGCTGATTGCTGATGGGAATGCAAAATAATACAGCCACTGTGGAAAACAGTGTGGCAGTTCCTCAAAAAAACTAAAAATAGAACTACCATATGACCCAGCAGTTCCACTCCTAGGAATATACCTAAAAAACTTGAAAGTGGAGACTCAAACAGAGGCTTGTACATCAAATGTTCATTGTAACACAATAGCCCAAAGGTGGAAACAACCGAAATGCCCATCAACAGATGAATGGATATACAAAATGTGGTACATACATACAATGGAATACTATTCAGCCAATAGGAGAAAAGAAGTCTTGATACATGCTACAATATGGGTGGACCCAGAAGACGTTAGGCTGAGTGAACTAAGTCAATCACAAAAGGACAAATATTGTATGACATCACTTAAATAAAATGACAAGAAAAGGTAAATGTATAGAGACCAAAGTTTATTAATGTTCACCAGGGGCAGGAGGAGGTGGAAAAGAGGGGTTAACTGTGATGGAAAAATCACCTTGAATAAGGGTAGGGTTGTACAGCCAATTATTGTAATAGCTGTCCATAAGTTGTACAACCATGTAAGAAGTTGAATTGGCAAAAGTGTGATAGATATATTTACAACAATGACAAAAAAAAAAAAAAGAGTAGCAGTTGAGGCTGCTTACATATAGCAAAAACTCTCATGGGATTTTGTTCCTTGGTTTGGAGGTTTAGGGTCGTGGTTTCATGGGACATTCCAGTTAATTGGCCAGTGCTTCTGTTCTACCTCCCAGTTGGTTGCATAGGGCCTGGGGTCTTAAAATTTTATAAGCACCATCTAAGGCACACCAGTTGGTCTCTATTTTCCTGGAGTAACAGAAGAAGATGGAGAGCCAGGAATAGGAGGAAGAGATGGAATGTGTAGCTAATTGCCTCCATGGACAACTGCCTCATTTGCCATGAGACCAGGAGAACTGGATGGTGCCCAGTTACCATTACTGAACATTTTGATCAAAGAATTCCATAGAAGAATTCTGACCAAAATAGAGAAAATGCAGAATAGAATTACAAATTCTCATGGAATCCAGACCTTTCTAGAGCTACGGAGGCTGGATGAACCCCTGAAACTATTGCCCTCAGATAATCTTTAAACCTTAAACCAAAAATATCCCCTGAAGTCTTCTTAAAACCAAACAATTAAAAAAAAAAAAAATGTCTGCCCTGAGCATTATGCTCTTTTAGGAACTATCTGTACGGGGTCAAATTGACAGCAGCAACTTGAAAGAACCCCAAGGAACCTTTTTTTTTTTTTTTTAATGGAGTCAATACGTGGAATCTTTTATGGAAATATCAAACACAATGTTTAGATAGAATACGTGCAAATGGTAATTGTTACACTAAAATTTATGAGCACTTACTCTGTCCTATAGGGTCGCTATGAGTCGGAATCGACTTGACAGCAATGGTTTTTTTTTTGGTTCTAATGTACCAAGTACTGCAGTAAGCATTTTGCAATGTGTTATCTCACTTGACCTTCACTACAACCCTATGAACTAGTAACTATTATGATCCTTGTTTTCAGATGAAGTAACTGATGTTCAGAGGAGTAACAGAGACTATTGCTGCATATGCAGCCTGCAAGCTGTTTTCACTTCTATTATCACTTTAACCTCCCTTCATTGTTCTTGCTTTTGTTGCTTTCATTGATTTCTTCTCAGGAAATCACAGTCTCAGATATCCTATGCCTTTCTTTTATTTCAACTCTCTTCTTGTGGCAAGTTCATTGCTCCTATCCTTGCTCACCGAACACCTCCAATCTGAGTTTCTCTCTCTTGTCTGTCAGCTTCCATGTCCGTGAAATTCTTCCCACTTGCACTGCACATTTACTTCAAGCATTCTAGCTTCTGCTAAACCACTTCATCTACATAATCTTATGAAGTCACCTAACTGTGGCCCTGCCGGGTTCCACAAAATTGTTATACATCTTGTTACATACTCAACAGGGATGACATAAAATATTGCATTCCTTAGTATTGTTTTGCCATTTATAAGTCTAAATATAGGGTTTGGGGGATAGGACAAGATGACTGTTACATCCTTGCCATGTTTTTATCATTGCCATCAAAGAGCAAATGCCAGAATCAGAATTTAAGTCTATTCAGAGTTTCTTTGACCTCAGCCATATAGTTTTACTGAACAATTCACTCCTAACAAATATTTAAAAAATACAACTGATGTCATATGTGTATATATATAAAAGATCAAGTTCTATCGTTGATATCTTCCAAGATTTGGTTTAAAATTGATGCTGAGACCATCTTTATCTAGAATATCTGTTTATTAGTGGAGTAACCATTGAAACTCGTTGACCAAATGAACTGAATTTTAAGAGATAACTCCACAATGGTTTATTTTTTGATACTTCAAAGAAAATAATACACATACCAGATCTTCCCAACTGCAGCTCGATTTGAATTTCTTACTAATCTCTGATTGCCAACATATTGCTGGTGTTGAAATTCAATCCACATCTCTCACAGCTTCAACAAACATATTTAACACATTTATGTATACATTAGTTAGTGTAAACATGACTCACTCACTTAAGTATAAAGGTTTTTTTATTTTTCAAATTTTAATATTTCACCACCATGTCATTCCACAGAAACTACCTTGGGGCTACTATGAAGGAGTTTCAAACATCTCTCAAACAAAACATCATTACAGGGAAACTCCGTTCAGTTAAGAAGAAAGACAAACTGGCTGGAGGTAACTCCATAAACTGCATGCAGTTTTAATTAAATTCATTAAAAATGCTGTCTCTCTGCAGATTTGAGGGCAGATAGAACCACTTAACAATAGCCAAGATCTAATCTAGTTTGTCAGAACTAATAATAATACAAATGCAATTTCTCATAGAGGGACACATCCAAAAAGTTCACGAATAAGCAATTGTGGTGCTTTTTTTTTTTTTTTCCTTAAGTAATATTTATAAATTATTGCAAGATGTTACCAGCCTCAGACCATGGTTGCAGTTTCTAATTCCAGTGAGTTGATAAAAGGTGCTATTAATAAAAAGGCACACTTTGGGCAGCTGACATAACTAATCAAGTAATTCAAGTAAAAATACAAGATTTCACTAGGAAACCCAGACAGGGATGAAATCACTCAATTTTCCAAAAGCCAGAAGACCTTGAAAAAAGAGGAGACCACAGAACACTTTCATGCCTAACCAAAACCAAATAAAATGATCCCAACGTACAAATAGGCTTCAGATGATATAATGTGACGAGAGATTTCAACTATGTAGGCAAACCTTTCATTTTCTTACCCAGATATGCCAAGCCAAAGATTACCAAAATAGGGAGGGGGAAGTTCTATTTCCTTAGTGTGTTCTCTGTAAGGGTGGCAAGGAAAAAATTTTCCCACCTCTTCAAATTTCAACGTACCTCACTAAACTAATGCTCAACATAACATTTGGAACTCAAGATCTGGGTTAAATTAAAACAAAATAAGAGAAAATGGTACCAGATGAACATGAATTTACCTAGGCTGACACTTCTGGTAATAGTTACTAGAAGATGCATCACCACCAGCCCACCCAAGACTACCTCCAGCAGCCAAAATTGCCGCTTGTTTGTAGCACCTGAAGGTGGCTGGGACACTATTTAGTTTAGCTAGATGACTCTGCTGAGGTTACCACTGTGCATGAACTATAGAGCAAAGAAAACAGCTGTTCAAACTCCCTATATAAGTACTTTTAAAAATATGGTATGTTTCCCTGTCCTCTTTTTCTGGGGAAAAATATGCATATCCCAAAGCTCATTATTATTAAACAACTACAGTTTTGGCAAGAGCACTCTCCTGATTCATTTTATGAGGGGGAAATTGGTTGTTGTTAGGTGCTGTCGAGTGGAATCAGACTCATAGCGACCCCATATACAGTGGAACTTAACACTGTCCAGTCCCGTGCCATCCTCACGATTGTTGCTATGCTTGAGCCCATCTTTGTAGCCATAATGTCAATCCATCTTGTTGAGGGTTTGCCTCTCTTTCTCTGACTCTCTTCTCTACCAAGCATGATGTTGTATTCCAGGGACTAGTCCCTACTGAAAATATATCTAAAGTACGTGAAACAAAGTCTCATTCTCGTTTCTAAGGCGCATTCTGGCTGTGCTTCTTCCAAGACAGATTTGTTCGTTCTTCTGGCAGTCCATGTTGTCGTTGTTAGGTGCCATGGAGTCGGTTCTGACTCATAGTGACCCTATGTACAACAGAACAAAACACTGCCCAGTCCTGCACCATCCTCCCAATTGTTGTTATGCTTAAGCCCGCTGTTGCAGCCACTGTGTTAGTCCATCTCATTGAGGGTCTTCCTCTTTTCTGCTGACGCTCTACTTTACCAAGGATGTTGTCCTTCTCTAGGGACTGATTCCTCCTGAAAACATGTCCAAAGTATGTGAGACCATCCTTGCTTCTATGGAGCATTCTGGTTGTGCTTCCAAGACAGATTTGTTCATTCTTTTGGCAGTCCATGGTATATTCAATATTCTTCTTCAACACTACAATTCAAAGGTGTCAATTCTCCTTTGGTCTTTATTCATTGTTCAGCTTTCACATGCATAGGAGGCAATTGAAAACACCATGGCTTGTATCAGGTGCACCTTAGTCTTCAAGGTGACATCACTGCTTTTCAACACTTTAAAGAGGTCTTTTTGCAGCAGATTTGCCCAATGCAATGCCTCTTTTGATTCCTTGACGGCTGCTTCCACGGGTGTTGATTGTGGATTCAAGTAAAATGAAATGCTTGACAACTTCAATCTTTTCTCCGTTTATCACGATGTTGCTCATTGGTCCAGTTGTGAGGATTTTTGTTTTCTTTATGTTGAGGTGTAATCCATATTGAAGGCTGTGGTCTTTGATCTTCACCAGTAAGTGCTTCAAGTCCTCTTTGCTTTCAACAAGGAAGGTTGTGTCGTCTGCATAACACAGGTTGTTAATGAGTCTTCCTCCAATCCCGATGCCCCGTTCTTCTTCATACAGTCCAGCCTCTTGGATTATTTGCTCAGCATACAGATTGAATAGGTATGGTGAAAGGATTCAACCCTGATGCACACCTTTCCTGACTTTAAACCATGCAGTATCCCCTTGTTCTGTTTGAAAGACTGCCTCTTGATCTATGTAAAGTTTCCTCATGAGCACAATTAAGTGTTCCAGAATTCCCATTCTTTGCAATGCTATCCATAATTTGTTATGATCCATACAGTCAAATGCCTTTGCATAGTTTAATAAAACAGGTAAACATCTTGCTAGCATTCTCTGCTTTCAGCCAAGATCCATCTGACGTTAGCAATGATATCTCTGGTTCCGTGTTCTCTTCTGAATCTGGCTTGAATTTCTGGCAGTTCCCTGTTGATATATTGGTGCAGCCACTTCTGAATGATCTTCAGCAAAATTTTACTTGCATGTGATATTGATATTGTTTGATAATTTGTGCATTCTGTGGGATCAACTTTCTTGGGAATAGGCATAAATATATTAATATATTAAATACATTAAAATATAATAACAGGCAGTCCATGGTATATGCAATATTCTTTGCCAACACCATAATTCAAAGGTATCAATTCTTCTTGGTCTTCCTTATTCACTGTCCAGCTTTCACAGGCATATAAGGTGACTGAAAATACCATGGCTTGGTTCAGGTGCATCTTAGTTCTCAAAGTGACATCCTTGCTTTTTAACACTTTAAAGATTTGCCCAGCATAATAGGTCATTTGATTCTTGACTGCTGCTTCCATGAGCAATGACTGTGGATCCAAGTAAAATGAAATCCTTGACAACAATATTTTCTCCATTTATCATGTCATTGCTTATTGGTCTAGTTATAAAGGTTTTTGTTTTCTTTATGTTGAGGCATAATCCATACTGAAGGCTGTAGTCTTTGATCTTCATCAGTAAATGCTTCAAGTCCTCTACCTACCTTCAGCAAAATTTTACATGGGTGTGATATTAATGATATTGTTTGATAATTTCTGCATTCTGTTCGGTCATCTTTTTTTTTGGAGTAGTGATATATACCATGGGATATATATGTATATATTTCCTTAGTTTAAGGAACAGCATTTTAGAATCCTTTTATCCTTTTGTGTGTTTAAGAGTAGAACTGTGCTTCATAGAGTTTTCGATGGGTGATTTTTTGGAAGTAGATTTCCAGGCCTTTCTTCCAAGGTGCCTCTGGGGAGACTTGAACCTCTAACCTTTAATTTAGCAGCTGAGTATGTTAACCATTTGCATTCCCAGAACATAATGCTCCTTTTTAAGGGTTTAATGTTAGTTGCTATGAACTATAGAGAACTAGCTTGGCAAAATAGTGAATACTGGAGAATTTTATTAAATAACAAAGTACTCAGTGGAGTTATTCCCTAGGCTATATATAATAAAGGAGCCCTGGTGTCATAAGGGTTAAAGTACTTGGCTGCTCCATGGGAGAAAGATGTGGCAGTCTGCTTCCATAAAGATTAAAAAAAAGTAAATAAAGATTACCGCCTTGGAAATCCTTATGGGGCAGTTTTACTCTGTCCTAAAGGGTCACTATGAGTAGGGATTGACTTGATGGCAACAGGTATATGCAATAAATGTAAATTATGCAAATTCTGAGGTTTTCATTGCCCCGGTTCTCACTCTCTGAGATGGTTTAGACCAGCGTTTGCTAATTAAAACCTTGCTTACTTCCTGGTTCATGTCCATGGAAGACATCTCTAATTGAGATGAGGTGGAATAGAACCTCAGAATCTTACTCAGCACAGCAACCCTAATGGTCACTACCCATAAATTTTAGTTGACTCTCAAGATATAACATATTCGCATCTTGCATAAGCTCATATTGCCATTTATTTTTCATCACCCACCTTCAGAGGTCCTTGAGATTATGCTATAGCCACATACCATACTTTCTGCCAGCCACCACAGGATTTTCTCCCTTTGTTTTTAAAATTTCACCGCTTTCTCAATACTCTTTTCTATTGCAAACTACACTATTCTCCCGGTACTATGTTCCACTCTTGAACGTCTCTTTGTAGGTCACTTTTGTTTCTCATTTGCTTGCCTGTACTGCCACCACATTCCTGTCACACACATTTGCTCAGTCTTATGTCTTATACAGTGGAGACCCCTGTGGATTGAGCTCTGGCAACTCTGGTTTCATCCCATCCTCATCCCACCGCTCACTAACATACAATAGTCAGATTCATGTCTGCATTTTAATTTTGTTTTCTATATGTCTCATATCCTTTTTGTTCTTCTATTCTTCCTTTACTTCCTTCCGTTACTGTAAAATGGAACATTTTAACTTCTTCAATGATTTTTCACCTTTTTTTTTTTTTTAGTTATTCTCTTAGTGGTTGCTTCAGGGTTTACCATATACAACTTAACTTCTCATAATCTGCTTCAGATTCATACTAACTTAATTCCAGTGAGATAAAAAACATTACTCCTATATACCTCTATTCCCTTTTCCCCCTTATTGTGAAATTATTGTTATATACGTGCATGTTACAGACCCAAAAATACGTGGTTATAATTTCTACTCTATATAATTTTATGTCTTGTAAAGAAGCTGAGAGAAGAAAGGAGAGCAACTACATATGTGTAGTTTCTGTTGTATTAGCCTTCTTACTGTCCATTTTTTATTCTCTTCACTTGTTCCTATGCGTTTCAGTCAGCATTTGGAATCATTTTCTTAACCCAATACAGCTTTGCTCTCACCCTGCTCTTTTGTGCTGTTATTGGCAAATATGTTTCTATATGTTTAGGCTCAACAATACAATTATATACATATTGTTTTATATAATTGCTTTTTAAATCAGTTAAGAGAAGAAAGAAAAAGCACTTATACTGTCTTACATAGTTATGTAGCTACCTTTAAGAGAGGTCTTTGTTTTTTGCTGTTTTGTGCGGATTCAAATTACTTTCTGGGATCACTTGCTTTTAGCCTGAAGAACGTCTTTTAGTATTTCTTCCAAGATTGATCCACTAGCAATGAATTCTAATAGTTGTTGTTTATCTGGGAGGTTTTTATTTTGTCTTATTTTTTGAAAGATAGTTTTGTTGAATATAGGATTCTTGGTTGACTGTTTTTCTTTATGGACTTTGAGTATGTTTTCTCACTGCCTTCTGGCCTCCATTGCTTCTTATGCAAAGTAAGCTGTGAATTTTATTGGATCTCCCTTGTATGTGACAAGTCACTTGTCTCTTGCTGCTTTCAAGATTTCCTTTTTGTTTTATACTTTTAACATTTTAGCTATGGTGCGTCTGTGTGTTAGTCCTCTTTGTGTTTATCATACTTGGAGTTTATTGAGCTTCTTGGAAGCGTTTAAGTTTTTCATCAAATTTGGGAAGTTTTCAACCATTACTTTTTCTTTAATTTTTTTTTTTTTTCTCATTTTCTGTCTGTCTTCTCTCCTTCTGGTACTCCCACTGCATGTATGTTGGTTTACTTAATGGTCTTCTACATTTCTCTGAGGCTCTGTTCATTTTTCTTCATTCTTTTCTCCCTCTGTTTTTCAGAGCGCATGATCTCTATTTATCTACCTTCAAATTTGCTAATTCTTTCTTCTGTCAGTTCAAACATACTGTTGAGCCCTTCTTGAGTTTTTCATTTCAGTGGTTGTACTTTTCAGCTCCATAATTTCTTTCCATTTGGATCTCTGTTATAATTTGTAGCTCTTTATTGATATTCTAACTGATGAGACATTGTCATCATACTTTACTTCTTTAGTCATGGTTTATTTAGTTCTTTGAACATATTTATAATGGCTACTTTGAAATCTTTGTTAAATCTGACATCTGGTCACTCTCACAGGCAATTTCTATTGCCTGCTTTGTTCTTGTGTAGGGGTCAGACTCTCCTGTTTCTTTGCATGTCTCATAATTTTTTGTTGGAAACTGGACATTTTAGATAATATATTGTAGTAATCTGGGTACTGCATGTCTCCCTTGCAGTAATTACTGCATGCAATTTGCTTGCCTATTTGTTTAGTGACTGGCTGGATTATTTTAGTGAAGTCTATTTCTCTCCCCTGCCCCTCATGGTATGAAGCCTCTGATGTTGCTCTTTGGAGGGTACAGGCCTGAACATGTGCACAGTCACTTTGGGATGACAGTAGTTTTGGCAGCTCTCTCTTTAACTGTCTTTTTCCCTGACCACACCCAATAGTTAAAAAACCAAAACCCATTACCGTCAAGTTGATTCCAACTCATGGAGACTCTACAGGACAGAGTAGAGCTGCCTCATTGGGTTTCTAAGGAGTGACTGGAAGATTCAAACTGCCAAGCTTTTGGTTAGTAGCTAAGCTCTTAACTACTGTGTCACCAGGGTACCACCCAATGGTTAGGTTCCACTAATTGCTAGCTGACTGCTCTATTGTTTTTGACAATGCCATGGGGCATAAATTTCTTGACAGATTGATTTAAATAAATTTAGGCTCCTTTTTTTTGTTAATAATTTTTATTGTGCCTTAAGTGAAAGTTTACAAATCAAGTCAGTCTCTTACATATAAACTTATATACACCTTACTACATATTCCCATTTACTCTCCCCCTAATGAATCAGTCTGCTCTCTCCTTCCAGTCTCTCCTTTTGTGACTGTTTTGCCAGTTTCTAACCCTCTCTACCCTCCCATCTCCCCTCTAGACAGGAGATGCCAACACAGTCTCAAGTGTCCACCTGATGCAAGTAGCTCACTCCTCATCGGCATCTCTCTCCAACCCATTGTCCAGTCCCTTCCATGTCTGATGAGTTGTCTTCGGGAATGGTTCTTGTCCTGGGTCAACAGAAGGTTTGAGGACCATGACCACGGGGATTCTTCTAGTCTCAGTCAGACCATTAAGTCTGGTCTTTTTATGAGAATTTGGGGTCTGCATCCCACTGTTCTTCTGCTCCCTCAGGGGTTCTCTGTTGTGCTCCCTGTCAGGGCAGTCATTGGTTGTGGCTGGGCACCATCTAGTTCTTCTGGTCTCAGGAGGATGTAAGTCTCTAGTTCACGTGGCCCTTTCTGTCTCTTGGGCTCATAATCATCTTGTGACCTTGGTGTTCTTCATTCTCCTTTGATCCAGGTGGGTTGAGGCCAATTGATGCATCTTAGATGGCCGCTTGTTAGCATTTAAGATCCCAGACACCACACTCCAAAGTGGGATGCAGAGTGTTTTCTTAACAGAATTTATTTTGCCAATTGACTTAGATGTCCCCTGAAGCCATAGTCCCCAAACCCCTGTCTTTGCTCCGCTGACCTTTGAAGCATTCAGTTTATTCAGGAAACTTCTTTGCTTTTGGTCCAGTCCAGTTGAGCTGACCTTCCCTGTATTGAGTGTTGTCCTTCCCTTCACCTAAAGTAGTTCTTATCTACCATCTAATCAGTAAATAACCCTCTCCCACCCTTCCTCCCTCCCCCCCCCATAACCACAAAAGAATGTGTTCTTCTCAGTTTAAACTATTTCTCAAGATCTTATAATAGTGGTCTTATACAATATTTGTCCTTTTGCATCTGACTAATTTCACTCAGCATAATGAATTTAAGCTCCTTTTACAGGTATGGAAACGCTGGTGGTGTACTGGTTAAGAGCTACGGCTGCTAACCAAAAGGTCAGCAGTTTGAATCTACTAGGTGCTCCTTGGAAACCCTATGGGGCAGTTCTACTCTGTTCTATAGGGTTGCTATGAGTCAGAATCAGCTCAACGGCAATGGGTTTGTTTTGGTTTATTACAGGTATAGTTTTTGAGGTCTCTGAGCCAGGAGAGCTCTTCTTAGCTGTTCCCCTGGCTCTCTCTAATAAACTATCAACGGCTTAGCTTATCTCTAATGTATCTACAAGTCTCCTCTTAATTGCTCTTCACCACAATCTCAGTTGTTTTGAGAGCATCCTTAGACTTGAACTTCTCCACACTGTTGCAAATGGAGTCAGTTCCTTTGGGAAGAGATTAAAAACTCTCTACTTTATGGCCCGCCCCCTCCCCTCCACCCCTGGGGAAAAATCTCTGAGCTGGAGGTGAGGACAATGACACACTTCTCTCTAAGAGACACTCCTGCTTTAGAACCTGGCGGGGGGGCGGGGTGGGCTGTAGCTTCTGGTTTTCTCAGCTTGTCTCTCCTGGCATGGAATCTCCTCTTTTCAAACAAGCTAGCTAGGGTGAGGAAGATTGGGGCCCCAGTTTTCTAAACATGCTGTGCCCAAGGTAGGGCCCCCATTCCATAAGCAGGGGCTGGGCATAAGAAGGACGCACCTACCTCTTGGCCATAGTCTCTCAGAACAAACCTCTGCGACAAGTAGCTGGGGACAGAATGAGAAATGCTGAGAGTCTGCCCCTCCTGGAAAGATACTGTAGCTATTTGACTAAATGCTGGGTAGGGGAGGGAGCCCTATGCTCTTGGCTGCACCCATCTGAAATGAAGTTTCCTTCTTGTTGAGCTGGAAGTAGGGAGAGAGAGGTCAAACATCACAGACTCTTGCTGTTCTTACAAGGTTATTGTAGGTTTTCTTAAATAAATGCGTCTTTGTTTGCTCTATGCCCTTAGGATATTTCCATATATTTTAAATAGTTGATTTTTCTAAATAATTTTTACCAGATTCCTTGGGGAGTGGATCCATGAAGCTCTTCATGTTGCTATGCTGGAAGTGAAACCTTTATATACTTTTTAGTTAACCAAAATATCAATTATTATTCTCCAGGGAATGAAAGGTCTGTTATGCCCTGTAATAGTCTTTAGTCGTGGTATTCTTTGGCTCTAGCATTGATTAAGAGGGATGGGCAGAAACCACATCCTCTTCATTTTGGTGTGTAAGGGGTTGTATTTGATAATTGTTGATGCGTGTTTATATTTGTCTTTCTGAAAACAATGGTCTTCACTCTAATGTATATGTAGGGTATCCATTTTCTGGTGGAGAGGTTAGAGTTTGATATAGAAGGATGAAAACAGAAAGGCTGTTTCATCTCCCTTCTTACAGAATTGAATTCTGCAGCCTACCAGTAGGTTTAGAACTAGGTTTAGTTGAGGGAGAAAGGATATTCCAAATTCCTTTTCCTTAATGTTTAGAATATCAACAACTGTAAAGATTAACCCTTTTGTCCAGGACAGTGGGGACTTGAAACTCCATTGTAGAATGAAAACATGCCACGGGAGAAATTAAATACAGGAGTTTATTTCTAGACAGTGGCAAGAAAAGGAACATCTGGGGAAAGAAGAAGAAGAAAAAAATGTTCAAATATGTCTGAATTTCCATGTTCTGGGACATAGTATTGGGAGGGGTAGAGTGTTAGATAAAATGAAAAGAGAAATGAGCACAGGGGCCCTTGAACCATACCCCTTGTTTGATATTCTGGGAAGAGGCCATTATGCAACAGATGTCATTCACCACAAGGCATCCAAGCCTCACTGGGGGTTGGCATGATAAGACAGAGAGAAGAACTGGTAAGCCTCATATTCTCTGAGGCATGGACGTTGAAGTAAGAGGCAGTATACCATAGAGTCTGCTGTGGTGGATAAAGGGACCATGTGGCATGGGATGGGTGTAAACTTCTCGGTCAGTGATTGGAAAGAGGCCAGTGCATAGACTCAAGATCTGGAGTCATGACAGCTGAGAGGAGACCAAGGCAACAAGAGGGAAATGGACAAGGCTCCCTGGGAATACTGCCAAGACAAAATGATATATCACAGGTCACTAGTCGCATAATGTACCACTGGGTGCCCACGCCCAAGGTGGGCAAAAACATCATGTCAGAGCACAGTAGATGTCAGCCAGCACACACCAAGGAATGGCACAAGGCCAGAGTCCCTCCTGTCCCCTCAACCCCACCAAGGCCATGCGATCATATAAAAACTCACCTCTTTCCCATCCATACTTAGTCAAGATCTTAGGGAGAGAAGTAGGTGAGAGTGAGGCTCTATGAAAGTTTGAGCATTTCCACTCAAGATTAACTGAACATACCACAGAGACTTGAAGAGGTTGGACTAGAGAGTGGACACAACCAATAGTTGCTACAGACAAAATAAAGGAGTTGCATTCTCTCTGCACTTCTGATTTATAAGGTGAATGAACTCCGTAGAAACACTACAAGTACACTAGTATTCATAAGTGTGCCAGGCACATAATAAATATGGTTTTGTCTTTCCCTCCCCCTTCTTCCTCTCACACCGCAGTGGATATTTTTTATATTTTTGCTTACCCAGCATCTAAAACCCTTTATACTATTTTTGGAGGGGTATTTCCCAAAATAAATCAGAGCAGAGTCAAGGACTCCCCAGACATTACAGAAGCTAGCCTAGAGGCGGCTATTCCTCTGCCTTGCCCTTCACAGTTACAGCAAGGACATGTAAACTAGGCTTAGCTAATTGGACGCTTCCATACAGCTATTTAAATCTCAACGGAGGACTTTCAAGGTGCAGGGAAAGTTAGAGGCTTTCAGGTCAATAGTGACTACAGAGTTAAGTCCTGAGTGTAATGGTGAATGTCTAGTCTCTAGAGGCCCAGAAGGCCCATGTGTTCTAACTAGGCAGATGCAAGGGCATGACTTTACTCTGTTGTCAGCTGTTGCGCTGTCTTATTTCCTTCTATTTCTAAATTAATTCTCTAACTTTTTTTTCATCAATTCTATCAAGTATTTCTTATCTTCCCAACAAATCCCATTTTTATTTAAGTTAAGCATAGTTAATCTCTATTGTTGGCAATGATGAACCCAGACTAGTACAGACATTCGTATCAGAAGACAGTCACTCAGGGAATTGGTGTTAGTTATCTGCACTAAGTAAGGCTAAAGATAATAAAAATTCAGTTAGAGCTCAGGAACGGGAATCTGTCAGCTGTAACAAATAATAATTTTTCTTCTGTGGCCAACTATAAAGAAGTGGCCATTGAAAGGAAGGATTTAAAGGATCAAACTGTCACTGATACTGAATAATGTGAATGGCATAAAAAATTTAGAGATACTAAGGTGAGGTGGCTGCTGCTAATGGGACTGGACAGCTTAAAGAAGAGATGACAAGCTTAAGTCTCTATATTTTAGCTGAAGGCATGGACCCAGGGACTTTCTCTGGCCATGAGAAGTGTCTACAAAAAATGTTTGCCAAAACCAAGCACTAAATTTAAATTCTGTGGGTTCCTGAGTAATGTCTGTTGAATTCCTAGCCTCACCAGGTCTCTTATGTGAAAATGACAGCACTCATCAGGAAATAATGGGGTATTGGATATGGGGGAGAATATGGAAGCCTAGGAGTACCCTCAAACTACATCCCACACTAAGCCTTGCTTGACAGCCAAAGAAGACCCACCTCCTTTCTCTTCTCATCTTCATCTTACATCAGGTTTGAGCCAGCCCTCTGGATCTTTCCATAGACCTTAACCTTCTCACCCTCGCTCAGGACATCAGGCTGATAAGACCTGGAGAGTAAGCTGTAGCTGGTGACTTCAATGCTATGTTAAGGCATAGGCACATAGGAAGGTGTGAGGAAAAAAAAAAAAAAACCTTATGAAAATATGGGATCTCGAGCTTCAAGAAAGTTTCTAAGGGACTAGTGATCTGGCAGCAATGACAACACTGGTTTGGTAAATTCCAAAAAAAAAACAAAACCTTGCTTCACTAATACTGGTTAAAATGCTCAGTGGGCCATTCTGACTTTTGTAGGCAGCATATTCAACATTTATGTGTACTTATTCAATCCATTTACCACGTGATTCAAAAGGCTTCCACTTTCAACGGGCTGTTTCACTTGGAAATTATGGTCTAGCTGATCCAATGGTGCCCAAAATGTCTGAGGCATATCAGATGGATCCTCCCTCGTCAGGAAATCACCTGAGCAATAGTGTAGTCTCTTCACAGTATTACTACTCTCCTTTTGAGAGGTAGTTCACGGTTTGCTACTGGACCTGAGTAGAGATTAAACCCTGACTGTGAGATAAAAATGGTCCATATGATCATAGAAGACAACCTGCATTATGAACTGAATACTATTTCATCCACCTAGCCATTAGGTCAGCCTGGTCCATGTTTACCGCATCAGCCTGAGCAAGTGTTACGTGATGGTCTGCAGCAAACAACACACATGAGCCAGTGGCTCGTATTCCCCAGTGTACTTACTCCTGTTGCATTCTCACATCTCCCTGAATCTCGTGAGAAATGTCCTGTGACTAGCTGCCTGTGGAGAAAATATTTGTCCCTGCACTACGGGAAATTCTAAGCCACATGCTGGCATGAGCCAAAAGTAGATTGCTGAAAAGATAACCCCATTTATTTCAGTGGAGAAGGAAAGCCATCAATTCTACTTGGATAAAAAGAGTTTTCAGTAGCATATCTCATTGTCCACTTCTCTTGGGAATAAAAAGCATTTGATTAAAATGTTGGGGGTAGAGAGGCCTTGTTTCCCAAATTAGCGTATCTTATTCTCAACCTTCTTCTTCTGTAACTAATAGCCTAAGTAGAGATGGAAGAATACAACCTTGTATTGAAAGAACAGTGTTCATGGGGACTTTATTCCTGAATCTTCTTTGTTCAAATCATCTTCTGGCATGTTTCTCATGCCAGGTCATTATGATCATAAATTAATAATCACTATTGTTATGAAGAGAGTGAAGCCCTGGTGGCGCAGTGGTTAAGAGCTACGGCTCCTAACCAAAAGATCGGCAGTTCGAATTCACTATGAGTTGGAATTGACTCGAAGGCAACAGGTTTGGGTTTTTTGTTTGTTTTTTTATGAAGAGAATGTTCATTATAGTGTGTAGTGGAGAAAGGAAGCTTAAGTTTGGGCAAGCCCAAAGGACTTTTCACTTCATTTTTAAAAGTAGAACAGGAAATTTTAAGAAACTGTGAATGCACAAGAACTCCATTAGAACAGATTAATGCTCTGAGAGCATTAGCTTGAATTTTGTTAAATTTCACAGTCAAATAGTGACTTAAGAAATAATCCACATTCCTTCATACACTATGTGCAATAACAAGGTAAAATGGACCTTATAAATCACAGCTTTTAAATATCCATTTGAGAGCCCCACCATGTCATAAAATTTGGTAGGTAGTTGTTTCCTGCCTCTGAATGTCTGCAGTCTTCATGAAAACATTTTATTGCTCAAGCTCCATCTTGGGACCCAGTCCAAGTCGGACATGTGGTAGAACCTTCCTGCCGACTACCCTACCCTGTTGCCTCTCAGCTCTCCTCCTGCCAACCACCTTCACATGACAGGTGAACAGCAAGCAATGGGCACCCTCCACAGCCAGGTGGCTAGGTGTTTCTGGGCAGCCAAAGGTCAAGGACTAGCCTGCAGTGAGAGGGCAATTTGCCTGAACCCAGATCTAAGTTGTGCCTGTCTAAACCCATCAAGAATTGCTTTAATGTCAAGAGCTACAGTAGTTGGCTTTGAGTTCAAAACTATATTGCGGAATTTGAACAATCTAAATGCCTACCACCACAAAAAAGCTCCATGGGTCTTGTTAACAAAACAAAAGGACCTTCTGCCAAGAGCTGAGAAATAAATTCCTCCTTTCCTGCTGCTTGGATCAGTGCATAATGAGGGCTCCTGAGCTCTCTGCAGTAATAAAATGGAATGTACAGACTGTTCCTTTTGATGTGCTCCAGTTTAAAAGTTTAGAGTTGATGCCTTTTCATCCTTAATTTATCTTCCCTTGTAAATTTTTCTGTACCATTTCCAATATCTGAAGTACACCCATTTTTTAAAAATAATTCATTCCCCCTATTTCAGTTATATAACTTTATGTTATGGGTCACATTTGGGGCTAAATAAACATACCTCAGGCTACAGTTCTCAAAATACTTCTGACAGCAAATTAACTCAAACAAATGTTTTGGTTGGGTGGTGAGGTTGTTTTTTTATCCTGCCTGGAGGCCCAAGATAGACCAGGTGAACTCCAGAAGGGTCTTTTAACTTTATATTTTCTGCCGAAGTAATTAATATACGGTACCCAAGTGTGTTAGAAAAAAAAAAAAAAACCCAAGTGTGTTAGAGTGGTTGGTTTAAAATTTTACCAGCAGAGGGTGCTACTTGTTTGCTTCTAAAATACATTTAATTGCCAGGCTTGACCAATGGAGGCCCCTGCTACCTAAGAAACGCCGCGATAACAGCATTTCTGAGGAAGGGTTTTCACAAAGGCTGTGGGGCAGCATTCTTCAAAGAGTTAGATTTCACTTTTGCTTCTGACATATCTATTTGGAGCCGAAATTAAAATCTCTGCAGCTTGCACAAATCGAAGTGCAGCAGTTTATATACCTGCCATAAACTAGGCAGGGAATTCTAGTAATTTTTCATTCTCATGGCTTTTGTTCAATATTTACTACATAACAACAATGAACCCAGAATTCTAACATCCTCTTCACCACATCAAGTAATAAAATAACATAAAATAAGAGTTCGCTTACCTGTAACAATAATGTTATTCCATAACAACGCAACCTTCACTTACCCTGTTTTGGGTATACGCATCTCTCTTTTTCACTTTTGCGTAATTTTGCTTTGGTGCAGTTTTTTATTTCTAGGAAGCATTTTAATTTATCAGCTTTGGTTTCTTATTAGTATGTTTTTATGATTCACTGGGATTTGTGTGTGAATCTTCCACTGATATTTTCTGGTATGAACAAAAGAGGCATGGAGTTCAATTTATATCCACCCATGCGAAGCTTGTATGGGAAATATTTTTAAATTGTGGTAAGAAACTCACATGCTATCACCTGAATTGGCCAAGCTATAAATTAGGGGTTGGCATTTTTTTTTTCTGTAAAGGCTCAGATTATAGTAAATATTTTAGGCTCTGTGACCTGTAATGTTTCTGTCACAACTGCTCAACACTGCTACTGTAAAGAGAAAGCTGTCAGAAACATAAATGAATAGGTGTGGCTGTGTTCCAGTGACATTTTATTTACAGAAAGAGGGGCGGCGCTGTAATTTTCTGACCTCTGCAAATGATGAATCTTAATGTACATACTCTTCTTATTCATAAAATTCAGAAAAGCTTCTACTGCACCATCATCGTATGACTTCCCCCTTCCTCACACGGTTCTGACCAAGTGTGACCTCTCTCAAGTTCGTTCTAAAGTTCTTCGGTCCCTTGGAGGAGTATCACTGGGCTCTCTCTCCAGTGCTTTCAAAACCCGAACCAAAGGAGCCTTTGGCTTTTGGTGTGTGATTATGCTTTTATCCTTTGAGAATCTCTCGCGGTAAGTAATGGGACCAACAAGAAGGATGTTAATTACTCCCTGACAATTTCTCCGGAGATAATATGGAAAGTAACCAAAAGACATAGCTCACCTTCGGATTGGTGAGTAGCCAGAGGAGTCTGGGTCTCCTTGGAGTAGGACACTACTTCCCTTGGCAGGAAATCCACCTGAGTAACCTTGGACACACCAAGTTTATGTAGTCTTCGTCTATAAGGAACAAGAGACAAACACTTAGGTAGGGAAGGCACTCCTTGCAGAAGAGCAGAAGAAATACAAAGCACTGAAACAAATAAACGCAAACACCCTCAGCTTCTCAATACAAGGGCCAAGGTCATAAAGTAGAATTGGCCCTGGGCTAGAAGTTAGGATACTGGGGTTCTTGGCCTGCTCTGGCCCTAATTTGCTGGGTGAGGCCAGAGAGTCCCTCCTGCCGACTCTCAGCTTTCCTTTCCACCAAACAAGGTCATGGTCCACCTCAGATGAGACCCTTCATTCTGACAATCTCTGATTTTGCCTGACTGAAATTTATATAGAAAACTTTCATTTGTAATACAGGATTCAAGTCTCTCAGACAAAAGGAAAAAAAAAAAATGCTTCTGACACTTGAAGGGAAGAGAGGTGGATCCCTTACTGGAGTAACTTATGTTACCCATGGTAGCAGTGGCAGGATCCTATCCCAAAGCGGAGTATAACAGTTCTCATTTCTCCCAAAAAGGAACTAATATATATTGGGTTGTGAATTTGTTTTAAAGTACAGACAAGAGAAGAGGGCACTGGGTTAACAGTGATAAAGTTCTAGCATGGAATTCCAAAACTAACTGAGACCTTGTAAGACTAAGATATGATCACAGGATCAAGTAGGTAAGACCAGTGGAAAGTCCCAGAATAGGAAGGGCACATACAAACATAAGCGATTGCAGTAAACTCTAGAAATCCTAAATGCTGTGCACAAGACATTTACGAGAAAGAGATGAACGTCAAGAAAATACTCTGATATCAAAGATGTATTATTTTTTAAAAGCGATTTTAAAGTTTCCTTGATTTACCCTTCTTCCATCTACAGGACTGTGCTGTGATCATTTTTGAATATTTATGAGCACTTCAAGTGTTTTCAGATGTCTTTCACATCCATTACGTCATCTGTATTCATGACAACTCTGTGAAGGGTAAAGGTAGATACGACCATCCCTGTTTTATAGATGAGGAAAGTGAGGTTCAGTTTAAGGGGCATGCCCAAGTCACGTACAACTAGTAAAGGGTAGAACTAGAGCTACAACACTATTCACCCGAGTCCTGGTCAATGCTCTTTCCACCAAGCCAAACTCCTACCTAAGGTTGTTAATTGTGAGTTCTGAGTTAGTGCAATAATCTGAAGTGTCTCTTCAGTCACCCAGGGAACATCCAGTCATGGAGGCAGCACAGTCTGGTGATTAAGCACATTGACTCTATCCTCAAAGCCTGAGTTTGAATCCCATCCCTACAGCCCATCCCTACCACTTATCAGCTATGTGTATGATCTTGAACAAGTTACCTAACCTCTCTGTGCCTCAGTTTCTTCATATGTAAAATGAAGATGCCAATAGTACTTACTCATAGGATTCTTATAATGTATATATACCACGCACATCTAATGTACATACCACATATATATTATGTACATATGTACATAATTTACACACATATAAACCTTAAAACATTTCTGGAACATTTTTAGTCTATAGGATTTCTACTACATCTCTTTAAAATTTGCAAACATAGGTTATGTGTGTGTCTCTGTAAGAGAGAGAGAAAGACGGTAACAATTTAGCCAAAATACTGCATTCCCCAACTGTCTAAGATCAATATGAAGCATACTTTATTCATATTGCTGTTTTTAATTGTTAATAGCAAATGGAACAGCCTTTATTTTATATGGACTATTATTGTTATTGGTAATAAAATGAGAGAGAATACATATCACACCCAGGAATTTTCATGTACTATTTTCCTGGACATTCTAGGAAAACAAAATTACTCTTTTCCTATGACTTACTAAAGGTGAGATCTAAGATTTGCACATGTAGATTTAAGCAAAAAATGAATGCTGGCTTAGTGAACATTCCCAGCTAGTAGTCTATGCAGTTCATATAAACTTTTTTGTAGCCCCAGCTCCAGGCAGGCCTGGGCCGAACAGGCCTGCTTCACTCAGAAGTCTGGGCCACAAGTTGAAAGGAGGGCCAGGCAGGGTCTACAGTACTTCCATGTAGCCTCATCTCCCAGAATTAGGGAAAAACACACAAAATGTCTAGCAATAAAATTACCAAAGTAGGTAAAAGGCAAAGCTGCAAAGCCAGAAATGCAAGGTATTATTTTAAAACTTCCTTGGGTGAGAAGAGAATGCTTTTCTTTCTGAAATGTGTTTCTTGAAGCAAATGAAGAAGAAAAAGAGACTAGCCACCCCAGGACTGCTTAAGGCACAGCCCCTCCAGCTGCTAAACAGCCCACAGCGTGTCTTTTAGGCCCCAGTAGGACAGCCTTCATCACAAGCGAGGGAATGGACAAGAAACCTGGCCTGGTAATGCATTCTTACTGCTTCAGATTCCCTGGCCTAGCCAGATCACCCTTGACCCTAGACTTCCCATGGATACCTGCGTGAGACCCAGGGATCTCCAGGCTCAGACTGAGAGGTACCTACATCTGCAGGCAGGGATGCCAGGGTATCTTGGTAACAGCACAGAAGCTGAAGGCTTACCTCACTGGGTGACCAGCTAGCTACAGGCACTGGGCTATGGAGGCTGATCTGTAATTTGATTATCCATTAGGGCATGCTGAAACCAACTGGGGAGGGAGCACATCATAATGCTTCTGTTGTGTACACATACAGAGACTGGGTTCAAATCCCCATTTTGTTACTTACCAGCTGAATGATAGCTGAAAGCTTTGGACAAGTGAAAAACCCTCTAAGTCTTATGTCCTTTATCTGAAAAATGGGTACATGTCAGCGAGCTGTTGTGAGGATTAAATGAAGGTAATACTTGTAAAGCACTTAGTTTAGTGCCTGGCACATAGTAAGTGGCTCCTGCCTCAAGCATCTCTATTTTTATCTTTCTGACTCATTAC